>NW_006399758.1:18593669-18595931 GCF_000299155.1 Elephantulus edwardii | reverse complement strand
TGTTCCTCTGGGATTGCAGTGCAGCTTCTTGCCACTAGGCCACCAGAGCTCCCCCTCATATTCTACAAAGATGTGCATGCACCACAATCTTTTTTCCCTCCACCATAGGTAGACTAATTTACCAGCTGCAGTGAAGTAGCTTTGGTGGCTTCATGGTTAAAGAGTTGTGCTGCCAACTCCAAGGCAGTTGGTTTGAATCCACCAGTTGTTGCACGGCCAATCTCCTCTTGTGTGATTTGACCATATATAACAACAGACTCATGACTACCCAGTGTGTGTGTCAGAGTAGAAACATATTCCATATGGTGTTTAATGGCTGAAGCAGATAATTTCTTTCTCCTGAGGTGTCCATTTATTTACTCGAATCTTCCATCTTCCAGTTACCAGATAAGCACATCAACCATTTGCACTGTCCAGGAAGACAGGCATCCATTACAGAAGCCAGGAACTTGCTCTGTGTTGTACCTGGAGGTTAGAGAGCTAATTAGAAAAGGAGAAGAAATGGTTACACTACACTTGTAAAACAAAAATAAACATCCCTAAACAAAGAAACAAAAACTCTGCTCTTCAGGGATAAGAGTGTTGACCTTTGAGTCCAAAGTAATTTAAAAGAGGAAAAAACAAGAACATTAGCTTCACCAATTACGCTGTTTCTCACATCATATAGAACCCCCAAACAGATGGGACCGTATCCATCTATACTAGATCCTCATTCTATTCTGGTATATCCCTTACCAGAGAAATGGGATTCTGGCGCAGCTGCCAAATCGCAGGCCCTGGTTTTCCCAGCGGCCTAAATCAATCCCTAGTCCCAGGCAAAATGCTGAGCGAGATGCCTAATTATTTCAGGCCACTAGGGTAAGCAGTATTCCTGGAAACTACAGGCAGTGCCACGGAGGAGGTTTTCTAATTCTCTTTGGTGATTTGGTTCTATGTAAACTCAGATTTTTTTATCCCCCCCCCCCCAAATGTATTTCAGCCAGACAAGCAGGAAAAGCCAGCTCTGGTCCTTGATAGAACTAATCAAGATTTACTTGATTCCTTTTCCTACTCCTTCCCAGACTTCTGCCCTTATGTTTGTATCTAATTATCAAATATTGGGTGAGAGAACAGTTGGCAGCATCTGATGTTCACCTGCTCTTCTAAAGGCCGTTCAGTCCAAAGAATAGCTCCAATAACCTGCAAAAGAGTATGCTCCAGAGAAGGACCTAAGGTCCCTGGCTATGAGCCCCAAAGACTCTCCTGGTGATATTTTGAGGGTGCGGATCAAACCACTGCCTCCTCTCATCAGACAATGCTGACTGATCCAACTTGTAAACCTCTCATTCTTGGTTGTACACTGTACCAAGACATTCAGTTATTATCTAATATAGAAACGGAAAGACAAATATTATCATTCCTATTTGGACCATGGTCAAATAGATTAAGAGTTGTCTAAAGAAAATTCAACAAAGCAAGAGTTGTAGCTGGAAAGCCGACACCTGTCCCAGGTTTTGTAGGTCACAAACTCTCTGTTAAGTTCAGAGCCATGTTTTACTTACTATTTTCTTCCTTGAGAGCGTCTATTCACTCTCTTAAACGGTGGCTATCAGTGGAGCGGTACCCAGTGTACATTCCGGACACTCCTATAATACACAGAGGTTGAGCCCTCTGCCTGTTGGGTACACTCCTCCAGGCTGAAGAATTTAAGTTGTTAAAAAAACAAGTTCAGCATTAGGAATAAGGTGCAGGCATATGAAAAAAAAATAGCATCGTCGTTGTTAACCATAGAGAATGAAACATTTTAAGCTGTGCTTTTTCAAACTGCATCACTCTCCCTCAGTACACGCGTTCAAGAAATGCAAACACATGTGCACTGAGATGGGTAGGAGTAAAAGAACATTCTGCACAATTATATCCAGGCTGCCACAGATTTATATCCCATGCATACATTTATCTGGGGAATATATCTTCATGACAGCCGAGCAAGACAAATGCAACAGAACACACGTTGCGATACCCAAAACCGGATGAAAGAAAGCAGAGCAAAGCAACTATAAAACCCATGCAAACAAACGCATACATGAGTTTTCCCTCAACACACACGTGGTCGCACTTACACGAGCTGAACCACATTTTAAAACCCCAAACACAAACACAGGAGGCTCCGCTGCCCGCACACACTGCCCTCACACAGCAGCCGAGCCTCCATCTGCGGGCAGACGTGAGGCGCGCCCCGGGCCCCCACGCCCTCCCCAGTACCCGGCTGCCGGCACCGCGCGC
>NW_006399758.1:18587604-18593475 GCF_000299155.1 Elephantulus edwardii | reverse complement strand
TCCGGCGCCCAGGCTGTCCTCTCGCGCGCAGCGCTGGCCGGGGCGGCGGCGGCGGCAAAGGAGGAGGAGGAGGAGGAGGAGGAGGAAGGCGGCGGTGGTGGCGGCGACAAAAGAGGGGAGGACGGGGGCGGCGTCGGACTGGAGCCGAGCGGCAGCGCGAGTTGCCCGGGGCGCTGTCGCGAGCTCGCCCGCCGGGCCCCCATCTCCGACCTACACCCTGCCGTGCCCAGCTCTGCCCGCGTCCGTGCGCCCGCGGGGAGCGCGCCGGGGCTGCCCCCCGAATGACGGGCGGAAGATTCGACTTCGACGATGGCGGCACCTACTGCGGCGGCTGGGAGGAGGGCAAGGCGCACGGGCATGGCATCTGCACGGGGCCCAAGGGCCAGGGCGAGTACTCGGGCTCCTGGTCCCACGGCTTCGAGGTGGTCGGCGGCTACACCTGGCCCAGCGGCAACACCTACCAGGGCTACTGGGCGCAGGGCAAGCGGCACGGGCTGGGGGTGGAGACGAAGGGCAAGTGGATGTACCGGGGGGAGTGGTCACATGGTTTCAAGGGGCGCTACGGGGTCCGGCAGAGCCTGTCCACCCCCGCTCGCTACGAGGGTACCTGGAGTAACGGGCTGCAAGACGGGTACGGCGTGGAGACTTACGGGGACGGAGGTGAGCAGCGTCGCGGGCTTGGCTGCCCCGCACGGTGGTGCGCAGGGCTCTGCCTGGGGAGCGGGGAGGACTCGGGGCGCACGTGCCCGGAAACCCGCCAAAGCACCTGGGGGAGCCCCCCCCCCCAGCTTGTGCTCTCCCTGCCCCAGGGGCTGTGGTGGGACGGGCTTGCGGGGCGAGGGCTTCTTCTGACCCCACTCTTGGAGCGGGCAGCGTGTCCACACCCGAGGGAGCGAGGCGTGAATCTACCTGGCCGGCGCCAGCGCTGCACTGCCACCGGGAGGGCTGGGCAGGGGAGGGCACGCTGTCACTTGAGCCCGTCACATTACGTTCCTGATCCCTCCCCTCTCCCGACAGAGTTTGAAATCGCTACTCTGGTTAGAGTTAGAAGCGAAAGATGTGGGGCTGGCGGTCCGGGCAGACCGTTCCCCGGATTGGTTTCACGTGGAGTCGGATTTCGATTCTGGCCCTCCAGTAGACTAAAGATAGAAGGCAGAACCCCCTAACTAGGATCTTGGGGAACTGGACTTTATTTGGGGCTCATTTGGAAGACTTATGGGGGAGGAGCAGCCACCCGCTGGAGAAAGCGTCAAGAGCTGTCTTTTTCGTAGTTTTCATTCGGCTTAAAAGTACTGGTTTTCGGTGAAGAGACTAGTAGTAGCCTTTGCTAACTTGGAGATACTTGGACAAATTACTAGAAAACACTTCTGTAAGTTAACTATGGATTCTGCTCCTTTCCCCCCGTCAGATATACATTGGAATCACACTGAATAGTCCTCTAGCCTGAGCTAGCAGCTAAGTCACATCACTCATGAGAATGGCAGTGTCAGGGAAACGCTGATCTGCGTTAAGGAATATGGCCCAAACAGAGTGCCCGCCTGTGAACAAGATCCACTTTATTTCCTTATTTTTATACTTACCGGTGCTAACCAAACAGTCAAAGAAGACAGACAAGCCCTTATTTTTGCAGTTAGGAAGTGTGTATTATTGAAACAGGTGTCAAAACTGCGTGCATTTCCTTATCAAGCTGAGAAAGATGAATGGCTTGTGTAATGGTGAAAGAACTTTTCTGATCATAAACATAATTATATTTAACAGATAAGGGTTCTAAGAGGCAGTGCCCACCTTTAGGAATAAAGGGGAGTTCAGAGTTAGAGAATGTTAAAGGGATCCAATTAAAAGTTTCTCCAGCCCTCTGCAACCTCAGCTATGCCACTGCTTATATAAAAAGCTTATACAATTTGTACACTTCACTTACTCAGAACACTTAGGCGGCATTTCACATGCAAAACAGCAGAATGGCAGGATTTGCTAAACAGGACTCTTTCCATGCTACAGTATTAAATAAAAGATAAGGTGTTCTGGTAGATTAAGAAGGTGCAGGGGGTACCCTTTCTCTAATGCTTTCATTTGGGCTGCGTCTTGAGTTCCATGGTGGTTAGAGCTCTTGAATGGACTTGGAGTGCATGGCTTGACAATGCTACAGATATGTTAAGTTGGCAATTAGATTTTATTGAAGGCCTCAGCTCTGTTTGACTCTCATCCTCAAAGTGGAATGCAAACCTTTTTTTTTAAGATGTGCATTAATTTAAAACTTAAGATGACTGTGACTAGTTCACTCATTTTCATTTGGAAATGTTAAAAAGAAAGGAAGTCCTGAAGTTCTTGTTCATTAAACAGAATCTTGTGACCTTAACATTAAAATATGCATAGTATTTAGGAAAGGTTCTCTATCAGTGTGTTGAAGCCCAAATAATTGTATTAACATGGCTTTATGAATAACATGCCTTTTAAGACTTTTAAAAAGTAAAAACAAAAAGCCTTAAAATTTGGCATCACCACAGTACCATGGATTTCTTACCTGAAATCTTCTAATATGCTAAAGTTACGGAGAAAGAAAACCGTTAAAACCCTTATTGCAAGTCTAGTCTGTGCCAGCAAGGTTTTTTCCTTCCTGTCAGGTGTCACTTAATTTCATTAGAAGAAAGTCCTTAATCATGGCTTTGACAATTAGGGAAAAATGGAGGTCCAGCTAGAAATATATTGCTATAACTTGTTTCATTCAAAGTTTTATCAAAACATGCAATTTCCTTTTTCTTATTCATAAGATTTGGCTTGTTTTAACTTCTGTGCCCATCACCACATATGCCTTCATATATAATTTCTACTAAGTTTAGAGAACATCTAATGATTCTGTCTTGTGGTGATACTAAACTAGAAAAGGGAGTAGTTATTCCATGTGAGAAGTATCACGTAACTTTCTTACCAGTGATTTTCAAGTGCTGTTGAAATAGCAATCTCTGTAATATTCATTAAGAAGAAATCAGAACCAGACTATAAACCTAGGTGCCCTGCATTGCTTGTACAGATTCTGTAATCTGTTGTTCTGCATTTTCCCCCCCACTTGTCATGAGACTATTGAAAGCATTTAGGAAGACATAGTGCCTTCTGAACAAATGCAGGCTGGTACATACCCATTTGCAGCATTGAGATTTCAGTTTGGCATGTTATGTGCCATTGAGTTGGAACTGACTCATAGCTGACCCACCAGTGGGTTTTCAGAGGCTATAAATCACATGGGAGGAGACTGCTCATCTTGCTCCCATGGAGCAGCTGGTAGATCTGAACTGTGTGCCTTCAGGTTGATGACACTTCTAGTGCAGTCTAAATTGGACCAGAACATATTCTGAACTGGATGCCTTCCACCTCAAGATTGTGCAGTTAAAATAATGGCTAGATCTAGAAAAATCACTGTTTTGTTAGGTGCCATTGTGTTGAGGATGAGTCATAGTGACCCTGTGAATGAAAGATCTGAGCCTTGCTCCATCTGGTGCCATCCTCACACTTCCTGCACACAAGAGTCCATTGCAGCAGTCACCGCATCAGTCCACCTGGTTGAGGGTCTTCCTCTCCTTTGCCGATCCTTACCCCTTCCCAACATCATGTTGTCGTCCAAGGAATAGCCCCTTCCAGCAACATGCCCAAAGTACTAGATTTAAACCCAAAACCACGAATTATAATTTGTTACACTTTTGAAATGCACATCTATATTTTAAGAATCAAGATGAGCCAATTGGAACTTTATTTGAGCAGCAGGAAGAAGTTGAAACCTACCTGCTTCATAAAGAGGCTCTTTTTCCTTCATTGACGAAAGCGAACCTATTTTAAATTTCAGGTGAACTGCTAACAGTTTGACGATAAAACAGGTTTCCAGCAATTCCATGGTGGAATTTTACCATATACTTTGCTTTAATATGAAAGTTTAGAAATATGGTCCACTCCCCTTCTCCCTCTTGCCTGCTTGACAAGTAAATGAAGATTTGAACTTTATTAAATTATTGCTGTTACCATAAACTATTTGGATTTTAAAGCAATGCTTATTTGGCAATACTAGACACTAGTTACAGATACCCATTTGAGGAAATTAGTCAATTTTTCCTTCACTTAGAGTGGAACACTAAGAATACCAGAACTACTTAATATTTATCAACAAATTGGCTATATATGTGGCATATCAGGTTGAATAGAAAGAGAACTTAGTCAAAACTTTCTACTTAAGAGTCGTTTTGTTTTCACAATTAAATGCAACAAAATAGTCATTCTGTTAACACAGTTATATCACTGTGTCCTTTTTCCTTTTTTTAAATTTTGTTTTTTTATTTTTGTATGTGTACCATACAAATAGGATCTGACAGGTACAGGAGGAGATTGTCCCTGCTTCTCCAGCAAAGCATCTAGTGGATTTGAACCTCATTCCTCTGGGATTGCAGTGCAGTTTCCTGCCACTAGGCCACTAGAGCTCTCTAATCACTGATATTTTCACTCAAAACTTTTAAAAGAAGTGTTTACTACTTAATGGAAATCTGTGCATAGCAATATAAAAATCAAAATGACTGCAGGATATATAGACAGAAATATGTCAAGACAGACTTTAATAGTGGATTCTTTTATATGACATTGTGTTGTGTGAGCCATGACGGAAATGTAAATGTCCTCAAAATTGGTTGTTCCAAAAATGGTTGCAGAATAGAAAATTTAAATCACATGTTCCAGGTAACAATAGTGAGTCTTATTCTTGTTGGAAAGCTGTCATGAGGCAGACATGACGGTCACATTTAGGGGTGTCTTTTCCCCCCAGCTGAATTAGTAACGTTACTAATTCACAAATAGAATTTAGACTTTGTTTTCTGCTAATGCACTACCTTCCAAAGAAGGATTTTTGACGTGTTAATTTTAGGGGCATGGATTTATAATCACTTTTTATGTCAGAAAGTAGTGGTTTTCATCTGAAACTCCCAAGTGCTTTCTAAAATAACAATTGAAAGTTACTAGGTTACAAGGAAATCCTATGCAATTGCATTAAAGCCAAAGACTTAAAATTACAAGGCAGGGATTCACAATGAAAAAGTACTCCTGAGAGCTGGCTTTGAAATGTGTCAGATTCGACCTTGGGTCTGCATGCTCAGAATTAAGGCTCTCCAGTGGTGTATCCCCATCCTTGTAGAGGATTGCATTGCACACCAGTCTCCCTTTGCAGCCCCTGCTAACCGAGTTGTTTCTTGTGGTCTCTTGAAGGTACCTACCAGGGCCAGTGGGCCGGAGGCATGCGACACGGATACGGGGTGCGCCAGAGCGTGCCCTACGGCATGGCCACGGTGATCCGCTCTCCCCTGCGCACCTCCTTGGCCTCGCTGCGCAGTGAGCAGAGCAACGGCAGCGTGCTCCATGACGCCCCTGCCGCTGCCGCAGACAGCCCGGCTGGCACCCGAGGTGGCTTCGTGCTCAACTTCCAGGCCAACTCTGACCTCTCGGCTGGGAAGAAGAAAGGAGGCCTGTTCCGGCGAGGCTCCCTTCTCGGCAGCATGAAACTCCGCAAGTCCGAATCCAAGTCTTCCATCTCCAGCAAGCGCAGCTCGGTCCGTAGCGACGCGGCCATGAGCCGGATCAGTTCCAGCGACGCCAACTCCACAATTAGCTTCGGCGACGTCGACTATGATTTTTGCTTGGTGGCAGACCATGTGGACGCCACCACCACGGAAACCTACATGGGCGAGTGGAAGAACGACAAGCGCAGTGGTTTCGGCATCAGCAAGCGCTCCAACAGCATGAAGTACGAAGGCGAGTGGGCAAATAACAAGAGGCATGGATATGGCTGTACGGTGTTTCCTGATGGCTCCAAAGAAGAGGGAAAATACAAAAATAATGTTCTGG
>NW_006399758.1:18564092-18586077 GCF_000299155.1 Elephantulus edwardii | reverse complement strand
ATGTTGAGGACTCTCCTTCATAGGGTCGCTATGAGTCGCCTGCGACTCGACGGCACTTAACAACAACAACAACAGAGAAAGAGGTGGTGGGATCATTAGGGTAGAGTTAGTAGAGATAGATGTAATTTGTTAGACAAGAAAAAATAGAGGACAAATGTCCATCTGTAAAATGGATGTAATTGTTTTTAGGCTTATTTAAGTGGATATTGATTGGCAAGTGGTTTTTTTAAAACTTAAATATAGCATAGAATATTAGAAATTTTCCCGCTACATGATGAATAATTCTCTTCTGTTGATGTAAGTAAGCATGGCTTTGAAACCACAGAAAAAGATAATTTATGCAAGTTATTGCTCTTAGTATAACACCTTAATAAACACATTGTTTGATTAAACCATATGAAAGTTTCTAATATTTGACCTTTTTGATGTACAGAAAAAGAACCATTTCGTATAGTAAAACCTATAGTTTGAAAAGACATGCTTAGTAAGGTGAAGTAGAGTTGGTGAAAGAGAAGACCATTAACAAGACGGATTGACACAGTAACTAACAATGAGCTCGATTATATCAGATGATGAGGGTGGCAGAATAGGGCAGGGTGCAGATTTGCTATTCTTAGGGTCTCTGCGGGTGGTGATTGACTTTATGGCACAGTAACAATATCTGAAACACTTATTAGAAATGGAAGGAAACACATATGCATTATGCATATGGGTAAGCCTATTGCTGTCTAGTTAATTCTGGACTCATTGTAACCCTATGGGGCAGAGTAGACCTGTTGCATAGCTTCATCTTTCTCCCAATGAGTGACTAGTGGGTTTCAACCATTGACTTTGTCTACAGTCACATTACCATGAATTCACCCAATCTGATCAAACCACTGACTTTTCAGTTAGTCACTGAATGCTTAAACCACTGTGCTACTTCGGTTCCTTATGCTCAGGGATATGCTATTCCTTATAAGTCCCCATTTTTATCCATAACTAATCTTACTGTTATGAATAAAACAGTATTGTTATGAATGTTCCGAGTAAAACAAAGGCACAGGATAGAGCAAGTCATCAACACAATCCTGTTGCTACCAGGAGAGCCACTTCTTGGAAAAAAGATGCTGGAAAGGGAGAGGATCAAGAGAGGAAGACCCTCAAGGAGATGGCTTGACACTGACTTCCCAGTATGTTGGAGATTGTGAGTGTGGTGCAGGACAGAGCAGGGTTCTTTTTTTTTTGTTCACAGGGTTGCTATGAACTCACAGGGTCAACTCCATGGCACCTAATGACAACAACAATCTTATTGTAAATTTAATACTGTCAATCAGCACAAACATTAAGTCTCTCTCCTGTCTTGTCCGCTGAGAATGTTTTATTTCAGGTAACTGTATTCTGTGGTCACCAAGCACTGGATCGTCTTGCTTTTCTGTTGGCTTGTAGATAGGGCATTTGACATGTACAGTCTTGGGTGCTTCCCTTACTTTCTGCTCACTTTTAGAGCTGGGAATAAATACCTTTTGCTCTAGCAAAAGATGTTATGCTCTCGCACCTTGTGTTAAGTGCACTTCTAGACTCTTGCTTGATTTCTTTTCACCTGTAGCCTGGTGATAAACTAGAGGCAGTTCAGTCTTGGCAGATGGAGGGTAAATATTTGTAAAGGATACTTTAGTAAATGGGTTCTGCATGCTTGTTGTTTATTTTTATTGACTGTCATGATTAGTTCGAAGTTGAAGAATCTTTCTATAGAAGAGAACTACTTATGAGGCAAATGATTTTGGAGTACACAGCTTTCCTTATAGTAGCTCTGAATTTAGCATTCTGCATTCTTCTTTAAATACCTTTTTTAAAACTAAAGAGCTTCATTTAATATAGAACAACTTTTAGCACATTACTGTCACAAACTACAGGCTTTCATAGCCCCTGGGTATGTGCTCTGGTTCAGCCTAGCCCCTCTAGTAGTTGCTGCTATTCATGCGTTGATTGTTATTGTGTACCATGGAGTTGGAATTGACCCATAGCTGACCTCCCAGTGGGTTTTCAGAGGCAGTAAATCCCTCAGGAGGAGATGGCCCAGCTTCTCCGCGTAGCAGCTGGTGGATTCAGACCACATAAGCAGTGCAGTTCCTTTCCACCAAACCACCATAGCTCCCGAGAAGAGCTTTGTAAAATTATAAAAAGTGAAGACCATAACGTGATTCTCACCTTCTCACCTTCTTCCACACATGGCAGAATGAAAGTTGGAAGCTAAGATGCCTGGCGACTCTTGGGGTTAAGATCCCTAGTGCAAGCGAAGTGAGAAAAGGAAATGTCAATTAGTAGTTATCAGCCATTTAAGTTGATAGTCTATCCTGTTTGGTGTTAATTATTATTCTTTTATCTTGGTTATTTTTCATAGGATTTTTGTTCCTTAAATCCTAGGGAAGGGAGTGTATACCATCACCTTTATCTTAAGTTGGCTCTGAGTGGAAATAATTGTATTCTCCAATAAGGTCTCCAGAAACTCAAGAGTCATGGAACTAAGTAACTTTGACCAGAACCTAGAAACTAGGATAGGTCTAGAGCCCTTTCCTTGTCTTCTCTGAAGAAGGAGTGGTAGTTCTCTTCAGTAACACCTAAGAAGTTGGATTCTGAAGTGTCAACTTTGAGTTACTTTTCAATGACAGTGAGTTTAGTTTTAAGTTTTTGTTGTTTAAATTTTAAAACAAAGAATATGGAGATGACAGAACAGTAAAGAATCACCGTAACAGTAGATAAAGAATTGGTAGACAAAAATCATTACTAGCAGGTTAGCACTTAAAATGAATGAAGACTATAAGGTGATGATGGTAATTTGTTTGACACATATGATTTTTCTTTAAGTTTTTGTTATAATCCTAAAGGTGTTTTTAAGACTTAAAATATTTTTAAATGATATGTATTTAACTTTACTCTCTTGTGGAACATCTGTAAGTATAAATAACCAATTATTTATCAAAGATTATAATTTACAATTCTCATGAGGTAGTTGGAGTCTTCAGCACAAAGTTTTCTAACCTTGGAGGACACTTAACAGTATTTTTTTCCCTTGTAAAGGAAATAGAAAATTTCTTCATGACTCATCATATTTAAATTTCATTTCTTTCACATGCCTTGTATAATTAAGAGTTGCAATTGGGAGTTTGTTTGGGTTTTTTATTTACAAAACATTTTATATAAACAAAAGTCAATATTTTCATAGCAATATTTAACTGTCTACTCTGCAGCCACACATGGGTTGTTTTGAGTGCAGTCTTTTTTTTTTTTAATGAAAATTTACAGAGACTTTGGATTTCCATTTATTCGTTGTTGCACACTTTTCTCCCTGCCAACCCCTCCTCCTTAGTTTGCTTTTCTCTTTGAAAAGAAAATTCTTGTTAAACAACACCCCTCCCTCCCCAAGTCCACTCCACTGTGCAGCTTTCTTAAAATCTTTTTAAACAAAATAGTCTATTCCCATCTTTTCTAAGTCTGAGGATGAAAAATCATCACTTAGCCTTTAGAAAGGGTGAATGTGTGTTTTAAGAAATGTTTGGGAACTAGGGAGCAGCAGTGAGCGTTTCAAAAGTACAAGTGTACTGAATCTGCTCTGTGCTCCCCGGGCAATCCCAGCAGCCATGTCTTGTATATAAAGAAACTGCTCTCAAGGTGAAGGTGTTGGGTCCATGGAGTGCCAGACTTGGAAACAACCCCAGGGGACCGTGAGCTTTCCTCCACTGGAGTTGACTTGGAAAATCATACACTTTTCAGTTACGAAAGTGCCACTTTTAGTCCATTATAGCTTTATATGATCTTCCAATATGCTGAATTTACTCTCGAGAAAGTAGGCAGGGAGCTCTTGTGGCCTAGTGGTAACAACCTGTGCTGCAATCTCAAAGGCATGTGGTTCATTTCTGCCAGCTGCTTCACAGGGCAAGGATGGGCACTCTCCAGTGTGATTTACTGTCTCTGAAATCAGAGTTGGTTCTGACTCGATGGCACACAGAAAATCCATCAGACAGGGTGGTGGTGGTTATATGCATCGAGTTGCCCACAACTCATAGCAACCCTATGGACAACAGCTCTGAACCCTGTTCTATTCTATGCCAACCTTATTGTCTCTGACTCAGACTCACCTACCCCCATTACCCTAGTCACTGAGAGTCTTATTCTCTTGTGTTGTCCTTCTACCCTCCCAAGCATGACTTCCTTCTCCAAGGACTGGTCTGCCTTGCAACATGGACCAAGTAAGAAATAGAAATCAAATGACAGGAATACTTTAAAAAATTATTAGAGACAGGAGCTAATGGAATAAACTGAGCACGTATGAAGGGACGAGGAAGTGATGTGACCCTGGGGCTCCAAAAGCCTGAGCTCTTGCCTCTAATAATTTTTTTAAGTATTCCTGCCATTTCATTTCTATTTATTTGGTCAATTTTTATTGCCTCCACTCTTAGGGCCACTTTTCAAGAGATGCGTTCAAAGACATTCCTGTTCTTCAGAAAATATTTTAAAGACCCTTAGAGAACCATACTTAGTGGAAATGAATAGGTGATTGACAAAGAGTTTAAGCAGATTCAGATCTGAACCATAAGAAAAGGTAATTATTGCCCAAGGTTATTGAAAATACTTGGTGAAAGGGATGGGAGAGAATCGTCCTGAAGTGGTTGAGAACCACAGGGGTTTAATTGTACAAGCTCTGTTGTCTCAGATTGTTGGTGGTGGTTATTAAGTACCATCAAGTCAGAATCAACTCATAGCTGACCTTCCGTGTGGCTTTTCAGAGGCAGTAAATCACACAGGAGGAGATGGCCCATCTTTCTCCTAGGCAGCATCTGGTGGATTTGAACTAGAACAGGCGGCTAGAGAGCTAGTAGTAGTCGCTATAGTGGACTCAAGCACAGCAGAGATTATGAAGATGACACAGACTGGGCAGTGTTTCTATTGTACATAAGCACACTGGGAGTCTGAATTGGCTCAGCAGTGCCTAAAAACAACAACAATGATTAACATACTCAATTTCTAATTGAAAGGTTAAAGATTGGAGTGTACCCAGCAGGGACTCAGGAGAACGCCTTGGTAATTTATTTCTAAAACATCATCCATAAAAAAACCTTATGGAGCAGTTATAATCTGACATACATTGGAGCCAAGAGTTGGGATCGACTCAGTAATGCCTGATTTTAGTCCATTCTGCAGACTCCTGCAGTCTCTGGCCATCCTCCTTGAACTCACTAGGGGCTTGGCTGGGCAGCCTCCAGTGTTTCTACAAGGTTTCTGTGATGACGACAGATTTTCCCTCCCCCTCAGTGCCATTTCAGGTGGTAACAGCAGCACCTAGACAGGTGATGTCAGCAGGAGTGCCTCTTTTGTCCTGAACTCAGCACCTCTCTCCTGAGGTTGTCACAGCGAGAGGGTGGGAGCAGCCAGATAGACTATGGTGGAGGTGGGCCAGTGGCCTGAGAGGACACGGATGCATTTCCTACATCTCTCTTCAGCTAGATGATGGGACTTAATATCCTTAAATTTTGAACTTAAGTATAAAGATGAGATACTTTTAATGTTGGATAGTATAGTTATTCTTAGGTGCTGTTGAGACAGAACTGACGCATAGCTGACCATCTAGTGGTTTTACAACACTATAAATCACACCAGAGGAGATATCCCATCTTTTCCCCACAAAGCAGCTGATGGATTTCCAACCACCTGCCTTTGAGTTGGCAGCACAACTCTTTACCCATTAGGCCACCAGAGCTCCCTATGTAAGGAAATTATTGCTGTTCTTAAGTACCGTTGAGTCAGAACTGACCCATAGCTGACCCTTCAGGGGGGTTTCAGAGGCAGTAAATTGCATGGGAGGAAATATGTAGGGTAGTAGGGTATTTGGATATTTAAAAACTGTACTTTAGTAAAATTGCTCTTATTTTCATAAATTTTTGTTATCCAAAAATTAAAACATTGGGAACAGAGTGGAGAAGAGTGTAAAGGCACCCATTGTACCTATATTCGCTTAAACAGGTACTAACTCTTAGATATTTGTTTCAGTTGTCCCCTTACCTTAGCCCAGGTGATTTTTGAGTAATACTCCAAAGATGGAAAGCTCTAAGCAACTTCTTTTATTATAAAGGAACATGTTGCAGTTTTAAATTTGCAAGTTGCAAAATAAACGAAGTACACATTTCCAGTCTTTGTGCTTCTCTCCACAACCACTGCTGTCACCATGGTCCTAGCTGGGTCGGGTCTCCCCTCAGTTGTTCCAGCAGCCTCTCACAAGGGTTCTCTGTTCCTCTCCTGACTTCCTCCAAGTCAGAGATTCATACAAAAGCCATTGGATCAGGACATTTCCCAGGTATTTATACCTCTTGGTACTTAGAATTATGTGCTTTTAAGGCTGGCTACTTTCTCTACACTCATTTCATACCACCGCAAACTCTTCCCACTTAAAATGTTCTGAGCCCCACAGCTTCTTGCACTTGTTTGGTTCTTCATTTAACCCTGTCTCTTTCCTGTGCTCCTTCCTCCTTAGCCATCCCACAGGCTACCTACATCCTTACGTTTTAAGAATTGAAGTTACTTCTTCTGAGGTTTCCCAAATCTCACACCCGCCAACTATACTTCTGTCCCCTTCCATCTAAATCCAGTTCCCTGATTAATTCAAATTATAATTTTGTCTCAATATATTTGCTTAATGTTTCTCTCTAACTAGAATGGGAAAGAGATCTTGAAGGTAAATTTGGTCTCTTTGGGCTGTTCTGCAGTGAGCTTAGATCAGAACATATAATAACTATTCCAGTAAGTATTTGAAGAGTGAATTGACTTCTTAGAATATGAACAGGGAGCTCTGGTGGCCTAGTCTGTAGGCAATTATGCTTCTAATCCAAAGGCCACACTTTGCTTGCAGTTCGACTCCACTCACTGCTTCATGGGAGGAAGGTGGGCAGTTGCCTCAGAAACCCACAATGGAGAATGAGCTGTGAGTTAGTTCCAAGTTAATGGCAGTGAATTGGGTTTGAGTAGAGGATGGACACTACCATTACTTCCAATTCAGTTTTGCTGGGCATTCATAAAACCACAATGCTAAAGAAGTAAATTTAGCCGTACAAATTCATCATGCTATAATTTGTCAAGGAAGTGCAAAAATGCAAGTAGGTGCTAACATTACCATTTTCCTTAATTCAACACTGTTAAGGTGTCAGAAGGTTAAGCCTGTTTTTCATAATGGGCCAGTTTAGTCCAGGAATGCAAGAGTGATTCTCTTACAAACATGAGGTCAAGTTGTGTCCTTATTTTATCAGTTTTGGTCCATTTTCATGTTTGACATCACCAAATATGTGACAAATCAGAACCTAAAAGCCCCATGCCTTTTAAAATCTAAGTTTGTTGAGTGCTCAACTGTCCTTATTTCCTTGAAAGTTTTCTTGTCTTCATTCTTGGCTTTGGTCATTTTTTTTTTCTTAAGCCCAAATAATATGTAATTTAATGGCTGTGATAATTTGTCTCCATTCACATTTCACTTACTAGTGATTAAAACTCAAATTCAGCCATGAATTGTATGCATTTTAGATCAGTATTAAACATGAATCCAAAAAACCTACTGTTGTCCACTCACTTACTCCCAACTCCTGGCATTGGTGTCTGAGACTAAATATTTATGGAAAGAGACTGCTTATCTTTCCCTGAAGCACTTGAGGGATTCAAACTGCTTAGCTCTCATTTAGCAGATCAGTGTGCTAAGAACTAACAACCATGGTTCTTTAAATGAAACATAGTAATATCAATTTCAGGGGTGAAAAAAATCAACCCTTAGCCAGTTACTAGGAAGAGCTGCTGAGAGGAAACTCAGTTCTCTTACACAAGGATTCCTTTTTGCTTTTCTAAGATATTAAGAAGAAAATCAAGAGTTTATATTCTGTCTCCTCTTTATGTTCGTGGTTATATGCCTTTCAAAAATAACTCATAATGAACCTTCTCATGAATTTTCCATGTCTTCTATTGGGGCTCTAGTTAAATTCCAGGGGTTATGTTATCAGAAGGGGCCAGTCCCTAGTAAAGGGCATCATGCTTGGATAAATGGAGAGTCAGCAAATAAGACCCTTAAGGAGATGAATTGATTTGGTGATCACAGCAAAGGTTTAAATACAGCCGAGATTGTGAGGTGGTGTGGGGTTGGGTAGGGGCTCCTTCTTTTGTAGGGTCTCTATGTGTAGGAGCCAATTTGATGGTACCAGCTCTATGAGTAATTCGTACAGGAAGTGAATTCTTCCTAACACTTTGCAAGTCGATTGAAGTTGTTAATTAGGTAGAGAAATTATAGGAGGAGAAATTCACCAGACATGTGTGAATTTACAGTTAATGAGAACAATTCCCTTTTCTAGTTAGGTCATGTGCTCACACTTCCATGTCTGTGTGTCTCTGCTGTCAGAGGCTCTGTGCATCCTTTTGTAATCATTGCTTCTGCAGGTTCCAGAGACATGTGGAGAACATCTAGGATCTGAGGTTTGAAAACACTTGCTTTGTTACAGCCAGATGGTTTTTGTAGTGTCCCGGGAATGTGTGTAAACTATAAATTACTATATACAGTTCAAACCCACTACAATCTATCAATCAAGTAATTCCAACTTGATCGTGACCCTGAAAGATGGATTAGAACTGCCCTGTAGGGCTTCCAAGCCTGCAGTTTTTATGGAAGTAGATTGCTGGGTCTTTCTGTCACAGACCTGCTGGAGGGGTCCAGTTAGAAGTGGAGCAATTAATCATCACACCACGAATGCTCCTTTGATGCTACTACAGTGTTATATGCTGTCTGGCTGATTCCAACTCCTCAAACCTGTAGGACAAAGTAAAACTGCCCATCGGGTTTTCTAGACAGCCATCTTTATAGGATCGAATCGCCACATCTTTCTCCTCAGGAGGGGCCTGGAGGGTTCAAACTGCTATTTTTCATTTAGCTGTCAAGTGCTTAAACACTGTCACCAGGGCTGCTTATATACTGTTAAACTATTGGAAAGGGTTTCAGTCTTAAGAGTACATTTTCAAAAGTGAAAATTAATGGAAAACCAAGAAGCCAGACTAGAATACAGATAAAGATGGGGTAGAGAAGGAAGGAGACCTAGAAACAGGAGTAGGAACAGTGGAGAAGTGTTTAATCCAGCAAGCCTGGCCCCTGTGTGTGGATGTGAGTCTGTGAAGACTCATTCCCTTCCCACCCTCAGGTCTCTGCGAGGTCAGTGTGTATATAGTTAACAGGCAGTTCTGGGTATTTAGGACTGAAATACAAATGAGGGAGAAAATATCTGATATATTTATATCAAGCTGTGATGGCCTAGTGGTAAGGAAATGTGCTGCCAACCTGAAGGCACACAGTTTGAATCCACCAGCTGCTCCATCGGAGAAAGATAGGCTATCCCTCTCCCATATAATTTACCACCGCTGAAAACCCACCGGAGGGTTAGCCATGAGTTGGTTCCGAGCTGACGGTACATAGCAACAACATGCTGAAATATTAATCTGAAGATGCTATTGTTGTATGTTCTTGAGTCCAAGCTAACTCCTAGCTTACCCTCCGGCAGGCTTTTCGAAGCTGTAAATCACACATCAGGAGTTTGCTGGTCTTTCTCCCACAGAAGCTGGTGGATTCAAACTGCCTGCCTTTGGGTGGGCAGTACTAGTCCCTTCATATTAGGCCACCAGAATAATGGTTTATCAGGATGTTCTAGGATAAAAAAATAGTCTTTGTTATCATCAAGGTTGTTCGTGCAGGTCAGCATCATCCATTATGCATATTACACTTTTAAAAAATACTTCATTAGTTTCTGTAATCAAACTCATGTAGATAAAACCTTACCTATTTGATACAGTGTGTTTGTTACCTCTGTGCAAATGAGAAAAAAAAAGTTTAACATTTCCAGAACAATATGGTGGTTAATTTCTGTAAAATGCCCACTCAACACAGTACAACTTGGATGCTTTTCCCAAAGTTGACAGCATAGCTAACGTTTCAGAAAATTCAAATTATGGAGCTCTGGTGGCCTAATGGCAAGAAGCTGCACTCCAGTCCCAGAAGTACATGGTTTGAATCCACCAGATGCTCAGCTGGAGGAGGGACAATCTCCTACTGTACCAGTCAGATCCGATTTGACGGTACACACGCGCGCTCTCGCTCGCTCTCTCTCTCTCTCAATTGTATATATACATGTTGGCATATGTATATTTGTACGTAAAGACAAATCACAGTGTATGTGTCAGTAGCAGCAACAGTCGAGGTTCTGCTATCGAGTCTGAACTGACACATAGCTGACCCTCAGGCTACTTTTTGGAGGTAGTTAATTACACAGGAGGAGATTGCCCTTCCTTCTCCAGTAGAGCAAATGGTGGCCTTGAACCAAGAGTTCATGATTTTTTTAAACATTTTGTTTTGGCATACATTTTTTCTTATTTTAATGAAAGTTTATAAAGAACTTTTTCCCATTCATTCACTGTTGCTCATTTTCTTCCCTGTCTCCGCTCCCCCCAGTTCACTTTTTTGTATTGCATAAAAATGTACATATTTTCTCCCCTTTGCCATAGAATATCCATTTCCTGTTGGCTCTGAGTCCCTCACCTCCTCTGCTATCCCAGGCTTAGCACCTCTTTTGGGCACAGCAGTCATTGGGAGTGCTCTCCATGTGGTGTGAAGAGCAAGCAACTCTAAGCCAGAAGGATGACCAAGAGTCAACTTTTTACTGCCAAGGATGGAGTTAGGCTTGAGTATAATAATATCCAAAAGCTTGACTAGGGAAAACAGAAATTTCTGTGCCCGGCTCCTCTTCATCAATCCTGATTTCATATTGCCTCGCCATTTAGCAGGTCATTACACATAACACAGGAATGTACTATGCTGTAAGAACCTTGGTAGAATGTTCGTAGGATCTCTTGTTCCAAAGGGCTTTCATTAAACTCTACATCTAGGTTCATGCAGAGGAAGCTCAGAGGCACTGAAGTGCACTTGTATTGTAATGAATGCAAGTTGATTCTGCAAATAGGGATTTAATGAAAATCAGTGTGCCAAAATAACTTGGAGGGTCACACAGTCATCTAGATGTTTAAAATACGCATTTTCAAAACCTAGATGATGTAGGTCCTTGGAGAGTGACATCATGCTTGGTAGGGTGGAGGGACAGCGCAGGAGGGCAGGCCCTCTGAGGTGGATTGATTCAGTGTCTGGGGTAATTGGGATGGGTGTGTCAGAGGCAGTGCAATTGGCACAGGACAGAGCAGAGTTTAGGGCTGTTGTACATAGAGTCGCTGAGTGGCAAGTGACTCGATGACACAACAACAGCAGGTGATGTAGGCATAGCTCTCAAAACCATATGGAATAATCAGGTTTTCATAGTGAATCTGCAGATCGAAGGGATGGTGTTTGGGGAGGAAACTAGAGTGTATATATAAGCTAGGGGTTTGTTTTGGTTTTTGTTTCTTGTTTGTTAAGAGAACACCATGTTTGTCTAAATTTCAGCAAATCTCATTTCATTTAGCTCGAAATACGATTTCCTCTTGAAGTAAATAAGAAGCATTAAAGCAGCAGGCTCATTTTTAGTATGGTTTCATTGGAAAGGAAAATCAGCTTCGTTGTGTGTTTTCTGGAAAGCCCCAGTGGTGTGATTGTGTGAAGGGCTCACCATATGTGCTCCGTGCACTGCTGGATACACAGAGTTTGGGGACAAGTGGCATGGCCCTGTGCACAAGCTCGTGTAGCTGGAGACGTCTCGGAGCAGCAGCTACCGGGCAGCCCAGGCACCCTGCTCACAACTTTCCATTATGGATTAAGCTGACTCTGCCAATCTCGCTCTACTCAAGACACCAAACTGGACGCTTGCAAGACTAGTGCCTTACAAATCTTTGAGATGCTTTTCTTATTATAGATGAAATATGAACATTGTATTTAGGAGCGGGATCCAACAAATGCCAATGGTATTTATGTAAGTCATTCAGCTTTAGTACAACAGCCTCTTGAGAATAAAACCAAATAAGCTTTTCATTTTGCTCTTTGAGTTTAGCCAGTGCTTTGTATTTGTTTGTAGAATATGCTAAATTCAAAATAAGCTGCTTTATCAGAAATTTAATTAACATGTAAGGAATCAAGATTGCTTCCAAAGTAATACAAGTCCCTTTGACGACAAAGCTTCTTAGCATTTCCCGGTGTGCCAAAAGAAACCGATTCAGGCCAAGTAAAAGACATTCATTTACTTTGTAATCTTTTTAAAATAGTAGATTATTCTAGAGATTAATAAAGAATTTTATTACCTTTCTTAAAAATAAGGTGGAAAAGAAATTGCAGGATTTTACTGTCTCAAATCCAATTGCCTTTTTAGCACAATTGCTTGATCTTGAAGTCCCTGTCTAATTTCTAACTTGGCCATGGGGATTATTTTGAACTATTAACTCATGTACTTACCCTTGTCCTGCTGCAGGAGGGTTTTTGAGATGCAGGATGTGTGTGTTGTGGTGGCGGGGTCTCTTGGGTCAAACACATTCCCAGGACACCCCACTGAAGCTAGCAGTTTAGGGTTCATGAATGAGAACAGTGGTGTTGACTCACCCGTCCATCAGTCCTGGTCTCTTGTGCTGTCTTCCTTCCTACCCAACTCAACTGTTCTTTGAGTTGCACCACAAAAGTTAGATTATCGTGTGCCATCAAGTAGACTCTCAACTCATAGTGACCTTATTGGACAAAGAGACTACACTGTAGGTTTTCTAAGTCCATGGGAGTAGACCAGCAAGTCTTCTTGGAGTGAGTAGTCGGTCAGTCTAATTGTTGACCATTTGTGCCACTGCAAGTTTACTTTGTAAAAAAAACCCCAAAACCTACCAAACTCCCCATATACGCTGGAATGTTGGCATTTTGATTCTTACTTGTCAGCAGTTGACTTATTAGTTAATCCTTAGTGTGAATTTGCAGAGCAGAGAAGACTAACAGGGCTGCCGGCCCATTTTGTACTATTCTAGTCTTACTGAAATATTCATTCTTATAACCAGTACTTTAATACTACTCTGTTCTTTACTCTGTACATGTAAATGATGGTGATGGAGCCTGGCTGAGGTAGTACATAACCTGTTGGACTGCTAGCCAAAAGATAGGCAGTTCAAACCCACCGGTGGCTCCTTGGGAGAAAAATGGGTGTTCTCCTCCTACAAAACTTTACAGCCTCAGAAGCCCAGTGGAGATTCGCTGTAAGTCGGTATTGACTCATCGTCAGTGGCCTTTGGTTTATCAGGTGATTGGTACCTTTCTGTGAGCTTGGGGGGCTCCCTCAAAAACCAAACTCAGTACCACTGGATAGATTCTAACTCAAAGTGACCCTCCATTGGGTTTTCCAAGACACTAAATCTTTTTTTTTTAATATTTTTTTTTTACTGGGAAAAACATATTGGGGGTACAAGGTGAGGGTTGGGGCAGAAGAGGGAGGATGGGCCAGGATGCAGTTGCAGAGCTGCACCGTTTGGTTGGTGGGGAGAGCAGGTGAAGGAAATGATGAGGGTCCAGTGGGGACCAGATGCTACAGAGGAATGACATGCATTTTCCAATAGTAATTAAACCAACTGTCTTATTGATTTGGGAATTGGATGCCGACTCTCTGGCTTCTTCATGCTGAACAGAGGCGTAGATGTAAACGGGGGAAGGGAGGATGCTTTATCACCTTACTGGTGGTCTTGGGTTACAGCTGCTTGCCTTGCTCTGTTAGAAGATATTTTCCTGTCATTTGCTCCCCTCTGGACTGCAAAGTGTTTTCCCAGGTGGGTCCAGTGGGGATGGCTGGTTGAAGAGACACTAAATCTTAACAAGGGGAGCCTGCCCATATTTCTTCTGAAGAGGCATTGAATTTGAACTGCCAGGCATTTTGGTTAACAGCTTAACATGCTATGGCTTATGCTACCAGAGCTCATAGGAGGGCCTTAGTCATAATCTTTTGACTAGAGGCAAGATTCTGCATGTGGCATTCAGCATGAAAACTAAAGGCTACATAGATCCAGCTGGTGGTTAAGTGCCATGGAGTTGACTTCAACTTAAAGCAAATCTGGGAACAACAGATCAATCCCTTGCCCTGTCCTGTGCCACCCTCACAGTCACCACCTGCTCAAGCCCTTTGTTGCAGTCACTGTGTCAGTCCATCTCTTTGAGGGTCTTCTTCCTTTTAATAGCTTTCTATTTCCTAAGGACCGATACCCCTGACAATATTCACTCTGTCTCTAAGGAGCACCCTGGTTACTGTTTCTCCAAGACATATTTAGTGGTTCTTTGCCAGCCCTGCAATTCAAAAGAGGATGTAAAAGAGAAACTCCCAGATGGATGTGGAGGTGTAAACAGATACTTGGCATAGTTGGGAAAGATGCTACTCTATGAGGAATGTGAAGAGATGAGGTGGACAAGTACGGAAGGGCTTTCAGAGCTATGATCCCTGAGTGGCAACACGGTTAGTGTTGGGTCCTTAAAGGTTGGTTCCAGCTCACCTGGAGCTGCATGGGAAGAAGGGCATGGGAATCAACACCAAAACAGCTTCCAATCATTGGTTTGTTGATTTCTAAGAGTTTGGATATTATCCCAGAGACAGGAGAGTTATTGGTAGTTCACAGTCTGAAAAATTAAATAAATTTGGAAGGATCTCTCTGACTTCATTTGACATGGGAATTGGGATGAGGATGGGTGGTAGAACTGGAGACAGATAAGAATCTGCTAATTGCAAGTCCAAGTAAGAGACTGGAGCTGAGTGAAGCAGTGGTGGTGGGGCTGGAAAGAAGCAAAATATATGTGAGCATCTCCAAAGCAGACTCTGTAGGATGTTGACTCTAGAATTGAAGTCAGCCTGAGTCCCAATTCGATGCCACCTAGATGGATGGCAGGACTGGTTACTCATTCAGGGATCAGAGAGGAAGGAGAGTTTGAATTTACCTTCTTGAATGTTAGCCTAAAAGACAAGAGGAATGGATCTGGAACTCTGAAAGATTCTGTGCACTGTGGAAACACTGTGGAGCTCAGACCCAGACCTGAGGAGCCAAGATTTTTATTAAAGACACAGAGAAAGAAGGATGCTCTGTACCTGACATAAGCTGTTCTTTCCAAATGAAGTCAGAGAGAGCCTCACAAATACAAGTAAAGCACTTTTCATATTGAATAACTAGTAATCTGCTGTGCTAGGCCAATGTAATCAGGTATTGGAATCTCTTATTTTTGCATTTTAAAAAATTAGCCTTTCTAAGATTTGTGCTCCAGGCCATCCCAGTGTGTAAGATGTATTGGACTGTCTCTTTCTTGGCAGCATATTGGAAGAAATATCACCCTCACAAATTATTATGCTAAAGAAACATAATTTGCAAATATATATTTAGTACCAGCTCTGTCCAAACATGGAAGTAGGCCTTGGGAATATAGAGAAGCAGCAGCAAAACCTGTTAAGAACAAATGCCCTGCTGGGGACCAAAGACCATGAAGTAGCAGTAAATTGTGGCCAGAGGAACTCACAGAGCCATGGAGCTGAGCCTGGGCTTGAGTGAGCTCAGCATACTTTTAGGGGGTTTCCTGTACAAGCAGTTCTCTCTGCCTAAGTGGCCTCACCTGTAGGTAACTTTTTAATGTTGTCTTTAAATTGTGATTAAGCTTGCAATTCAAAGTAGTAATAGATCAAATGAAGAAACTTAACTGACTTACTGTCCTCCAGTCTGAACTTACTCTTACCTGACCCTCCAGTGCGTTTCCCAAGCTGTAAATCACATGGGAGGAGACGGCCCATCTTTCTCCTGAGGAGTTTCTGGTGGATGCTTACTGTCAAAGAGTCCCGAGCTTTAGTTTACCATCACAGCTCTCTCTGGACTACACCACCAGAGCTCTTTAAATGGAAACTAGCCCCCCCAAAAAACCACCCCAAAACAAATCTAGAATAATATCTCTGCAGATAAGTCCCCCGACAATAGGAATGTTAACAACAGAGCTAACACACTACATACAAGAATTTTGAGGTGGTAAAGGGAAGGAGACTAGTGGGTTTTGGTATTATTCCATATCTATAATAGGTTATAATGTCTGGGAGCAGCAGTATCTCTTTGGTATTAGTTGTATGAAGAAACATTAAAGTGAGATGTTTTGCAGTGAGTTAATGTTTTTGGCACACTTGCTGTATATGTTGGTTGTTAGGGGCCGTCGAGTGGAGTACAACTCATAGTAACTCTGAACAACAGATCTGCACCCTGTCCTATTCTGTGCCGTCCTCATCATCTCTGACACGCTTGAGCCCATTGCTGCAGTCACTGTCCATCAAGGTCATTGAGGGTCTTCCTCTTTTGCTGACTCTCTGACTTTTGCTGCTGCTTGTTGTGTGAGATGTCATTTAGTCGAGTATGACTCGTAGCGACCCTATGAATAATAGATCTGAACCCTTTCCTATCCCATGCCATCCTCACAGTCCTTTATGCACTTCAAGCCCATGGCTCCAGTCACCATGTCAGCACACCTGGTTGAGTATCTTACCCTTTGCAGTCCTTCCACCTTTCCGAGCATGATGTCCCTCTCCAAGGAGCAGCCTGGTTTCACCCTCTCCTGGATAAACCTGTTTGTCCTAGCAGTCCATGGTATGTTCAACACTCTTGTCCAGCACCACAGCTCGAAGGCATCAATTCTCCTTCTATCCTCCATAGGCATTGTCCAACTTTCTGGTGCATAACAAGTGATAGCAAAGACCATGGCCTGGATCAGCCTCAACTAGGCCTCTAGAATTGGGGTGCGATTGTTTTTCTTTAGCCAGTCCATTTTCCTTAAACTCCTAAATGAAGATCCGTCTGGGAGTAGTAATATTTATTCATGTACTTAATTTTGCCACTGTTTCACTGAGCATGTGTTTTATTGAGCACTGCCCTACCACACATCTCATGGACGAGATAAGCACACATGAATAATAATAGCAGGAGAATACAGTAGCGTCTAAGGGAAGAAGAAAAAAAACCTATGAAAAACAGATGTGAAAGGGGCACTGAACACAGGTGGGGCTTAAGGGAATGTTGAGACTGAGCTGTGAGGAGTGAGTTGGGAGAGGGCAAGAAGCATGTGATCACAGGTCCAGATGGAAGGACCATTGGGGAGAAGACCTCTGTCTAAAGACCTCTGTCTAAAATAGAGTGTGGTGGAGGTGGGAACCACACCTGTCGGGTAATAGAAGGAAGAGTGTTTCCCAGGTGTGATTCATCCATCCATCCCTGCATCCGCTCTTAAAGGATGTTGATTTTTAAAATTCAGGTTAAAAACCCAGGTGTTACAAGCTTCCGAAGTGGTTCTTTGGCAGACAGACAGTTGGTAAGTGTAAGTTGGGATTTGTTAGGAGGTGAGGTGGATTAGAGGTGTTAGATTGGAAGAGTGAATCATTTACTGTTGGCATTAGATTGTGTCTGAAGGGGTAAGAGCAAGAAGTGGCCTGCCTTTGAGATGGATGAGCTGCCTGCTTTGTGGAGGATGGGCTTAACAGGACCAACTGGAGGCCTGGCCTGTGGGGGAGATGATGAAGCCCCAGTAAAGGGCAGGGGTGGTAGAGAAGCAAGGGATAAAATTGGCAGGATTTGATGGACCGGATGGTGGGTGAGGAACAGAGGCTCATCAGAGATGTTTGTGTGTCTGATACTGTAAAGTCCTTAAAGAAGAGGTTCATTTATTACCTGGTATGGGTAATTTGTTTCAAACACATTAATCAAGTCATCTCTCTGAGCCTCCTTTTGTAATTGTCTTAAGTTTTCTAATGCTGTAGAACACAAGTGGGTGGCTGTAAAGAACAGACATTTATTTTGTCATGTACAGTTTAGGAAGCTGTAAGCCTGAATTCAGGACACCAGCTCAAGGGAAAGGCTCGCTGTCGATTCATTGTAAAGTCCTTGTCTTAGCATCTGTAGTTCTGGTGCTCGTTAGAGATCTTATGGCATCTACCTTCGACCGATTGTGGTTGCTAGTCTCTGTATTGCACTTTATAACTCAGAAATTATTTGGTTTAAGCCACTCTGCACTGATGAGCTTATTCACAAAGAAAGCCTTCCAAATGGGTTATGTCCACAGATATTCTTCACATATTTTGGGAGACACAATTAAGTTCCTAACAGTAATCAGTAAATAAGAATTGGGGCGGGGGGAGCTGCAACATCAGTCCACTGCTCTTTTTTTATTCTATTTTATTAATTTTAGTGAACGTTTACAGAGATTTTGGATTTCCGTTCATTCGTTGTTGCATTTTTCTCCCTGCACACCCCTCCCCCCTAGTTCTCTTTGAAAGGTAAAAGAAAAATTTCTTCATTGGTATACAATCCCTCCCCCTCCGCACTTCAAGTACACTCCACCATGCAACCTTCATTCTGAATTCTTGTCATAACTATAATACCCAATCATATATCACGTTTAAATTGTTCTCGCCCTCATCTGTTTCAATGCAGTATACATAATTTATCCAATTTTTCTCAGTCTCACCCCAGCGCTGATGTCAGTCTCGTTCTACAACAGTGGCACTTAAGTTGATTCCAACTCGTGTGGACCTCCGTCCCGTTTCCAAAGCTGTAAATCTTACAGTGGAATATTGCCTCTTCTTTCCAGGAGCAGCTCTAGGATTTGAACTGCCACCTCTATCACTAGCAGCCCAGTATGTGAGAAAAATGGGAAACAGGGCCAGATTATCACAGAGGTTCTTGTGTGAGATTTGTTGTATATTTTGGGGGTTTTGTTCTTGGAGTTTTTTGTTTTGCATATTTTTTGAACCTGAGTTCACATAACAGTGCTAGAAATGATCCTTATAAAAATTTTATTCAGTTATAACTTCTTGGATGACTAACATAAAAGGTTAATGGTTTGAATCCACCAGCTGGTCCATGGGAGAAAGGTGGGAAGTCTCCTTGCATAAAGATTTACAGCCTTGGAGCCCCAATGAAGGGTCACGGAGTTGGAATTGACACTCTGGTAATCCCTGACATTTTACTTTTCTGACTCCAGTTTGTCCATTATCAGAAGATGATTGTCTGAAAGGGAAAGTGTCTCACTGGACAAACACAATGTTATGAACGTCTAGCCAAAATGAAGACTATTTGAAAGCATTCTGAAGTGCCATTCACGTACCATCCATCTTTATTTGTCTAGGAAGTATTGTGGATTCTGTACACACTGAGAACAGCACTAGACATGCAGGTAGGAAAAGGAATCATCACCTGGGCCCCTCAATGATCAATGCACTCACGGAACCAGTTAATTAAATGAGGCAAAGCAACTCAGTCCGTCCTTTGCATGCTCCCTTGTTCTCTGCCCATGCTGTAATGGCTTTCAAGCAGTGTAGGTAATTGTAAAAGTGACTAGACTTATTCCTTGTTAGTGCTGTTTGGTTGGCTCCGACTCAGAGTGACCCAGGCAGTGCACAATAGAATGAAATGCTGCCTGGTCCTGGGTCATCCTCAGTCATCCTCCACCCTCCCAAGCACGTTGTCCTTTTCCAGCAGTGGGCTCTTCTGATAGTCTGCCCAGTGAAATCTCACCATCTCTGTGTCTAAGGAGCACTCCGGCTCTAACAGGTGCACGAGAACCAAATACAATCTAGATAATATCCCACCCAGCTACTCTTACATTAATTAAAGAAGTTTGACTTGTTCTTATTAATTTCTAAGGACTTCTTTTTATAGCCTGTTTATTTTGAAGTACTAGATAAACTTGACAGTAAAGCATGTTTAAAATTACTCTGTTCTAATTTACTGAATCAGAATAACTTCCAGCATGCATGGGATTCTTGAAATCTGATATAAAGCAAGCAGACAGTTGCTAACATTTAATTCAATAAAAGAAAACTAGGAAAAGAGCAAGCTTAGAGGTTCATTGTTTTTGCTTTGGAATCTTAAGTAAATCAGGTTGGGTTTTTTTTTTGTGGTGCTAGAACTCACTTACTAAACTTTATTGTTTAAAAGTTTTCCTTAAATTAGCATTGCTATATTTGTAACTGTTACAGGGCTTCCAACTGTAGTCAGTGCCCAATAATAATATCTTGAAGATATTTCAAGGGAAGTAGAAGACGTAAGCCAAAAGAAAGAAAAAGAAAACAGGCGTCGAACAGGCATCCCCCAGTAAGTGTCTATGTAAATGTGTGTGAGTGCTTGCCCTAAAGAAATGCTCTTTAAACTTAGGGAGATGACAGGCATAAAGTGACTCCTGGTATAATTGATGTGGGACTCCTGGTATTATTGGTATGTCTGGCACCACTTGGAGCAAGTGTAAAATGATGCCTTCAAGAATTAGAGCTTTGAAGCATCATTTTGAAGGGAAGCTCAGGCATGATTTGTCACAGAAGCGAAAGGAGGTTTTGCCAGGTAGGGGAAGAATAGGATATCTGATGACTCAGGCCGGAAGAGTCACAAGCATCAAGGCAGTAGAGATCATCAGTAATCATCTGTGGGAAGTCGCATCATTGTGGTTTGATGGGTCGATCTTCCTTTTGGTTTCATCAATCTTCTCTTTATATTCCCTTATGGATGTGCCCTCATGACTCCTGTACACATGCCAGTAGAATCTGAAAACAAGGATCTTTCAAAGCAAATACTTTCTTTTCACTCCTCTCCGCCCAGGGGGAGGAAAAAAAGTGATCCAGAAAGTTGATACTTGGGAAGTTCTGAGAATCAGTGCTGATGGTTTGTAGCTAAGAGGGTGGGGGGAAACACCAAGAAATGGTGGGAACAGGAGGCTGAAGTCTCTGGCTCCAGTTTCAGATTTAGACTTGGGTGTTTCATCCTTCCATGAGAAGCCTTACTCCCCAGTGTGTACACACAAGCCCCTCATGGGGGAGATGTGCCTCGTCAAAGACACGTCATGTTTTGCCTTGAAGAACACAGCTGAGTCATGCTGAGAGGACAATTAGATAAGGGGCCTCTACCTATTAAAGGATCTTAAAAAGCCTTAATCAGGTGTTATGCAACACAGAAGTGGAAACCATTTCAGAGGCCTGGGGTTAATAACTTGAGGAAAACAACTTCTGAGCAGAATGTTTTAGCTGCGCTCCACACTGAGGTGGATTACAAGCAGCACAGAGGACAAGGAAGGAGATGCCGAGGGCATGAGTAAAGCAATCTAGGCGTGAAGAACTGGTCGGGTAAAATTTGTCAAGTCAGACCCACCTGATGTAAGCAAAGAAGTTGAAACTTAGGCTCTGAGCGTTGTTGGCTAATAGCCCCGGTGACCCCTCTGGGAATGCAGGGGCTGCCAACTTGTGGACACTTGAGGCAGAAGGTGGGAACCTAGTGCCGTTCAGGCACTGCCATTTGCAATGGAAACCGAAAAGGAAGGTTTATGGTGCTGGGAAGTTGTGGTAGAGAAATGGATAATGAAGAATCAAAGAAGTGTGACTCAAATTCTTCACATAAGTTACTTAGTACTAGATAAACTACCACAGGAGATTCACTGAACTCTGTTTCCTGAAAACCAAGGCAAATTAGCAAATCTTTTATTACTTAAGGTATAATAGAATTATATATAATTAATATAATACATACAATATAATACAAAAGAATAATTAGAATTGCTCTGATACCTTAATACCATCTAGGTAGGACTCTTGTTAGATGTTCTTGACCACAGCTCATACCCTGTGAACAGATCTGAACCTCGTCCTGGCCTCATGGCCTCTGCTCTGCTCGAGTGCCCTTTGTTGGAGTCACTGCTTCAGTGCATCTCCTTGAGCATCTTCCTCTCCTCAGATGACCCTCTGTCTTTCCCAGCGTTATGTCTTTCCACAGACTAGCCACTTCTGGTAGCATTGCCAAAATATGAGACCTGGTTTTGTCATCCTTGCCCCTAAGGAACACCCAAGTTGCATTTCCTCCAAGACACGTGTTTGTTTTGGCAGTCAGTGGCACGTGCAGTACTCCTTGTCGACACAATGATCAATGACATCGATCATTTTCTTTTTTTTTTCCTATAATTATATTTTATTAATTTTCATAAACATTTACAGAGATTTTGGGCTTCCACTCATTCATT
>NW_006399758.1:18512119-18563065 GCF_000299155.1 Elephantulus edwardii | reverse complement strand
CAGGGTTCCAGTTTCTCCACAACCTCGCCAGCATTTGTTGCTTGCTGTTCTGTTAAATTTTGCTATTTTGACTGGGGTGAAATGATATCTCATAGTTGTTTTAATTTGCATCTCTCTTAGGGCTAGGGATTTTGAGCATTTCTTCATGTGTTTGTTAGCCGATCATTTTCTTTGCTCTTCATTATTGTGGCAATGAGATTGGCACAGGATAGAGCACGGTTTAGGGCTGTTGTACATAGGGTCGCTATGAGTTGCAAACGACTCGACGGCACATAACAACACCAAGGGATAGACATATGTTGTTGTTGTGTACTATTATGTTGGAACCAACCCTTAGCTGACCCTCCATTGTGTTTTCAGGGGCAGTTAATTACATGAGAGGAGATTGCCCATTCTTGTCCCGCAGAGCAGCCGGTGGACTCAGTGTGCCTTTGGGATTGTAGCACAGCTTCTTGCCACTACGCCATCAGAACTTCCTTAGTGATGTGTAGTTAGGGATATAAAGTGGACTAGGCATATCAGGATTTTTGTGATGAGGTTTTCACTGCTGAGGACATGCAAGAAACATCCATATCACTGCTCTTTGAAAGGAGAGGGTTTTCACTTCATTTTCCTGTTTCTATTCACTCTCACCTTTTGGATTTCTGCAGTTAATCTGGAACTCTACTAATTTAAATTTTAGATCGTTTTTAGAAGTCTGAGCTGATGTTGTGTACCTTTAGTCGGAACCAATCAATAGCTGACCCTCCAGTCGGTTTTCAGGGGCGTTGAATCGCACAGGAGATTGCACATCTTTCTCCCTGAGAGCAGCTGGTGGACTCGAACTACATACCTTCAGGATTGCAGCACAGCTTCTTGCCACCAGACCACAAGAGCTCCCAGAACTTATAGTGAAATAATGCATTTTAAAGCTGTACAGAGCTACTCAGAGTTTGTTATAATAATGAAGCATGCTAAATAGCTGGAGTCATTTTAATAAGAACTCTGGGAGTTACATGCAGAATAAAATGTTTAATTACACTGCACTAGGAAAGAAAGTGATAATCACTAACAGTAGGAAAGGAAGTAAGAGGTCATTAATAGTTTGTATTTAGACTTCCGTGGCCTACTTTATGCATATTAATAATGTATTGTGTACTGGCTAATGAAGTCTCTGGATGGTACAAATAATCGACACGCTTAGCTACTCACATCAAATCCATCCACAAGTGCTTTAGAAGAAAGGCTTGGTAAGCTATTAAACAAAAATAACCCAACCATTGAAATAATTGTAGAGCACAGGTCTACCCAGACACACACGAGATCACCCTGAGGTGGGGTTAACTTACCAGCTTCTCCAGTGAATGGAAGGAATCCTATCATTGTATACCTTGTGTGGAACCTGCCGTGTTTTTTAATCTAAGTGTTTGATTCGAATGAATCAGTCATCTTTGAATTGATATTTTTCTTCAAGATTTAGAATATGCTGTGTAGTTCAACTCTCAGTTCAGCACTACACGTTTATATATTCTGTATGACAGAATGTGAATGTGGCCCAGTCCTGCACCATGGTATGGTCAAGTCCATTGTTGTGTATATTTTGAACACTCTATAACTTAACTGGCTTGTTCATCTACTGGCACTCTACTGGAGAATATTCTCTTGTTCATGGGATTCTCATTGATTTTTGGAAATAGATCACCAAGCCTTTCTGTCATAATCTAGGAGCTCCACTAAAACTTCTCTGTGGATGACCACACTGATATTTAAAATATTTATGGCATAGCTTCCAGCACCATGGGAACTTAAATTCACCAGAGTTTGGCAAGCTGACAAATGAGTGCTCAAAGAAGCAATAAATGTGTCCTCAGTAAACCAATAAAACCAGTTGTCATGTGCTGTCAAGTTGTTTGCGACTTATAGAGACCCTATGTACAACAGCTCTGAGCTCTTCTCTATCTTGTGCCAACCTTGTCTCTGACACACCTACCCAAGTCTTTGTGTCAAATGCATCTCCTCCAGAGTCTTCCTTTCCTGTGCTGTCCCTCCATCCTCCCAAGCATGATGTCCCTCTCCAAGGATTTGTCCCTCCTTTCAGCATTCCTAAAGTATGTCAGACAGAACTTCAGAATCCTTGCCTCCAAGGAGCAGCCTGGTTTCACCCTCTCTAGGACAACCCTGTTTGTTCTAGCAGTCTATGGTGTGTTCAGTACTCTACAACCAGTAGTTGTTAAATACTTTCATGGTAAATATTGTGAAGAAACAGCCTTTAAACTCAGGATGCTTATATTCTAGGACAGGCAAGAGAAGAAAGAAAATATCAAGTATCATATGATAGGAGTTGTGATAGAGCAAACATAGCACAGTGTATAAGAAAGGGGGCCCAACTACCTGGAAAAAATCTTTGATGGGTGTGTCTTTCAAGCAGGTGTTGAAAAGAATCATAATCAACAGAAATAGAAAGAGACAGATTTCCAAGGAGAGGAAATGCTGTGAGAAAGCATGGAGGACAAAGATCTTTTGTGCCAAAATGTTCTTGTGGTTTATGTTCATGAAGTTACAAAGCATGAGGGGCAGTGCTTGGAGTTAGTGTGTAGAAAGACATGATGTGCAGCAGACATTCCGAGTTCAAATCCCCGTGTCACCGCTGACAAGGTTGTGACTACTTCAGGTGTCTTAACCTACATCCACATCCCACTGTCTTTCATCTGCAACATGGAAATAAGAAGAGTAGTAACTGCTCTGCAGGATTATTGTGAAGGTTAAACAAGCTAATGGATTTGAAGTGCCAAGAATAGGACACACTTAATAATAAATGTTATTTAGGGGAAAGAGGTTATGAAATGTGTCGTGTGAGAAAATGTGATCATTTTTAAAATATGATCATTTTAGTAAACGCTTCCTAACTACATGTTCTATGTGAAGCTGTCTGGTAGGTGCCCTGAGGGGAAGCCAAGCAGAAATGACATGGTCCTGTCCTCAGGTGCCTGAGAACTGAGCAGTGGAGATGGATAAGGAAACAACTAGTGGTGGAGCTCGAACTAACCCAGCTGCGTGAAGTTCAGGCACTGTGTGGGAGCAGCTCCTGAAAGGAAGCTTGTTTTGGAGAACAGGAGGAATTGTTGGAGGAGGAAAGGTCTGCGGAGAATTTTCGCAAGGAGTTCATGCTAGCTCGCTCTGCTTAGCCGTCCGTGAATCAGGGCAGGTGCTCCGAGGCCTGCTGTTTGCCCTATTTCATGCACCGTGGCCGGATTCGGCTTGGCTCCTCTCCATGCTTACCTGGACAGCATTCAAATGCTTCCCTTAGAACTTAAGCAGCGAGGTGAATAAGATTAAGTCTTCATCAGTTTAATCACTCAGTGTCCTGGGAGGGGTGGCGAGGATGAGGAGCTTTGGGAGTTAAAGAACTCATGTCTTCAGTGAGATGATGTCAGGTTTTAGCTAAGTCTACATGCCTAGGGCTTGACAGCGTTTTTATGAAATTCCCCTTCCAGCTACAGTGCCTCTCATCTTGTGGCTGTTTGGGCCCAGTGCATCTCTGACTCTGCATCTGAAAGCATCCTCAAATTTGCAGGGCTACCACCCCTCCCCTAGTACAGACCAGATGAGGCCTGCACTGTGTTTGGAAACTGGATCTGAGAAATCCACACAGCTTGAGGACCGCCCACCATGCAGCAGAGGAGCGCCCAGATCTGTGAGCCAGAAAGGAGTCCTCCTCATTAATTGCCGGCTCACAGATTGGGAGGTGCTTGTCCTTTGGCCCCCAGCAGCTTCTGACAATTGGGTCACGCTATCCTGTTTCTGGCAGAAATAGCTTATGGGTGGTGGTATGTGGCTGGCTCTGTTCTGTAGTTTCCAGCTCTGATAAAATGCTCTTCCCTCTTTTAATCTGTCTGGTCCTGGGAGAAGCTTGCAGGTCACCTCTGATCCAGTTAATCAGTGCCAGAATCAAGGAAGAAGTAAATTTAGGCCGTAGTTATAAAGGGTTATAGAAGGGAAGCATACATTTACCTCTTCAAGTAAATCATGAGAGTGACTGCCTGGTTCAGCCCAAAGGGTCTTTGGAAATGATGTTTTAAAATCTTTTCCACCTTCTGGTGTAGTGGTGTAGACTCCAGAGCTAGAGAGGCCGCCAAACTTGGCTGTATGAACTAGCTTGCTGAAGTCAAGCAAATGATGTTGACTCTCCAAGCCTCAATTTCCTCATCTGTAAAATGGGAATGATGGGTAGATATTAGTCCTTTTCACAGGGTTGTGTGTATAAATGTTTGAAACTGTGCCTAGCCCGAGTTAGCGCTGTGTATGTGTGTGGGTTACTGGGGGCACAAAGGAAAGTGCTTGTTGGGTCAGCATAAAGGCTTAAGCAGCCTAAAGCTAGGTTAGCATGTTCAAAGCCTCCCAGAGGCACCTCAGAGGAGAAACCTGGAAATCTGCTTCTGAAAGGTCATAGCTCTGAAAGTCTTATACGTGGGATGCAGAGCATCAACTCAGCAGCTACAAGCATATATTGTAATTAGCCTTGGAGACATTTTTGTCATTATCTGCTCAAGGCTTTTGTGAAAGCCAGTTAATAGACCTGTTCAGTTATTGATTTAGTGGAGGTTCGTTAGCATTCTTAAGGCTCTGAGAAACAGCATTCTAAAGATTCTCAAGCAAATCCTCAAGTAGGGTAAGTGGTTTTCTCATAGTACATGGCAAACGAACGTTAAGGAAAACCCCAGCTTACAGTGTACCTAACCACACCTCTGTTTGAAGTTCGCAAAGGGTGTGTACAAACTGCGCTTATAAAAGACAGTTGGTGATGGTGCGTTCCTGTTTGAGGCTCAAAACAGCCTGATTCTTTGTTTCATCTGCTGTGGAAGTTTAAATAGCTCCGAGCTGAACACCTGTGTCTTTGTCCTGCATCTTGCCCAGCTAAATAGGACTTGATTGGACGTTCCTTTTCAACCTAATAGCCTCCCCTGTGTGCTTTCATTTCTTGTTTCCCATACCCCCTCAAGTCTTCCTGTCAGAAGAAATAGTTAACTTGAAGTATGACCTATTCATAAAGACATGTGATCTTCTGGTACATACTATGAGAAGAACCTGAGAAGGAAGTCAGACACAAAAGGATAAATATTCTCTGATGCCTCATATACGAAATACCTAGAATTGGCATATTTAAAAGGAGAACGGTTTATTAATTACATGCTTAGGAAGTGGTACAGGGAAGAGAACTGTAACTAAGTAAGGGGCTTTGAGTTTGATAGGGGTGGTGAAAAACTTAAACCTGGGTAATGATGATGCTAGCACGTTGTAATGTCACTGAATTGTACTCTTACAAATGGATAAAAAGGCAAAACTTTATGTTATATATATACTTGTCTTAGTTTCCTAGTGCTGCTGTATCAGAAATATCACAAGTGGGTGGCTTTAAAGAACAGAGTTTATTTTCTGACCACTTAGGAGGTTAGGCATCTGCAAGCAGAGCCCCAGCTTCAGGAGAAGGCTCTCCCTGTCAGCTTGGGGAGGGGATACTGGCACAGCCCCTTTAGCCCTCGAGACCCCCAGTTCCTTGGTGATGTTAACCTGTGATGTCATGGCCTCTTTCTTCTTCCATTTGTGCTTGCTTGTCTCCGCATTGGTGCAGCTCTTTATCACTCAGAAATTAGTAGGTTTAGGGCCCACCTTGCTTTGCTATAGGCACTCTGCCTGGCCTGTAGAGACAAGTGCTGCCAGCCAAAAGGCTGTACCTCTCTGCTGGTCTCCACCAGTGGCTCCATCAGAAAACAACGGGCAGGTTCCTCTGGTACAATTTACAGCTTCTGAAAACCGCTGGAGGGTCACTTACGAGTCACTTCGGACTCAACAGCAATGCCTGACTGACCCAGGCGATAGGGCTTCGTTAACAACCCACAAAAACACCCCATCACCAAATGGGTTGATAGCCACATGTGCAGTCATTGCCCTTGAGTCAAGATTGACTCAAGTTTGTAAATTGCATGGGAGGAAATTACCCATCCTTTTCCTTTGGTGCCACTAGTGGATTCAGACTGTCAGAGAGCTGTGCCCTTTGGGTTAGCACGTTCCATTGCGAACTAGCCACCTGGAGTTCCTTGGCCACAAGAGTAAGAGTTAGGATTCTAACCTACGTTGTAGGTTGATAGAATTTTCATTTGTAGCAATATTTTATTACTTTTTTATTTGCTTAGAAAATTCTTGTTGCTTTGCTATTTTAAAGAAGGCAACAGCATGAAATATCTATTTTAAGATTATTTCAACATCTCCATTATATCCTTTTCTAACTGACTCTTTAGGGTTTTGGAAAATAACTGCAACTAGTCTTTTTTCAATATATAATTGGGTAAATTTGCATCCTGCAGAAATGATAACAGAATTAAAGAAAAATAGGGAACTGGAAGTCAGCACCCACCCACATGCCATGTGTAGTATGACAGTTTGTGGAAGACCTAGACCAATCCCTTTTGTTACAGTAAATTCTCATTGGTGTTTCTGTAAGTAAACACTAAGCATTCAGAAGTGAGTCGGAGGCCTGACTCTTAGGCAGCTGGTTCTTTAGAGGCTGACTAGACCCAGTCACTGAGATACCAGGTGATGAGTAATCATTTAAGCTTTTTCAGAATCGTGTTTAAGCATTGTTGTTATGTGCTGTCAAATCTTTTGCGACTCATAGCGACCGTTTGTACAACAGCTCTGAAACCTGCTCTGTCCTGAGCCAACCTTAATTGTCTCCGCCACACCTACCCTCATTACTCCATTCTGAGTCAGTCCGTCTCATCGAGGGTCTTATCCTCCTGTGCTGTCCCTCTCCAAGGATGAGTCCTTGCAATATACCCAGAGTATGTCAGATGGAGCTTCAGAATCCTTGCCTCCAAGGAGCGACCTGCTCTCATCCTTTCCAAGACGAACCTGTTTGTTCTCTTAGCAGTCTATGGTATATTCAATACTCTTCTCCAACACTCAGCTCAAAGGCATCAATTCTTCTGTCATCCCTAGTCATTGTCCAGCTTTCTGAGGCATAGCAAGTGATTATGAAGACCATGGCCTGGATTAGATGAAGTTTAAAAGCGGCAGCTTTTTCTAGGTAGGAACATGAGGAGAGACATTACTACGAAGGAGGTATTTGTGAGCTGACGTTGAAGTATTAGAAGGATCTGGGCAAAAAATCAGAATAGATGGTGTTCTGAGCACAGAAAAAGAGGACAAAAGCAAATGTGGGGTGGAAACAGTTAAGTCGTGTAGTGGGGAGCATCTTGTAGTTATTCCGTTCTGGCCGACTGAGGAGAACAGATTCCTGTTGCACTATCTAAATTTCATGATTATGGTAAATTTCTAATTATGTAAATACCTTTGAGGTCATTGCGCGCCCCCCCCCCACCAGCTTTAACAATCCCAGCTTTGGTTTTCATTAAATCTTTTGACCTCCTCGTGTTTTTGTTGGTCTTACTCTAAGTAGGACTGGACTATCGCTAGTGCCACATCTATGTGTGGATAGTGTTTTTGCCATGGCCACCATTTTATGAGCTGCCATAGTCCTTTCCTCTAAAGAAATGAAAATCATTTCTAACCAGTTCTTCCTTCTCTTTAGAAAATAGGTGTCATCAGGCCATTTACACCTTACAGAAGCCCAGTCTCAGCAGAGCTAAATGCTGCCCTATCCTAAGCCACGTTTGCAGTGTTAGCTGCAAACTTGTTACAGTCCCTGTTGTCAGTCCATCCTTTTGAAGATCTTCCTCTCCTTTCCTGATGCTCTACTACTTACAAAAAGTATCCTGGCTGCAAATACATTTTCCTCTCATTGAAGGCTGCTTGGTTGAATGGGCCTTGTGGTTTTTAAAGTTGTGCTTCTTTGGCTGTGTTTGTTTCTGAGTTAAACAGCAGCCTCCTCTGGTAGCTTGTCTACTCCCTGAATACACAGTTGGGTTCATGTTTGCCAAGCAGCAGAATATTAGGTAAAAACCATCCTCACTCCATGAATAGCAGTGCCTGAAAGACAACTTGACGGCCAGTCCAGCTGTATTTCAACTTTGCATTTTGACTGTTTAATGCCATCGAGTTGTAGACGAATCATAGTGACCCTATGAACAAATGGCCTGAGCACTGTTCATACATAGAGTTTCCTGAGGCAAGCCATTTCGGAAGTGGATGCCGCTCCTGCTTCCAGGCTTGATTTAGTCGGGAAGCTCCAGCCAACACTGTCCACCATGGGTACCCGTTACCACGATTGGCACATCACTGTCACAGACTTCAGCATCACAGGAACCACGAGTTACCTCTTTGGCTGTATAGGCAGGGTTTAAAAGTAAAATTCTTTAATAAGATTCATTTCCCAGGTGGAAAAGATAATTTTTTGTTTATTATGGTTTTGGATGCAAGCATTCATTACTCACACCAAAACAGTGGACACGAAGAAATTTAGTCAGAAGGACATATTACTTCATTGAGTGGAATTTCACGTCATCCTAGTCTTTGCTTTCTGCCATAAAAAGAATCTGAATTAAATAGAATATGTACCATGAGTGTAATTTAGCAGTCTTTTAAAAATTTCTTTTTAAGTGATTTCAAGGATTCTAAGAAAATATTAAGAATTTGAGTTGTTTTAAGTTTAGTAGCACATAAGTTTTAAAGGTTTTGATTCAGGTTCTCTGTCTTTTCACAGCTAATAAATATCCTCTTTTGCACTTTAGGGGATAAATGCAATTTTAAATTACAGAAAGTCTTCCCTCTTTCTGTTTGGAATGGAGAAGACCATTGAGTTGTAACTTGGTTTCTGCGGCATAAGGGAATTGAAGTTCACTAAGCTCCCTGTCAGCACAGGCTTTATCTTATATGTATATAGTAGTGACTACAGGGACAATATGAATCTGCAAAAGCTTGTTTGATCTTTTAAAAATTTCATTTTATCAAGCCTTTGGGAAGTGATTTTGTTTTATTGACTCAAATCAGCTTAGCAAATATTTATCACCTACTATTTGAGTAGACCCTAAAAGGCTCATTAGGAACACCGTTCAGAGTGTGTGTGTGTGTGTGTGTGTGTGTGTACACACATATACACACATGTATACACACACATACATATACGTATATATGTGTATGTATATGTATACCATGTAATTACAAACCATATAATTAGCCTCCAGTGTAAGAAACACTCTGCCAAGGAAATTTTTAAAGCCAGATTACACTATCCCAACTTTCATGAATCTCTACTGTAGCTGGGAAGGTAGGACAAAAATGATAAATACACATCTGGTCACTTATGTAAATTTTAGTTACAGTCACAGTCAAAGGAACCACAGATGTACTAGGGAGATGAAAGCTTCATTGAAGAAATGAACTGTAAGCAGTGTTCTAAAGGAAGGGAAGGCAGCATTAGAAAAACCCGGGCATGCTGTAATGAGTCTAGAGAAACTTCAAAGTCATGGTGACTAAGGTGGTCTGATCTCAATCTTCCAACACTGGGTTTGATGCATCGCCTTCTCTATTAAAATGTGTTTTTAAGTAGACCAGTTTACCATGTTTCTAACTGATGTGAGTTGGCAGTTTACTCACCTTTACTATTTAAACTGATGCATCTTAACATGGTTTTAATTTAGTAGCATCTTTACTTTTTGAATGGATACATTTTAGTATGGTTCAAATTTAGTGGCTGCATAGTTTTTAAAGAATTTAACTGTTAGGTCTTTTTGTCTCATCACAACCAGTAGATAACATTTTTCCTTAACATTTCAGGAACAAGTGTACTTTTTAGCTCACACAGTAATTTTTACTGCATTTCCTGTGTATGAAAGGACAAGTTGAATTGGTGTGAACTGTGTAGGCTGAATCTCTCATCCTTTCCTGAGTCCAACCACCGAGTTCTTCCTGAAAGCACCAATGTTATTGGTATTTTCATAAAGTCCTTATTTATTCATGTACATAATACATGCTTTCCCCTTTTCGCATTGACACTTGTGCACCACAAGTTCACATATGTGCTCATCCAGCAACTTGGGTCCAGATATACTTGAGAATACAAAACTTACTGCTATTTAGAAAAATAATATGGCGTATGTACCATACGCTACCTGATACTTCCCCATTGTGGGGAGAGGGTCTGAAGCAGCTCTCTGTAATCAAACACATTAATTTTCCAGTGAGACACAAATATTCACACTGTCAGATAAATAAGAGCCCGAAGTAGCATCATGTCAATTTCATTAAAGTGTTACTGTCCAATAAGTTTTGGTGCTAAGCTTATAAAGAGAAAATTTTGGTTTTAAAAAAAGCAAAAAAATAAAGCTTTTAAGATTTTGACATTGCAGTTAAAGGATTGTAACTCACAGTCCACACTTCCATATCCTGGTTTGTTGGGGTTTTTTATTTGTCAGTATTATAATAGTATAAGCTCGTCCCATGGTAGTGCATAAAAAAAATGTCCTCGTTCCCTAAGCCTATTAAGATTGACCCCTATGCTGGACTTCTTGTAGAAAATAATTTGAATGTAGATCGTTGTTTTAAAAAAAATACATTTGTGAGATTTTTGTGTATTGGCGCAATGAATGGCAGAGTCAGATTTAAACCATTGATTACTAATAGCAGATTCTCTTTCCATACCATAATAGCTGTTGTTTTAGGGGGATTTTCCAATGTTTGAAATAGCAACTATTCTGGTCTATTAAAATAATAGTTTAACCAACCCAATTAGGGTAATAATATAGAGCGTCATAATTTAATGTTGAGAGAGACAAAACAGTCTTCCAAACTGGGTCTTTAATGATTAATGTTTCTTACGAGAATTCTTTTGCCAAGTAAATATGTCCAGGTTTATTTTTAGTGTCATTAGCATTATTCTTTGAAAAATTGGTGATAATAAAGACAGAAGGCTGTTTAAATAATGGAGACACTTTTTTTTAATTGGTGTGTCAGCAGATGACTGAAAGGAGAAAGACCCGTAATAGCATGCGCAGTTGTCACTGTGCACCGGTGTTTGAGCAGAGAAGTCTGACTAAATAAGGCAATGCTCCAGTGAGCCTTATCAGCATTTGACAGGAATACGCAGGAGAAGCTGATACACGGTAGCCGCTAGTCCATCCACTCAGTGTGTCCTTAATTTCTCAGCAGAGCTGTATTTCTCACATCAAAAGTTACTATCTCTAAGCTCGGTTGTCACACCTGCGTTTTATGTGCCTCTAACGCAGAATAAGAAGTGTAAGCCTCTCGAGAGGCTGAGGGAGAGCATTCAACTTACTGTTCCAAAAATGTGTTATGCATGTAAGCATACTTATTTTTAGTGATGTGTCAGTGGAGAGTTTGTTTAGGAGTTCATTCACCACCCCTGGCTCCCAGCAGCTTTTTCCCCAGCCACCGCAGCGCCTCGCTGACTGGGCTGAGGCTTGAGACAGGGCAACTCTGGGAGGCTGGGGTCCAAAGCAAGGACATCAGCAGTCACTGCCACACCTAGGAAGAAGGAGAGGGGGAAGCAAACATTTAATCATAACGTGGCCTCTGTTCTTTCATTTCCATGGTTTCTGGGCTCTGAAGTGTTTATATTATGCCAGCCCTTTTTATATTTATAGAAAGAAAATAAAGCATCTTTTATAGGAATAAATCCAAGGGTTCACCTCAAATATTCAGAGTGGAGGGGCAGAGATGCTTTACTTGTGCTCCCTATAGAAGTTGCCCAGACTCACACTCCCACATTCATATCAATTTGCCAGGGAGTTGAATCCGTGTGTCTCAGACTAGAACATGTACCATGGGGTTGTCTCGAGTATGACTTCTGGAGTAAAACACCAGGCCTTCCTTCTGAGGCACCTCTGAATGGACTCTTACCCCCAGCATTTAAGGCAGGCCTCAACCATTTGTGTCATTGGAGGACTCCAGTTTATTATTGTTGTTGTTGTTGTTGTTGTTTGTTGCTTAGTGCCATCAAGTCAGAACCAACTCATAACTGACCTTCCAGCAGCTTTCAGAGGCTATAAATCACATGGAAGGAGATTTCCCATCTTGCTCCCTCATTACCGCTGGTGGATTTGAACTGCCGGCCATTGGGTTGACAGCACAGCTGTTGAGTAGACCACTGTAAAATAAAATAACCTGAGGATAAAAAATTCTTTAACAATTGGGAAAAAGGCTATGATCTGAGTTTGTGGTGTATCCTTCCACTGTTTATAAACCATCCACTGCATATAAAGCCTTTCACTGTGTATAAAACCAAAGCCCACTGCCGTCGAGTCGGTTCTGGTTCTTAGCAGCCCCCCACTGGGTCAGAACATCCCTCCTTTGGGGCTACAACAGCTCTCCCTTGGGTCCATAACAGCCCTCCATCGGGTCATTACAGCCCTTCATCTGGTGCCGATGGAGGGCTGTTAAGATCCAATAGAGGGCTGTTAGCAACCTGATGAAGGGCAGCCCTCTCAATCAGTACATTTCAACCCTCCAAGAATAACAGCCCTTCATTGAGTTCATTACAGCCCTCCATCGGGACATAATGGCCCTGCATTGAGTCATATCAGCCCTCTATCGGGCCACAACAGCCCTCCATCTCCTCCCATGTAATTTCAGCCTCAGAAACCCCATAGAGGGTCAGCTATGCATTGTTTACAACTCTGTGGCAGTGAGTTTTTGAGTGATAATGTTTTACATGTAAAGAGCCTTGGTAGTACAGCATTTAATTATTTTTAGTGTGTGTGTATGTACCGTCAAATCAGATCTAACTGGTACAGGAGGAGATTGCCCCTCCTTCTCCAGCAGAGCATCTGGTGGATTTGAACTGTATACCTCTGGGATTGCAGTGCAGCTTCTTGACAGTAGGCCTCCCAGAGCTCCCTCTGTAGTACAGACTGACTGCTAATCCAAAGTTTGGTGGTTCAAACCCATCAGGTCCTGTGGGAAAAGATGTGGTAACTTAATAAAAAATTACAGTATTGGTTTAAATTCAAATGTGTACATTGTAAAATGTTTCATTTAAAATATTCTTGTCCTAATGGGACAGAAAAAAACCTAAAACTTTCTGATAGAGTATACAGTACAGTTCTGTGGTTAGAAAGATAGCCCCTGGGTCTTCCATTGTAGAATAAAATAGTCACACACCTTCAGGTCTTTAATAGTCACAATTTGGCAGAAGAGTCTAGGCTTGTAAGCACAAAAGGGGAATTGATCTTCGCACTCTGATTATTTTTATTGAAGAATGGAAGAGCACTTCCTCTCAAGTCAGTCCCAGGTCTTTTTAAAAAACTTTTCATTTACATTTAAGTGAAAATTTACTTTAGATTGGTTTTCCATCCAACCACTTGTCCTTTTGTTTTATGCTGTAGATTACAGTCCCCACCTTGTAACAGTACTATACCCACTATTTGTCTTTTTATTCCCTATTTTTGCTTTGGACAGTAAGGGACCAACAGTTACACCTTAGATAGCTGCTTACAACTTTTTAAGACCCTGTTGTTAATATTATGTACCATAGAATCAGAACTAACCCATAGCTGGCCCTCCAGCAGGTTTTCAGAGGCCGTTAATCACACAGAAAGATTGTCTATCCTTCTCCAGAATTGCAGCTGGCAGATTCGAACTGCTTGCCTTTGGGATTGTAGCACAGTTTGCCATTAGGCCACCAGAGCTCCTATTACTCACCAAATAGAATGTGAAACATTGTCTTGACTCTTGTCTTAGACAAATAATTTAACCTCTTAAATTTGACTGCTTGATAAGTAAGATTCGCATAATTCCAGAAGTCTCTTCTTGGGGAAATTGAAAAGAGTAAATGAATTATATGAGATGTTACTCGTTGGCATAAAAGGTTAGACCCTTGACTGCTAGCAGAAAGGTTGGTGGTTCAGATCCACCTTAGTTATTTAGACGAGCCTCGCTACCTGCTTCCAGAAGGCCCCGGCTTTGAACATCCTGTTGCAGTTCTTCACTCCACTGGGTCACCATGAGTCAGAATCAGCTCAGTGACAACTGGTTTTTCAGTTTTCTGATTTTTTTATAGTTTTGTTTCATTTTTTTATGATGGACCATTAAGAAAGTCTCTCACCTTCAAATTGGATTAAATAACTTTGAAGAGCCGGTTTGGGAATTTCTGTGTACCCTCTCCTCATCCTCCATCTGTTACAATGTCAAAGATTCCTGGTGCCAGGCTCTCATGCGATGGGAAAGGCTGGTGGTGGGTGGCATCAGTAGTTATAAGAAAAGGACAGGATGTAGGAGGGGGAAATCCAACTGTGTTAAAGAAGATTTAACCATTGACCTAAGGTCATTGAAGTATGAATGTGAGGGGTAAGTGTGGAATGAATGAGGTCAGGCTGACCACACAGGACAGACAAGAATGAGGCCGGCTTGCACAGTGGTGAGGCCAAAGCATGGCCTTAGAATCCCAGCAACTAGTGGGACATCTAGCATCTTTTTTACCAACTTTCAGAAACAGGTTGTTATCACACTTGACTTAAAACAGTGCCCATAGACACTTGTTCTAAAGAAAAAATGGAGTTATTTTGATGTGCTGGAAACTAAGGCTGGATCTGTTCAGCTGAAATAATTGGGTAAATACATCTGTCCACTTAGTATTTTCAGCTCTCCTAAACAAGTTGACTCGCTGATGGATTAGGGGAATTTTTGGCCCTCCTATATTAAGACAAGCCCTACAAATGCTCAAGTGACCACTGTAACATTCTGATCCAGGAGCAGAGCTCTTAAGAATGATTGGTTTAGCAGTGCTGGTTTTATCTAGAGCTCACAGAATGACAAAAAAAACCACCTTAATCTGAATGATGAATTTATCAGGGTTGTGTTTATTATTTAAACCCAAAGCAAACAGACACCATAAGATTGCACTTTTCCCCTCATGACATACATTATGGCATGATGGACAACATATTGAAGGAAACAGTGTGGACCTTTTAATTAAATATGCTGAGCTTAGTCCTAACTCTGCTATTTACTAATGTAAACTTTGAACATATCACTGCTTGTTTGAGGATGTTTCTTTATGCATAAAATAGAATAGTAAGCTTGCAGGGTGGTGGCAGGGTTTTTTAACCAAGAATAAATTGGTACATAAATGTTTAGCAAAGTTCCATAAAGTTCAGAAAGTACCTCTGCCCCCCCCCAAAAGCCCCACTGCCCTCAATGTGATTCAGTAATTCCAACTCGTGACAACCCTCAGATTTCAGAGACTATAAAACTTGATGTAGACTTCTTCATGGTTTTTTGTTTAGGTTTCGGTTTTTTTCTCTTACTTCTGTGTAATAGGTAGAGGTTTCAAAATCACTGACTTTTCAGTTGGACTCCAACACATAAACACTATGCCACCTCACCTCATCACAAGGCAGCATTTTGTAGGAACTCTGATGATGTAGTGTTGAAGCCCTCAGCTGCTCTGTGTTCAAATTCACCAGCCTGTCCACAGGAGAAAAATGTGATAATCTGCAGCTGTAAAGATTTACAGTCTCTGTTCTGCATAATATCTGTGGTTCAGAATTGACTCAATCACGACAAATATTTGTGTTATTAACTTATGCTTATACACACTTTATCAAAAACCCAACCATGGGTACCAAGTTGATTCTGACTTGGCAGCAACCCTGGAGAGCAGAATTGCTCTGCTGAGTGGCCGAGACTCATTTGTAGGAGCAGACAGCCACAGCGTTCTCCCATGGCTGGGAAGGCTGGTGGGTTAGGACCTCAGACCTTTTCCACTTAGTAACTAAGTGCTTCACCACTGTGCCACAAGGGTTCCCTTTACACATTATTGTTGTGATTGATACACTGTTGTTAGACCAATTCATAGCTGATGCTCCAGTAGGTTTTCCAGAGGTTGTAAATCACATGGAAGGTTTTCAGTCTCTCTCACAGAGCAGCTGGTGGATTTGAACCACTTGCCTTTGAGTTGGCAGTGCAACTATTTACCCACTGGGCCCTATCACACATTATCTAAATATAGCATTTTTAATTTTCAAGTTTCTCAGGCACTTTACATAGCTTTTCCCTGGCAGATTGAACTCCCAAACAGTTAATAGTAAGTATATGCCAAGTCAGCCTTTGCCCTCAAACCCATAGCAATCAGCAGCACCTTGCTGACTTTTCCTTCCTCTTCACCTCCCTGGTCGTCTGCCTTTTTTTAAGCCTGATTTAGGCCATGGTCTTTTTTTAAATTTTGGATTTCCATTCATTCATTGTTGCACATCCGCCTTTTTTCATTGTGATTATCCCCTTCCCATCTGCAGTATGCTTTCTTACTCATAAGAAAGGTGAAAGAATCGGTAATTTAATTGAAAATTTAGAGCAAACATTTAAGAAATCTCTATCTGCCCTGCTAAAGAGAAACCCATTTGTGTGAGTCAGATGTGACAGACATCCCTGCTTGGGGTGAGTTCTTTCTTACAGTCCCGGGGTAACAAGGCCCCCAGCTTGTCACCATCTCATGGCTGGTACAGTGAAACCTCTTTTGCTCAGCCTGTTAGAATATATGTACTTTGCATTCTCTGTGGCACTGTTATCAAGCTGCTCACCAGGCTGTCAACATGGAAGGACAGAATGTTGGAATTCTGGAGGCTGGAGTCATGAAAATTAAAACCGTTTGCATTTTTATGGGAGGGAGAAGGGAGAGAGAGAGAGAGAGAGAGACAGTGCGCGCGCGCACGCGAGTGTACATGGCTGTGCTTGTGGTTTTATCTGTGGTGGAGGGGTATAGCCTTAACGACTCCATGCCTCAGCTTCCTAAACTATATAAATGAGTTCGAACTCTCATCTTTGAGATCTTTCTCAGTTTCTTGTGCAATATGCCATTGCAATAATTAGTAATAATTCCGGTTTTATTTAGAGTCTTTAAAAAACAAGTCATATTGGCAAATGTAGTATGTATTTTTGCAACAGATATGAGAACAAACAATTGTATGGCTGGTATTTGAGACCTGCTTATTAAAACAATCAGCTGTGAATCCTAGAGCTTTATGTGTATGTTCATCTGCATAAACACCTATTGCTTTAGGTTTTTTACCTACATTTTTAGACAATATGTGACTTGGTTTGTATTGGGTTTGTTTGGGGTTTGTTTATATATATATATATAATTCTTGCTGTATGAGTATGATTCTTTAGGATTCCTTATTTGTGTATAGAGAAGTTTTGGATGGATATTATCCCCTCTCCTATTTAATCTGTCATATCTTAACTTTATATATTTTGCTGCTGTTGTTCTGTACGATCAAGTCCAAACAGACTTAGAGCTGACCCTCCAGTAGGTTTTCAGAGGTAGTTAATTGCGTGGGAGGAGATTGCCTATCCTCCTGCAGAGGAGCTGGTGGATTAGAACTGCATGCCTTCCGGATTGCAACGCAGCTTCTTGCCACTCGGCCACCAGAACTCCCTTAATATATTTTATAAAGCAAAATAGTTCATCATACTTATTAGGAAGACTATCATTACTTGAAAAGAAAACAGATAATAGGTCTTAGTTATTTATAATAAATAATGTTCTGCAGAATTAAAAGTGTAGCTACCACAGTTATTGGCTGTGTAAGTTGAAAGGAACTTTAGAACTCTTTGGGGTGATTTTTGAATTGTGTTCCTCAGGAGTTCTCATATTTGAGCTGTCGACGGCAAGTCAGACATGGTGGTTGCTAACCCCCAAGTGAGAACACACACGATTTTTCTTGAGTTTTTATATGGTAGGTAGAGAATATATCAAATTTTACTAGTTCTAATCGTAAACCAGACTCCAGAGTGAGTACGAACTTGTGTGTCAGAGTAGAATAGTGTTTCCTGGGGTTTTTAAAGTATGTTCGGTGTGCCTTGCTTCCAAAATATCTCCGTATGAATTCAGATCTGCAGTCTTTCTCTCAGTAAGTTGAGTGTCTTTACTTTTACAGATGTCGCCGTTAGGTGCTATAGAGTCCACTGTGACTCCCAGCGACCCTGTGAACCCCAAATCGAAACCTTGCCCTATCTTGCACCATCCTGATGACCCTCACCTTGCACAAGCCCATGCTATCACAGTCACTGTGGTCAGTCCATCTCGTTGAGGGGCTTGCTTTCTTCCACTAACCCTCTACATTATTTACAGATGAAACATCTAAAATGCCACAGCATGTAGAGGTCTTTGGTCAGAGCACAGACTGTTGAGAGTTGCACTGCCAACCCAAAGTTGGCACCTCTCTTATAGTTCAAATCCACCAGTGGCATTGTAGGTAAAAACACAGTCCTCTCCTCCCCTTAAAGCTTCCCATCTCCTCCCATTTATAGCCTCCAAAACCCTACTGAAGGATCAGGGACGAGTTGGTTCCAGTTCAACAGCAATGAGTTTGAATTTTGTCCTGGTCAGCAGTAGTAAAAAACAGTGATGGAATCTAAATCCTTTAAATACCTGTGCAGGGCTTCTACTCAGCCAGTGCTCAGACTGAAGGAAGCGGCGGCCAAGCCTCAGCCTGTGTCGGGGATCTGATGCCCGGGAGCCAGGCCTGCAGAGGTTTAGACATGCGTGTGTGTGTCCGAGGAAGGGGAACCAGCCTGAAAACCTGTGGACCGTCCTCTAATCCCTCCCAGCTACCACTCATTTATCTTCAAACTTTGAGCCTCGTGCCAGACAAAATGACTGCTTATAAAATTTTAAATCTGCTCTTAAATATCCTTGGTTTACATTAGAAAAGCTCAGAAAGGTAAATCTAAGGCACAGAGCTCATCCCATCTCAGAGCTTTCTTCCTCATGGAAAAATCACTCTATGACTCTAGATGGAGAATTGTCTGGCAAGACAAGAGTCAGAAATGGGGACTCAGTGCCACATACTGTTGTGTGCACCATAGAAGGAGTAGCCTTAGGGGTTGCAGTAGCCTTCTAACTGCTATTAACTCTGTGTGTATGGTGTGTGTGTGTATGCGTCACCATTTACAAAACTATTGCATGCATTTCTCTTTGTACGTCACAGTAGACCCATTGGCAGGACCAACACTGAGTCTCCAGTGCTTTTTGAGTGGGTAGCACAGTCCACATGGCAGGATGAGGACCCAAATGACAGCCTATCACCTGTGTGCTGACCTGCAGGCGATTGTGTTTCTAAGACACGTGTAGGTCGTTATCCTCACTGCTGCCTCCTACAGGTGATTATGTCTCAAAGGTACAAAATCGTTTGGCTCACTATGTTGCCTTATTCTCTGCTTGGTCAGTTCTCTGCTTGTGCTTTTTTTAAAAAATAATTTTAATGAGCATTTACAGAGATTTTGGATTTCCATTCATTCATTGCTGCACTTCTCTCCCCGCCCAGCCATGCTATATACAGTTGCTTCTTTTAAAAGAAAAAGAGGGATAGAAGTTTTACTGTTTTATTTTCATATGTATTTAAACTTTGGGAAAACAGTGACACTGGTTGCTGCATTAGCACTCAGGTGAATGTGAGCCAGAAATGAGCGGGAGACTTTACACAGTATTTTTATTTTTATAGTTTGTTGAATCATGTGAATATATTCTTTTTAAACATTTAATATATTTTGGGTTCATTAAATGGATAACTATTACCTTCAGTTGTAATGGCAGCACCATGATAGAGGGGAAAATAAATTGAGGTTGCTAACAATTATAGCTTGCTTTGCTCCATAGTTAGCACTCTTGGCACCAGCAGTCAGGGAATAAAAAAATTAATTACATTGGAAAACTCGACTGTCAGGGACTTCTCTAGAGTACTGAAGAGCAACGATGTCATGTAGAGACCAAGGCCTGATCCTGGCTATGGTCTTTTCAGTTCCTTTTTATGCATCAGAAAGCTGGACGATGACTAAGTATGACAGAAGAAGAATCGATACCTTTGAGTTGTGGTGCTGGAGAAGAGTCTTAAACATACCATAGACTACCTAGAAAACAAATAGGTCTGTCTTGGAGATGGTGAAACCAAATTTCTCCTTGGAGGCTAGGATTTTGAAGCTTCATCTCACACACTTTGGGAAATGGCCAGGAGAGCACAGTCCTTGGAGAAGGACATCATGCGTGGAAAAATGGAGGGGCAGAACAAGAGAGGAAGCCCCCAGATAAGATGGATTGATACAGTAACTTGGGCAGTGGGGCTTGGTGTGGCAGAATTAGACTGGCTCAGGACAGGGCAGGCTTCAGAGCTGCTGTGCATAGGGTCGTTATGGGTTGCAAGTGACTTGATGGCACATAACAACAACAGTGCTGGTAACTGCTAGCATTTATGGAGCACTTGTTATCTACTGAGTCCCTTGATTGGTGGTTTGGTCTACCAGAAATGCCTCAGAAGAAAGGGCTGGCAGTCTACTTTGGAAACATTGCAACCATGCAGCTGCTGTGGAATGTATCTGTTCATGGGGTCACAGTACATCATAATCAACTCAAGGGAAGGTGGTTTGTGTTTTGGGGTTCCTATGCTAGGCTTCATCTGCGTTATCTGCTCTTTGGGCTAACTATGTAGTATATCTACAGTAATCATTTGAGATAATCTCTATCACTGTTCCATTTCACAGATAAATAAACTACCACATAAAGAAACTAACCTGTCCTGCTTTGCACGCTGCTTACCTGTTAAGTACAGTTGAGTCACTCTAACTCAAAGCTGATGCTTCATTGGTTTTCAGAGGCCGTAAATATCACGGGAGGAGACTGACCATCTTTCTCCCGTGGAGCTGCTGACAGATTCAAACTATATACCTTTGGATTGCTAGTGCATCCTGCTAGTCCGTGGTAATAGCTTCATGTCCATGTAGCCTGGTTCTAGAACTTGTCCTTTTAATGACTTCAGGAGTCAATTAAACAAACTGAAAGAGACTTTACAGTTCTTCTAAAATTTCAAAGAAATGATTTTTCCCTTTGAAGTCTCTGTGTCCTGAATAATGTGTTCACATCTATATGGGCAATCTTGGGAGACTGTTAAATTTTCATTTTGTTAATCTGATCCAAAGACTATATTTATCCTGCAGGGCTTTTTTTGTTGTAGATGAGGTGGTATCCAGGTTTTCAGTACCGAGTGAGAATGCTGCGACCTCTAAGGACATGCCGAGGGCAGTGGATATGTAGGGAAGAGTCAGCACCTCCAGATGGCAGGATCACAGCAGGGACCGGGATGGGACAGCAAATGTGGCCCCGGGGTGGCCTGGCAGGCAGAAGGCTTCATATGCCACCACCAAGGGCGTCAAATGCCCAATAGAGAGGGTTTGGCACGTGTCACCCGCCAAAATGCCAGTGGAAGGCAGCAATGCTGGCAACAGCTTCACATTTTACAAGATGCTTCAACCTGGTAGCTCCCTAGTCGTGGCACAAAAGAATTGAAAAGCAAGTGCCACTAACAGTCGCTTATGTGAGATGATATTTTTTTTTTCTAAACTCAGAATTTTGTTTGCCTAAAAGACCGTTACATACAGGTATTAATCCATACAAAAAAGGAGGAGGATCCTCATATAGGAATAGTTAGGGCTTCATATATACAAGAGTGTGTGCATCTTTTAGTAATCTGGAAGAGGTAGGAAGCCACGCATTCACAGATGGGGTTAAAAGAAAGACCAGCAGAGGGAAAGCCTGCCTCTTCTAAACGGTGAATGCATGCACAGTTGGAACCTTCTTTGAAATTAGCACTTGTCACTCACTATCTCTGCTGGCTCAGTGGTAAAAGAATTGGACTATCAACACAAAAGTACTCAGTTCAAATCTAGCAGCTCCCTTATGTAAGAAAGATGGGCAGTCACCTTCCATGCAATTTACTTACTACCTCTGAAAATTCAATGAAGGGTCAGCTTCTCCTTGCTCATACCCTCTCAGCTCTGAACCAGTGTTATCACTTCTTTCCTTATCCTTAAAGAAGTGTGCTATAAGGTCTCTCAACTCCTCATCTAGTCTGTCTTCTTATGTACCGTCAAGTTGCTTGCAACTCATAGCGACCCTGTGTACAACAGCCCTAAACCCTGCTTTATCCTGTGCCAGTCTTACTGTCTCTGACACATCTATTGCCGCAGTGAGTAATCTATCTCATTGAGGGTCTTCCTCTCCTTCACTGTCCCTCTCCAAGGACTGGTCCCACCTTGCAACATGTCCAAAGTATGTTAGATGAAGCTTCAGAATCCTTGCCTCCAAGGAGCAGCCTGGCTTCACCCTCTCCAGGACGAACTTGTTTGTTCTCCTAGCAGTCCATGGTATATTCAATACTCTCCTCCAGCACCACAGTTCAAAGGCATCACCTCTCCTTCTATCGTCCCTAGTCATTGTCCAGCCTTCTGATGCATAGCAAGTAATTTCAAAGACCATGCCTGTATCAGATGTACCTTAGTCTCCAGACTGACATCATTGCTCTTCAGTACTTTGGAGAAGTCTCTGACAGCAGACTTTCCCGATGAAATTAGTCTTTTTAATTTCCTGGCTGCTGGTACCAAGAGTGTTGATTGTAGAACCAAGCCAACTAAAGCTGTTAACAATCTCAATCTCTTCACTATCTATCATCAGGATGCCAGTTGGCCCAGTGGTGAGAATCTTTGTTTTCTGGATGTTGAGCTTCAGTCTGTATTGAAGGCTTGACCTTGTGTGGCAAGCACTTCAGGTCCTCCTCAGTTTTAACAAGCAGGATTGTGTCATCTGCATAATGCAGATTGTTGAGTCTACCTCCAATCCTGATGCCACAGTTCTCATCATAGAGCCCAGCCTCCTGGATAATCTGTTCCGCATATAGATTGAAAAGATAAGGAGTTAGGACATATCCGTGAAGCACACCCTTCCCAATTTTGAACCATACAGTGTTGCCTTGCTCTATTCTGATGGCTGCCTCCTGGTCCAAGTATAGGTTTCGCATTAGAACGATCAAGTGTTCTGGAATTCCTGTTCTCAGAAACAGCCACAGTGTGTTGCGATCCACACAGTCAAAATGCCTTTGCATAGTCAATGAAACACAGATGGACATTCCTCTGGTATCCTCTGCTGTCAGCCAATACCCATCTGACATTAGCTATAATATCCCTACTGCCATGGCCTCTTCTAAATCCAGCCTGAATCTCAGGCAGTTCTCTGATGTGCTGTTCTGTCGTGTTAGAAATTAAAAAAGAAAACCATTGTTGTCAAGTTGATTTGGACTCCTGAAGACTCATGAGAATCCCAGATGGTGGACCTTCTCCATAGAGTCAGAAGTAATCAGCAGACCTTTCTTCCCAGATACCTCAGGGTAGAATTGAACCCCCAACCTTTCTGGTAGCAATGAGTGCATTAACTGTTTATACCATCCATGGTCAAAAACTCAGATACAGTGACCCCTAAATTCTTGTTTCTTTTACACGTGGAATATGTGTATATGTGATTGGTACATATGTTTTTTCCTTCGTAGTAATTACAGGGACTCAAAAGATAACAGATTAATAAGTAGGAAGTTGTTAGGATTATGTCTTTTAAAGTGCTAATAATAATCACTGAAATTTTGAAAAAGAGATTGGCCTCTGTTTCCTTCTGTCCTTCTTCCTAGGAAAAGACATTCTCTCAGTGACCTCTCTGTCACCTACGTTCTGAGAGCAGGGATGGGAGAAAGTCTTGCTCACATACTTGTTACATGCTGAAATCCCTGATGGCTGTTAGAGTAGTTACATTAAATGATTGGAAGTTCCTATAGAGACATTATGCTCCCGTTATCTGTTGTGATAATAGCCAGTTACACTGTCTTGGCAGCATTTCCATGCCAGGTTCTTCCCCCAAACTTGTAAATGCATGAGTTACTGCTAGCTACGGTTATGTATATAGTTCATGGTGGAACAGTCACGTTTCATGTCGCGCTGCCTTTGAGCTTCGACCTTATTTTATCTTGAGGCAAGGTGTGGGGAGAGGAAATTAGATAATACTTCAGTAATTTTTTGCCTGAATCCCATTGAGCCAGAAAATGTTCAGGGAAGAAGACATTTATTGAAAGTTAAAATTTGCTTGGTGAAAACATAGAGCAAGGAAGGATGATAGCCCGGTATTTGTTTTGAGTTGTGCTTTTGTTATAATCAAAGCACGTTTCTTTTCAGTAGCACTTTTATACATTCTAGTAAAATAAACATCTGTGAGGCATTTTCTTCATCTTTCTTTTGCTGCTGTTTACATAAGTGTGGAAGTCTATAGCCCTGATTGCTTGTAACCAGTCTGCTAATGGCCTCTCTTTTGTCAGAGGCATTTATTTCTAAGTGGTTTCATACTAATTGCCTAGTCTGTGTTGGTGACTAGAGAGCCCTGGTGGTCTAGTGAGTAAGGAGTTACACTGCCAACCCAAAGGTTGGTGGTTTGAATGCATTAGCTGCTCTACAAAAGATGGCCAGTCTCTTCCCTTGTGATTTAAAGTCTCTGAAAATCCACTGGGGTGTCAGCGGTTAGTTGATCCTGACTCGATGACAGGATTTGTTTTATGTAGGTGAATACTTTCTTACCGTAATATTTCTAAGGTGTTCATGCTTATTCTTGGAGTGGCATCCACTTCCTAAACAACATGCCTCTGGGAACTCTATGAACTTTGATAAATTACAATAGTTCTAGAAAGGCTTAAGGCCTTTTGTTCATAGGGTCCCTGTGAGCCGTGCTCATCTTGACAGTAATCAACAACATACTATAACAAAAGCTCACGCTGTTCTTTATTACCTCTGCCTTGATATTCAGTTTCATTTTCTTCGTCATTGCCGTGGAGTCAGAACAGACTCACAGCTCACCCTCCAAAGGGTTTTTAGCAGCTATAAATCACAAGGGGGAGATAACCCATCTTTCTCCTGTGAAGAAGCGGGTCGAGTAAAATGACATCCTTTGAGTTAGCACAACTTCTTCCCCACTAGGCCACCAGGCACAAAGGGTGGCATTTATTCAGCCAGAATTCAGGTAGAAAATTGGCTGACACAAGACATATTTTAACATTTCAAACCAAATAGGCCGAAATTCTGGTCTTGATCTTGGTGTTGCCTGTAGAGAGCGGCGCCACTAACTCAAAGGCCCCTGTCTGGCAGTTTGAATCCACTGGTGGATCTGAGGGAGGAAAGGTGGGCATCCTTGTCCTGTGCTGTTCATAGTCTGGGCAACCCAGTGGAGGGTTAGCTATGCGTTGAATCAGACTCAAGGGCATTGCGTTGGCTTTTGAGACCTACTAGATGGATCTGATTATAACAGGCCTGGATTTTTATTTCACTGCATCATAATGAGCAGACGAGTTCCAGCCTCATGCGCATTAAGACTGTTAGATTAGAGGTGATATATGATTGAGTATTATGGTTAGCACAGGAATCCAGAATTAAGGTCGCATAGAGAAGTGTACTCGGGGTGGGGGGTGGGGGGGAAGGGATGGGCGAATTGTATACCAATGAAGGAAATTTTTTTCTTTTCGGAGACAGGAGCGAACTGGTGGGGAGGGGTGGGCAGGGAGAAAAGTGTGAAAAAATTAAAATAAAAAAAACTGTTAGGCAAAAAGTATTTGACTTGTAAAATATTTCTGTAAAATTAACTTTTAGGGGAGCTCTGGTAGCCTAGTGGCAAGAAGCTGCACTGCAATCCCAGAGGTGCATGGTTTGAATCCACCAGATGCTCTGCTGGGGAAGGAGGGGCAATCTCCTTCTGTACCAGTCAGATCTGATTTGCTGGTACACACAAAAAAAGTTAACTTTCTACAAAGTTAATGTCTTGCTTCATTGCCGCTTGCGGTTTCAGGATCGCTTCAAGAGTTTATGAGCTGTATATACTCATCATGCTTGATTTCCTTTTCCATGATTAGAGGCCATTTTTCTCTTCCAGGGTAACAGCATGACTCCCTCTAAAATCTGTCTAGCAGCAGTACCAGGTGTTGTGGGCTCTCACCCTGGGCAGTCCTGTCAGGGTCAGAGTAAACCTGGGCTTCACAAGGTCTTTAAGAGCTGAGTTATGTCAGCAGTAGATCATCTGACATTTCTTCCAAAGCACCCCTAGTAGGCTCGAACAGCCTGCCTTTTTGGTAGCAGCAGCCAAGCATAGTCCATCGTTTACACCATCTAAGGATTCCCTGTTGAGCAGGAAATAGATAACTGAGGGCAGTAGATGGGGGCCATGGGAACGGGGAACAGGCAAAACCAAAGGTCTTGAGATGTACACAGACATAGCTCAGAAACTTAAGAAATGAGAAGCTTGCGTTTTTATGTGCGTATAATTGCTTTTGAGACTTTCTCAGGAAAATATTTGGGAGTGAGGGAGAAAAAGCAACCCACTGCCATCATTAGCTGCAGCTTACCCTGTTGAACAGAGTAGAACTGCCTTGTAGGCTTTCCCAAGGCTGCAGATCTTTTACAGAAGCTCACTGCCTTCCCTTTTCCTGAGGACTGGATGAATGGTGGATTAAAGACATAGACCTTCATTTCAGCGACTCATGCTTAACCATGCATGCCACAAGGGTTCCTTGAACATGTGTGCGATACCACGAAATTGCTATTTCATCTGGAAATTGATCTTAAAACATTAAAAAAAATACCACGATAGCACTCAGGAGCCAATGGCCTCTTTTCCGCCCAAACCCTTCAATTATTGTTCGTGTTTCTTAATTTACTCTTAAATGTTCAATGCCTACGCTTTGGGCGCTTGCCATGGGCGCTCCTTTCCAGGTGACTATAGCCAACCTGCCCATGGGATATAAACTCCTAAGAGGAAGAGAAGGCAATATATAGGCTGGAAAACCTCACAAAGCAGGATTCAAAGCCAGGGCACAATTGGATTATGTAAAAAAGGAAAAGGAGCCACGTGCATTTGCCGTGTTTCTTCACAGGGCAGGGCAATTTAAATATAGCCTACTACCACAACTCATCCAGAATTAAAATAGCCCAGAACAAGTGGCAAATGCCAGGGAGCAGGGCTCTTTGCCAAGAGATGTCTAAGGGATGGGAAAGCGAGGGTTTAAGGTAGATGTTGAAGGCTAGAGTAGTAGCAACAGGTGGGATACCCAGTGGTCTGACTCGACAAGGTAAATCTCAGTCCTGCATACATTTCCAGAAAACAGGAGACCAGTGGATACACTCAGAGGCTTGGAAGGATATCAGATAACCGAAATAAAATGTGCTGTGCTATTATTTTTAAAAGTAAATGTAGTTGTTGAAAGCCAGTTTTAATGATTTCCCCTCAAGAGTCAAGGGCAACACCATGACAATTGCATTTTCCACGCATGGGAGCCCTTTTTAACCCAAGAATTGAATTATCTAAGAACCTTGTAATAACAGGCTTTCTCTGAAAGGAGCCTGGAATTGTACATAATGCAATTAAAATTATAAGCATTCCTATGCTAACTAGTTGTCAGGACAGTGTTAGTAGACACAAAACTGGTCATGAAAACAAACTTAGAATGGGTTCCTTTTCTGCTTCTTGTAACCAGGTCCAGGCTGCCAAAGCTCTTGAACAGAGAGAGCCCAGGTGACAGATTTGAATGTGGTTTTGCCTGCTCCTGTGGAGCCCTGAGGAAGGGTGGTGCGTTCAGTGGGAAGTTTATTACAGGAAGGAACAAGGCAAAAAGAGTTAGAAATAAAAATCTGAAGCTCCACTCATGCTGTGCTTCCAGAATTTATGTGTAGAAAGATTAATCTGTTTGTCCATTATCTATTTCCTGTTTAGCATATTATAAGTTGTTGTGATAATACTGCTGATTTACATAACTAAACTATGGGTTTGTGATTACATCAGAATAAGTTTTACTAGATTGTCGTGAATTTCTCACGGGGGGGGAGGCTAGCAGATACTATAAGGAAGTATACTGTACTCTGAAAGTTTCATTAATAATGATGCACAGACATAGTTAGGCTTGAGCTAAGAATAGCAGATAAAATGAGAAATAATTTTGGGGCGGAGGGAGAGTTGAGAATGTGAGAAACTAGAAGAGCCTAGCAGAGTGCATACATTGATCCCCAGCCATTGATGTCAAGGACCAAAGCAACATCTTTTATCAAGGTCATGGCCACCAAATGTAGGTTACTATAACTTATTGTTTAGGAATAAAGTATTTGTCTCTTGATTTTGTTTCTGTTTCACATTTCCTATCCAGTCCCTTCTAAGGCCAGTACCCTATAGACAAAGATCATGTCTCATGATTCAGAAATAAGTTTGATATTAAAATGTGATCATTTTTTAAAAAAAGAAATTACATAGCTACTCCTGAAGTAGTTGTTATGTGCCATTGAGTCACTTACAACTCATAACGACCCTATGTACAGCAGCCCTGAACTCTTCTCTGTCCTGTGCCAATCATACTGTCTCGGATACACCTATCCCGATTACCCCAGTCACTGAATCAATCCACCTTATAGAGGGCCTTCCCCTCCTGCACTACCAAGCATGATGTCCCTCTCCAAGGACTGGTCCCTCCTTACAACATGTCCAAAGTATGTTAAAAGAAGCCTCAAAATCCTTGCCTCCAAGGAGCAGCCCATTTTAACCCTCTCCGGGATGAATCTGTTTGTTTTCTTAGCAGTCCCTGGTACCCTCAATACTTCTCTCCAGCACCACAGCTCAAAGGCATCAATTCTCTTTTCTATCCTCCCTAGTCATTATCCAACTCTCTGAAGTGACAACATTAAATCCTTTATTCTTCAAGTGGGCCTGCAGTAAATGCTGTGTCAGGCAAATGCAGTCTTTATTGTTCTGTGAGTTGACGGAAATAGCAAAGGAGCCAAAATATTAAACGTCAGTCTTCAGAGAGCTTAAATTCTAGTGCATCGACCGTTTGTTGATGTATTAGCTCAGTCTTAAGTGGGAGTGAGATGGCCCAGGAGAAAACTGAATGAGTTGGAGGAGGTAATTTGTGAATGAGCCCTCCTGCCAGTTATCCCTGTTGGTCCCTGGTCAACCCTGCCCCTTTCTTCCTTTGTGCAGCCCAGGTATGCGTTTTGCTGGCTGCCTCCAGCTGTCACCTGTGCCTTCTCCCTTTAGACCAGCTATTTTCTGACTTTTTCCTTGCTTGTTTCTCTAAAATAAGTGTCAGTATGTCTTTTAGATTTATTATTTAGCTTTTACTAAAAACCCAACACTAATGCCTTGTGCTAATTGAAGTATGTTTTTGTTCTTATTGTTGACTCATGGGGGCCTCTCAATTCAACTATGACTCATGGCCCTTCTATGAACACTCAAGCTCTACAGTCATTAACACAATGATGATAGGTCGAATCCCAGCCAACAAACAAGGCACCCTGATGACACAGGGGTTTAAAGTGTTCATCTTTTGACAGAAACATTGGCAGTTTGAACCCACTCGCTGGTCTGTGATAGGGAGCTCTTGTGACCTAGTGTGAGAAGCTGAGGCACACAGTTCAAATCTACCAGCAGCTCTGCATAAGAAAGATGGGCATTCTCCTCCCATGCAATTTACTGTATCTGAAAACCTGCTAAAGAGTCAGCCATGTGTCAGTTCCTACTCGACTCCACAACACACAACAGCAGCTGCTCAGTGGGAGCAAAGACTTTTGTGAACTGCCCCGAGATTACAGCCGGGGCAGCCCTCTAGGACAGGTCTACTGTGTCTTACAGTCAGAATCAACTCCACAGCACACAACAATAAGCACATGATTAATTTGCTCAGCTACAAATGAAAGGCTGAGGGTTTGAACCCACGCAGAGGCAGCTCAGAATAAAAGCCTGGCTGGCTAGTTCCAGAACTAGCCGTGGAAAACCTTACAGAGCCTGCTGTCACATCCCTGGTAGTGGCCAGCAACATCGTAAAAGAGCTAGCGTCTCAGCACACCACAGGTAGACCCTCCTTAGTCAGATTCTTTCACTGACTTTACATAGGAATGAAGACTACATTAACAGAGCAATGATTTAAAAAAATTGTAACTTGGGAGAGACTGGAGAACATTAAGTGGACTAACTCAGCCCCTTAAGGACAAATATTGTGTAAGACCATTATTGTAGAAATATTGTTATTATGTGCCGTCAACTTGTTTGCGACTCATAGCAACAACAGCCCTAAATCCTGCTCTACCCTGTGCCAACCGCACTGCCTCTGACACACCCATCCCAATTACCCCAGTCACCGAATCAATCCATCTCATAGAGGGTCTTCCCCTCCTGCACCGTCCTTCCACCCTTCCAAGCATGATGTCCCTCTCCAAGGACCGGTCCCTCCTTATAAAATAAAAATTTATTTTTTAAAAAATGACATTAATGTATTTGCTTTACCTCTATTTATTTAAAATTGTTATTTAATTTTTACTGCATTTTTTTAAATGATTGTGGGAGGAAATAACAAACAAAATCAACAGAACTGATTTAGAAGGTGCAGGTCCAGGTCCAGGTCTAGGGTCATAAGATCATATTCAACGTCTCTTTGGCTCATAGGTTTCTTTGTTCATGTTTCACTAATCGGGCTGCCTTTGCTGACTCTCCCTTTTGTGCCCTTTGTAGGACTGCGCACGCAAGGGCTAAAGCGGATGCTGCTGACCAGGCTGCGCTGGCTGCCCGCCAGGAGTGTGACATCGCGAGAGCTGTGGCCAGGGAGCTGTCGCCTGATTTCTACCAACCAGGTAGGATAGTTTTCCTTTTTGAGAAGGAGCAAAGCCATAAGCTTTTAATGTGGTCATTTTCGTTTTCTACACAATCAACCTTTTAAACTACAAGGTCTATGCATCTTGAGTCCCAGTAATAATAGATAATAAAGCATGTAACAGGTTATCTGAAGTCTGAGAGTACTTAGTACTAGAGAAGTACTACCATTAACCACTGAGTATTACCATTAACCATTGAGAGCCCACACACACCCACACACACACACCAAGCAAATGTAAATAGCAAACATTGAACTGACAGCCGTTAACCAAATCAGAAGTTAAAGGAAGTGTTTGATTGTAAGCAATGCTGATGCTGTATAAGAGCCTAAATTTAGAGGCACCTGTAACAATATTAGAGGAGAATGAAGAGTTTTGTGACTATTGGTTTTTAAGTGTAACTCAATGAAAGCTCAAAGAAGTGGCTAGGGGATAAAACACTGTACCACCTACAGACTACTGCTCAGATTAAGGAGGCAACCTTAAAAAAAGTAATTAAAATTTGGTCATCTGCCTCCAAATGTTATATAATAGCAGTAATTTACTCTTTTTATATATGGGTTTCTCCATTTCTTATAAAATCCTACTGATTTAAAAAATTCATATTTATTTGCATACAAAATTTGTATAAATTATGTTTCACATTCCTTCATTCGTATTGTATTTCATATAATCATTCCCATACATTTTTATATATTAGTCACCATTGATCTATGCCCACTGTTATCCCATCTTGTCAGGCCCCCCACTGGAGCTTTCTTAATTCCTTCAGATCTTTCCTCTGCCCACCAAACTCTGTGACTTCATGGCATCTCCCATCCCCACATGTAACCTCCCCTTCCCTTTCCCCATTGGACTTTTGTACACATCATACTAGTTAACCTATTTTTTACAATACTGGTGTTCTGCAATGTTTATGAGATGGAGCTTGTTTACTCAGCATAATGCTCTCCAGTCTCTCCTGTGTTATATTTAGTAATTTTTTAAAATTGTTGCTCCTGAGTGCTACATAGTGTTCCAGAATATACCATAATTTCCCAATCCATTCATTTGTTGATGGACATCTGGGCTGTTTTCCATCTTTTTGCCATTGTGAATAACACTACTGTGAACATCAGTGTGCAAATCCCCATTTGTATAACAGTTGTTTTTCTCAGGGTATATTCCAAACAGTGGAATAGCTGGGTCATATGGAATTTCTGTGCTCAACTTTTTGAGGAAACACTTTTTAAAGTATCTGGTGATCCACAAAATTTTCAGATTTCTGAGTATTAAACAAATGGTAAGAATTGTCCACGTTGAATAGGTGAAGAGAAGGTCAAACTGAAGTGAATAGACAGTGAGACATTACATGTACTGACTGTAGTTAACTATCTGCACCAGGACCTACACTCCAAATGAAGGGGAAGGGAGAAAAACAAAATAAAGATTAGGGTGTGCCTAACGAAAAAGAAAAAGACTTTTCAATACTGGTTTTTCATTCAGCCAAGATCCCTGACGAGAACTCTGTCCCTCATCCAGCAGACCTTACTGTGTAGATGTCTATTACGTGCTTGATACAGTGAAGGGGAAACTTTGCTAGAACCTACACAGCTGGGCATCCCTGTGTCTAAATAAACAAGATATGTCAAAGTGAAAGAATAGCAAGATCATCTATGAACTGAAACCTAACTGAGATAAAAGATGTAGGAACACAAAGGAAATGTCCTGGACAGTTTCCATTTTTTTCCACAAAGGAAGGCACCAATGAGAGGCCAGATTAATAAGACTCCATTTTTCTAAGAGAAGGGCATGTTGAGGCATGTTCATTGATCAATAAAACCACCACAGTGATTTCTATAATCTAAGGAAGGCAACCAATGATAATGGGGTGTTGCCTTTCATGGGCATATTTTTTATATACCACTGGATGGAAATATAACTCATTTCATATTTGGACATCTTTCATGAAGAAAGGGACACTTTCCTTTTAAAGAAAAAATAGGACCTCTGATAGAATCTCCTTGAGTGAAGTGAAATCACACTTCCTGGTACCAGTGTGCATCAGTGACCCACCTGTTCCAGGGTGTGAGCTGTGGTAAGCGTTCTGCTATCCGACAGCGGTTGTTCTGTTCACTCAGTGGTACTGACCTCGTGAAGATCCGCAGCAAGTAGAGACAATGGCCCTTCACAGAACAGTTCTGGGTTTGAACTGTGTGAAAGGAAACAAGCTTCCTATTGTTGTCTGGGTGATAATTTCTTGGTTATGTTGTGAATTCTGCTGAAGAATCAGCTGCCTATAACTTTTCCATGAGGTGTGACCAAGAGGTAAATGATACGGGCAGTCTGCTCAGTTTCCCAGGCTGCCTTTTCTGGTATAAAAGCATTTGAGAGGAAAAAAAATATTGTGGGAAAATGTAATGCCATCCCTTCTTAGCTAGTACAGCTTCATATAAGCAAGTTGTCTGTCAGTAGTGAATTCATGATGGCAGCCTAAGCTGACAACGAGTCCATTTAGGACAAGAGCTATGGGTAAAGGCCTCTGTCCCCTGTGACCCATGGTTAGCACTTCTAGGCAAATGTGTGAAGGCCTTCTCTGTACAGACTATTACTGATCTTCCCAAGGGAGCATTACTCAAGCTTTCCACCCCGCATTAACAGGGTGATCAAACGAGATAGACATTTTCTAAAAGGGCTGAAAAGTCAGGCTGCTCATTTCATTTCCATTGCTCGGATATAAATGTTTCCATTGTTGGGAATGCAAGTGTTGTGCATAGTATTTGTTAACCCTTGGAAAAAGGACATCTGTCATGCTACGCGTTTTGAATACTAGCTCAGTCAATTGTGTTTTTCAGCAATATTTTCAGATACTTACTGTCTCTGTTTAGCATGCCTTCATTGCAAAGCTGTACTGTTCTCTGGTTCCACTAAATAAAACCATAGCTCTACAGGATGGCTATTTCACTTAAACTGTGGTTGTTGTGGTTGTTATGTGCCGTCAAGTCGCTTGTGACTCATAGCGACCCTATGTACAACAGCCCTGAACGCTTCTCTGTCCTGTGCCAATTTTACTGTCACTCATCCCAATTACCCCAGTCACTTAATCAATCCACCTCATAGAGGGCTTTCCTTTCCTGCACTGTCCCTCCACCCTACCAAGCATGGTGTCCCTCTCTAAGGACCGGTCCTTACAACCTGTCCAAAGTATGTTAGATGAAGCCTCAGAATCCTTGCCACCAAGGAGCAGCCCAGTTTAACCCTCTCCAGGATGAATCTGTTTTCCTAGCAGTTCATGGTACCCTCAACACTCCAGATCTAATAAATGATTACCGTAATTGCAGCAGTGGGCAAGGCAGAGATCATGACAATGGCGCAGAATAGGCCAGAGTTCCAGTCTGTTGTTCAGAAGGTTGCTATGAGTCGTTGTCAACACAGTGACTCCTTACAACAATAAATAATTAAAAGCAGTGACTCTGTCGATATTTAAAATAGCAGTGACAGATCTCAGCACACAGGACCCCACCGTAGGACAGATTGACAGATAATGTGGTCGAGGGCGTTGCTTATGCTCATAGAAAACTCCCCTACCATCAGTATGAGCCCAACAGAGCCGTTCCTCTGAAGCCAAGAAATAAACTGTTTTCTAAGAGTTAAACTTTATCATGAGCCCTGATATACCAATATGGAGATGTAAAGTGATCCCAAGTGGTCGAATAGCTTCAAAAACAAGGAGACTTGCTTGTAACCTGATTGAATATATTAACATCTCTGAGGAAAAGAGTTGGTCACCCAAAAGGAAAGCATTTGAGGCAAAAATTGGCAGTATCCATCCAGACACTGTCCAGAAGAGAGGCCTTAGCCACAACTTGGCAGTACTGGCATCTCCTTGGCAAGGGCATTTCTATTGAAGAATAAAGGGAGCTGATACACGATACATGATAATGATCTTCCCTACCAAGGAAATGAGGTATCAGCACGCGTCCCTTGGCCCATGTGGCATTTACACAACCCATGGTCAACTAATTGGCCTTCTGGTGTTGTACATCAGACTTGTGAACGTCGACAGTGTGAATCTGCCCCACAGGATGGCTCTGCTTCGCAGTACAGATGAAACCAGATTTCTAAGCTAGTAAGGCTGAAAGAAGACGTTGGTTGAGGGATCACCAAGGAAATAGGGGAATTGGAATAGGGAAAATTAGACATGTGTTTCTTTGTCATATTTTTCATTTTCCTTTGGGTCCATGTACGTAATTTTGTTTTCAAGTGATGTTAATTTAAGTAAGGTGAAAATTTTTTGTTAGGGATGAGAGATGATCATTGTTGTGAAAACAGATTGAGAAACCCTGCCCAGAATGTGGTACACTGTTAGCTTGAGTCACATTGGGAGGTAGCCAGCCTGTTTCCCAGAGCAACATCTCAGTAAGCTTTGTTTAACTGTGTTTAAGCATGCACATGTTCATACACTACACATCAGCTAGTTAGAGAAGAAGTTAGTCTTTAGTATTGTTTATTCCAGGACACTGTTAACAAGGCTTCCATTTCTGGGATGAATTAGAAGTTCTTTAGAAATCAAGGCATATTTTCTTTAACTGTCAATGTTGTTGTGGTGTTGTTATGTTGAGTTGAGTTGCTTGCAACTCATAGCTACCCTGTGTACAACAGCCCTGAACCCTGCACTATTTTAAGCCAACTTCATTGTCTCTGACATACCTACCCCTATTACCCCAGTCACTGAGTCAATCTATCTCATTTATTGTCTTTCTTTCTTTCACTGTCTGTCCACCCTTCCAAGCATAATGTCCCTCCCCAAAGACTGGTCCCTCCTTGCAACACACCCAAAGTATGTCAGACAGAGCTGCAAAATCCTTAACCTCCAAAGAGAAGCCTGGTTTCACCCTCATCAGGATGAACCCTGTTCGTTCTCTAAGCAGTCCATGGTATATTCAACACTTACATCTGGTTTTTTCTCCCCTAAGAAAATGGAATTGTACTGGAGTAAATGATTCTAAACGTACTCAAACTCTAAATTCTTAATACATTTTTTTCCAGAGGAAAAGAGAAACTGAGCAATCCATTAATTGATATTAGTTTAATAATTCATAAGCTTTCTGATTATTAGCCCTTACTTTCTAATCCCAGTTTGTTCCATTTTCCATAAATATACCTTGAGTGTCACCCACACAGAAGAGACCATGGCGGTTGTTCCCTTTCTGTATTCTCAGACCTTGTGGCTTTGTTACAGATGTAGCCATAAAGCTCTATAGGGAAGGAAGTCTTTCCACATAGAACAGAAAAGTGATCCAGCTACTCACTACAGAATCTTTTTAGTATCTGTCAGTCTGATCCTCATTCATTGAGTGTCAGTCTCCACAGGAAATAATCCCGTTTCTATCTAACGCTGTTGCGGCAGAGCATTTGTTGTCAGCACTGCCCTCACAGATGTTTGTTTTGCGGACTCTTCGTGGTGCTCTTTCTGCCTGTTGCCAGCCCCCCAAGGCTTACCTAAGAAGAACTAGCTGACACCCTGCTGCTCTCCATCTGCCCTATCTGTGCAGAGCACTCTTGCCAACTGTAACAAGTAACCTTTCCGTGTTGGTGGATGATGTAAGTTGAATGCTGTTTCATATTGTGTGGCCTGTCAGTGGACAGGCAATCTATGACTTCTTTACCGAGTGAAACACCAGGGGGGGGAAAACCTCTCCAACTCCCTGGTACTGTCTATAAAAACAGATGAAAATGCTGACTGGAACAGCAATCAACACTTGTTGTAATTTTCCTCCCTGACCACATCCTGACTGGTCTTTAATGAACTGCTGCATCTCATCAACTTTATGTTTCTGGCATTGTAGTGCTGACACGCGTTAGTACACAGGGCGAGCGGCAGGCTCACTGGGTGTCTTCCAAGATTAAGTAGTCCAGGAAAAAGTTCTGTTCACTGCATTATAGTAAATGTTTTGTTTCAAAAAGCACTTCATCCTACTCTGGAAAAACGAACTCTATATCCTTGTGGAGATGGCCAGTTCTCATTGGAATTCACCATATTGGAACCATTTCAAACTGCATGTGGTTGGATCAAGGAGCCCTGGCAGGATAATGTATTCGGTATTGGGCGTAGTTCAAATACACCAGCCATTCCAAAGCAGAAAAACGGACCATTTAAATTCTCCTCTAAAGATTTAGAGCCCCAGAAACCCGATGGAGAATCTTTGTGAGTCAGAAGAGATTAAGCAGCAGTGAATGGGTAGTTGGCTAAAACTAGAGTTAGGTCCACCTTCAGGTGGAGGAGCCATTACTTTTTAGCCATTTTTAAATGCATGCCAAAAGTAGTTGTTATTAGTTGCGGTTAACAATGCTAACTCATTCAACCCCATGTGTGCCAACTAGACCTGCTCCATAAAGTTTTCAGAGGCACCACTGGGTAGCTTTGATCTGCCAACCTTTAAGCTAATAGTCAAACACCTAACTATTGCATCGCATGGGGATTCCATTAACAAAGGTAGGATTTAAAAAAATAATAATAAAAAAAAATCTGAAAGCATCCAAAGCCATTTAGATCGGTACAAATGACCTGAAAGACACATCTTAGGAGAATAGACATAGGAAGTGTTTTTCCTAATATATAAAGGACAAGAAAACTGCATCCAAAGAGTATTTTTTAATCAGATTAGATTTTTAAACCTCGGACTTTTTTTAAAGCTTCTAAAGAAGTGAGTAGACTGATACTTGAGTGTTAATATGATAAGAAATACATTTAATAGAATCTAAAAATCTAACTTCAGAAGTCCATTACTCCTGGTTATTTCAGTAATCAACTAACTCTCAAGTTGACCTATTAGTGCTAGTATAAATTAACAAACAGGAAGAGTTCTAGCCTTAAAAGCATTTGAAGACATGGTTTTTATATGTTTTACTGATTTTTGCTCTTTTTCCAGATAGATAAAATGTGTTAAGTGCTGACTTTTAGAAATTTTTATTTAAAATCATTATGATTTATAATTATTCGATTGTCTACATTTTCCCCAAGTACATAGTCTCTTGTAGCTGTGTTTTAATGGTCCTATTCTTTGCTGGCTGGTGTCAGTTTTGCTAAAATCTATCAAAGCAGCTCCCATTTCTGCTTCTGATCTGCGATCTGCAGTGAATGCAGGTGGGATACAGGCCACCAGAATACATCCTGAGGTAGTTTGCACTACCAGCATGGCACAGTCCCAGAACAAGCAAATGGGCTTTGTATGACAGCTTTATTCTTCATGGCTCCATGACTCTGCCCTCCAGCCTCAAGAACATATAACTAGTAATGTTTGCCTTTTCCCTCATTCTTTTCTGCATCAGTATTTTAAGTTAAACACTAGGTTTTAATGTGCTTGTCAAAAGCACACATGTGTACGTTTTCATACAAAAATATTTTCTGCACTTAACACACTAAAGACATGGCTATCTTTCTTCCCACAGACCAGCTGGTGGCTCCAAACTGTGTTCCTTTTTGTTGGGCAGTACAGTTCCTTACCCACCGAGCCACGTTCCCAAAAGATGCAGAAGTACTTTAGAACATATATAATCGAGTCACTGGTGTGTGGCTTAAATTAAAAATCCCTCAGCTCCAAGGCCTTGACTCTTAAATTCTGCATGGTACATCTTCATACCTAGATGATTATTACAATAGTGCTGTAAAATTGAGTGACAGTCAACTGCATGCAAAGCCAAAAGAAAGTTCTGAATCAGAGGCTTCCCCTTCTCTGTGTGTGCTGTTGTGTGAGTGCCGACCTTCCCCATTCAATGAGATACCTTTCCCTGGACCAGTAAGTAATGCTTATATTTCTTAAAAAAAGGGGAAATTGCTAATTTAAAATGGAGAATAATTCCAGGTTTTTTAGGAAAATCCCTATTAAAAACATGCAATTTTGACATATTTGGGGAGTGAGAAATACTATTTTATTCAAAACAATTGAAAAACATTTCTTATACTGAGATGTATGCGAGAAATACTGTAATTTTGACTCTAGGTACAACGTATGGTAAATGATGTCTAGACCAGTGTTCTCATTTCTGGTTTGAACTATTAAATGACATTTTACCTTGACCCATGTAACTTGGTTTTCCAGGTCCTCTTATTTCTATAGCAGTAAAATAAGAATAGTAATAATGATGCATATTTCCTAAGATTTTGGTGAGGCTTTAACTTTTAGCAAGTACCTAAATAGCGGTATGATTACAGTTTTCACTCAATGATTGTTGGAAGAGTAATTACAAATGTAAATAGGCAATATGGATGTTTCACAGTTAAGGATAATTGCTCTGGAGAACCTCTGTAAATCTTAAATTAGTTTGTCATAGTTTAGGCGTAAGAGAGGAAGGAAGAATACAAATTAACAAAAGCTGATTAACTCTGAGGAAGCTCATAGGAAAGGTCTCATCTTTTATATACAAACCATATTGCCAACTCTCGCCCATTTGCCAGAATGTACGAGGGTCACCGGATAATTGACCTTAGTTGTGCTATAAACCCGCAGTCTGAGCCTCGAGCAGTACAAATCTACCAATTGCTCTTTGAAAGAAATATAGGTCATATCCCCCTGTGACTTTTTAGCCTTAGAAGCCCAGTGGAGGTTCAGCTGGAAGTGTGTTCCAACTCAACAGCAATGAATTTGAGAAATTAATAAAATTCAACGTGACAATGCATGAAGATGTAGGTAAATGATGCAAGGGCATTAAGAGGTAAAGTACTTAAAAAGAGGGCATTGATTTGGAACACTGAAAACCCCCCAAACCCTCAACATCCTATGATCATTTTGTTCCTTTGCTCTTAGCCTGTCCCCCAAATCTCCCCATAAAACAATAATATACCAGTGTTACTTTTTGGAAATGAAAATTTACTTATTGATAAAAATAACATGATGGTTACAAGCAACTCTAAAAGAAAAAGGGAAAACATTCCTGAGAATGCAGACCATAGACAACCACTTTGTCCCATTTTTTGCCCCTTGAAATACCGCCAAACATGAATCCTTGGTTTCACAGACGTGAAAGGACGACTCTTAAGTTATAAGTTATTTTATGCACTGCAACGTAAACCAGAGAAATATTCCTAATTAGGATGTCTAAATGACCCTTTGATGAAGATCATAAAAATAGGCCATCTCCAGATCCTCTTACAGTGTGGATACTTTATTAATTTTTCAGACGTATGTAAAAGTCAGCACATTTCTTTATTGAAGTGGATGTGTTCAGTGTTTTAGTATGTGATATAATTCAAATAAGCTAATGAACTGTTTTTGCCACCAGTGCTCCATTGAGATGAATCTACCTGTGGGCTTTACAAGTATTATCAACACTGAAATTACTGAAAGAATCAAAACTTTTAACTTTCATGTCTATCAAAAAATGAACATGATGGTATATACTGTTTCAAAAGCATCTTTTCATCATTATATAATTCCTATAGAGGAATAAAATGTGTTTACAAAGGCCTGTAAGTAAGCTTTAAAAAGATAAGTCTGACTTAGGAAAATATGTGTAATTTCCATATATTTATTAATAAGTTTATATATAAAATATTTATTATATAGATATAGTTAGAGTGATAACATATAAGACTTCCCCCCTAATTTTTATCTTCTCACTTTGATTCTACTGCTTTTTCTTTATGCAGGTCCAGATTACATCAAGCAGAGATTTCAGGAAGGTGTAGATGCTAAAGAAAATCCAGAAGAGAAGGTACCAGAAAAGCCACCATCACCAAAGGAATCACCTCACTTTTATTGCAAAGGCACGACACCCCCAAGGTCTCCTGAGCCAAGTCCCAAGCAGAGCCATTTTCCCCAGCCTCCCTGCCCAAAACCCCAGAAGAAGCAAAACAACAGGTCATGGACAAGACTCAGTTCATACAGAAGGAGGGTGTCTGACGAGCAAGTGATGGCCATTGTCAATAAGCCCTTGATGGGAGCAGTCGTCCCCCAGTCCAAGTACTCCGGCCGCCACCACATCCCCAACCCTGGTAATGGGGAGCTGCATTCCCAGTATCACGGCTACTACGTGAAACTGAACGCACCCCAGTACCCTCCAGAAGATACGGAGGAAGGCGAGGGGTCTAGTCAGTCCTCTTCAGCACTGGTGCACAATAAGTGGAGTCCCTCCAAATCTTTGACAAAACCAGTTGCCAAAGAAAGCAAAGCTGAGCCAAAAGCTAAGAAGTCTGAACTTGCAATACCAAAGAATCCAGCAAGCAATTCGTGCCCTTCTTTGGAAAAAGAAGCCAATTCAGTAAGTTTTCCATGTCTGACATATTTTTTTGTTTGTTTTTGTTTTTTTATTTTTTTTACACATTTTTATTTGTAAACTGAATAATATTCATAAATATCAAAATGAGAAATATATGACTGAAAGGTAACTATAATCCAAATAATTTGTAAAAGCCTGCAGTTTTTTCTGTGCATCTTATTAAGCAAACAGAAGTTTAGTCTTAATACATTCTTAACACATTCCTAGCTTGGGATATCTCGACTTCTCAGGCATAAATCCCTCCATCCTCCCTAGACCACGCACCTTAAACAAAACCCAGGTTGACGAGTCCTTACCATTTTATTGCAGTGTCGTGTTTTTGGCAGTCAGACCCTTTACCAGCACTTCCGTTACTTTAAACCATGGTAGCAAATTTGCTCATGGCTAAAAAGTGATCAAGGGCCTGCCATTCTCAGTGCTTCAGGGAGGAGGAAGTCTCTTCAATCATTTGCTAAGGACTTGGTCCTCCTTTTGACCTCAGCAACAGTATGTGTTTGTTGTTGTTGTTGTTGTTGTTGTTGTTGTTGTTTTGTGCGTTGGCCGGGAAGCAACAGTATGTTTAAACAAAAGAACCATAATAGTTGACAAAGCAAAAATATATTGTTAGTTGTCATTTAGTCAGCTCCAACTCGTGGTGACCTTATATATAACAGAATCAAATGCAGCTAGTCTTAAGTAAACTTGAAGCTTTAAGTTTTCATGTTTGAGTTCATTGTTGTAGTCATCCTGTGAGTCCGCCATATTGACGATCTGCCTCATTTTCTCAGACCTTCTACTTTTCCAAACATAATGTTCTTTAACTAGTTAGTATTTGGTATTTCCAGATGATATGGCCAAAGAAAACAAGTGCAAGACTTGCCAGCCTTGCTGTTTTTTTTTTTATTATTTTGTTTCTTTAGGTTTTTTACTCTATTAATATTTGTTTTTAATTCCTGACAATATAAAACTAAACTGAAATTCATCAAAATTCCATTTTTAAATTTCTTATCAACAAAAAGAAATAAAATTTATGAGACAGAAAACCCAAAATCAGCAAAAAGCATATAAAACTGGGAATAGATTTAGCGTCACAGAGGAGGATAAAGTTGATTAGAAATTGAACGAAATTACAAATTGTTGAAGCCACTGACCAGAACGATTTCAGTTGTCTGTTTTTTAGCTTTTGTGAATTATTCTTATAAATATTTAATTATGTTTTATTAGTAGCCAGAACATTTTTCTTTCCCAAATGAGAACTGAAAATTTTCAATAACTTAATAGTACTACTTTGGTCTTAAAAACTACTCCGAGTGTATATCTTCTTCCAATTTCAGGCTTCTGGAAGATGCCGCTCTGTTATCATTAATTAGTCTTCAGCATCCTGGGTCTTTATTATTGGGTCAGAAACTGTGTTATTGATTAAAATCTATAATCTATTCAAATGAGATTTATTTTAATGACTTTTAGACAATATTTTATCAGTCTACAGAATTTTAAAAATATGAAGCTAAGTATTCATTGATAAAAGAAAGAAAAGTTGACTGACCTGTTGAAAATTTTCATGCCTTTGAAAGACAGGCACTGGGCTTAAATGTAGCTTAGGGAAGAAGCCAAAGTCAGTTCCTAGTAATTTCGTAAAGACACAGTAGTCTAATGGTCTTGATTAACATTTTGGACAAGAATAAACCTCTAGTTTCTTTTTGTTCAGTATACTCATAGGCAAAACAATTAAAATCTGTAATGAATATATATATATCTTACATTTCAGTTATTTTGCTAATATCTACAGTTCTCTAGTTCTTAGATTTTTTTAAAGTCTTATTTTTTAATTATGTCTGCTAACTTTAATTAAAATCACAACTAAAAATTACCCCACTTAAAAAAAAAAAAACATGAGGTGCTGTGGTGGCATAGTCCAAAGGAAATAGCTCTGTTAACCCTAATATATCTCTTGCAGTATGAATCCATCAGTAGCTCCTTGGGAGAAAGATGGGCACTCTTCTTTTCAGTTTACAACCTCAGAAACTCAGTGGAAGACCAGCCAGGAATGGTTCCAACTCAAGGGCAATGAGTTTGATAAATATAAGTTAATCAGATTAACATTCTGAAAGTAACCTCCATAGACAGAAGTTATTTTGAAGACAGAGTAACTTCATGGGGCCTAATTATTCAATTGTTTTAACATTCATAAGTCAGATATCTGAATTCTAATAGGACAATTATAGTAATTTTTTATTATTGTTAGGTGCCACCAGATTATCCTTGACTCATAGTGACCCCCAGTACTACAGATAGAAACCTTGCTCAATCCTGGACTCTCCTTATACTCTCAGTTGTGCATAAGTGCATTGTTGTAGTCACTGTGCAAGTCCGTCTTGTTGAATGTCTTCCTCTTTAGCTGCCCTTTCTAAGCCTTCTGTCCTTTTCCAAAGACTGGCCAGTCCTGACAGCATGCTCCATGGATGTAAGGTTGAAGTCTTACGATCTTTACTTCTAAGAAGCAGTCTGGCTGTAGTTCCTCCAACACAGATTACTTTGTTCTTTGGGTAATGAATATTTTCAGTATTCTTCACCAATACCACAGCTCAAAGGCATCAGTAGTTCTGTCTTTTTCATTCTTTTTCCAGTTTTCGCATGCATGTGAAGCAATTGAAACTACCATGCCTTGAGTCACATACCCCTTAGTCTTTAAACAGATATTCTTGCTCTTTAGTATTTTTTAAGGGGGAAAAAAGCTAACTTTCTGTGAAATAGTGCTCACAGTTACATTTGGTAAATTTATAGCCTCCTTATGGTGGTCTATCCAGTGACAGCCAACTCAGAGGCACATGGTTCAAATGCACCAACTTCTCTACAGGACAAATATGGACAGTCTCCTTCCATGTGATTCACTGCCTCTGAAAACCCCCTGGAGAGTCATCTGTGAGTTGATTCTGACACAATGGCACACAACAACACAGTGTTTGAAAGAGCACCTGTGTGACTTATGTATGGAATCCTCTTGACTAACTCTCTGTGTCAACGCATTTTGCTTAGGGCCTGGCGGTCACGAGGGCTCCTTTCCCCTGCCCAGTGGAGAGAGAAGTCTCAGGTGGGCCTGGCCTCCCCAACTTAGCCTGTCTCTGCTGTGACAGGAAGCAGAATTCAGGATGAGCTGGGCACCTTCATTTGAAGAGTCAGAAAGCTGCCTTTCATAATGCTGACAACTGTTTTCTTCCTAGAAAGTAAAAGGACACAATTGTTATAAAAGTAGTGAATTACCTTTGAAACTAGAGTACTACCAATGTTTTGAGATGGGAAAGCAGTTATGTTACATGTTGATAAATAATAATTGAAACAGTTTTTCAAAACAAACTGAAAATAAAACAGACATTTAAGGGAAAACCAAAATTAATCCAAAAGTGCTTTTAAGGGGTGACAGAAAGATCCAGTTTGATTCAGAATTGCCATTTTTAGGGTGGAAGACTAAACTGAATCTGGACTTCCAGTCACCCATCTTCTGTCACTGAGGCAGTGTAGGTTAATGATTAAGAGCATGGGCTCTGATGCCAAATTTCTTTGATTCAAATCCCAGCCTTGCTTTTCTTACAGCTGTGTGACCTGGAGCAGGTTTCCTAACAAAGTACTTACAAAGTACTATTAGAAAATAACTCAAAAGCATTGGCTACTGACACTGCTAAAACATAAAGATGGCACATTTTAGTAGATTCTGATTCAGCATCAGGGTGAACAGTGGAAGCGCTGATCTAGGTATACAGAAAGTACCCTGAGATCCAGGCTGAATCTCAGAGCAGCTGAATTACAGCAGTATGAGCAGCAGGAGAACGGAGCTCTGGCAGGGATTACTCTACCACCTTCCTCAGGAAGTTTGTGACCTGTGTGGGCACTGGCTGTGTGTGCTCTCACGTCCCTTAGGAATCCCTTCAATGTGATGCTGAAAGCTGTGGAGGATTTTGAAACAGAAGCTCTAGTGGGAACTGGTAGACAGATCTTTTGAGCCACATCAAGTAAGTGAGGAGAAGGGGTCTTGTGGTCAAGAAGCCTGACTAGTTCTGAAAACTGTGTGAGCTTTTATTCTCAGCCACCGTTCTGATCAGCATCCAGGATCATTTTGAGATTCACTTTATCATTGTTTTCAGCTGATATAAAGTTTAAATATCTCTGTCCTGTAGGGTTTGAACATCACGTTAAAAGTTAAATAAAAGAAAGAAAGTAGATGAATATAATTAAACTTTTGCCATTGACACTAATTTAATAATACCCTTTTGAGAGGATAGTTGTAAATAATTCTAATGCTACCAGCAGAAAATTCCTCATAGTTTTAAATAAGCAACAGTTAAACTTTTTTTATAAAAAAAAAAATCTTGAGTTAAACATTTTTCCAGAGTTTTCAACTTCCAGCATTTATTTTCCAATTGTTGGAAAGTCTTCTTCCAGTCAAGACAGGCATGCGCTTTGCCCTGCAACAGCTTTTTATTGCACCTGTCCCAGTCAGTCTTGAGAAGCAAGACTGCTGCTTTTCCTTTTTTTTTTTATTTTGCTATTTTAAGCTCCCACTGGCCACCAGGGTCACATTTATGGGCCTTCACCTTAAAGTTTCCCAGCCTGTGCTCAGGCCAGGTAGCTGAAGAACACAGAAGGTCATGTTTTCATGACTGCCTCCTAAACATTGCTCCCCAGAATTTATCACCTGCTGCTGTTTGAACCTTTTATTGCTAGTTTACTTCCACACCCATGAGGCAGGAAAGGGTAGGATAGAAGGATTGAGAATGACAGAGAGGAAGTGGGGAAAGTGAGATTACACTATGGGCATTGTAATTAGTGTTCTGAAACAATATGTATGAATGACTGAATGAAAAATCAAATTTTCCCTGTAAACCTTCATGCAAATCACAGTTAATAACAGGTGAAAATAGCTTTATTAAAGGAGCCATACTCTTTTTCTATGATAAACCCATGTTTTCAGTAGATGACATAAAGGGTTAAGTGCATGACTACTAGCTCAGAGGTTGGTGATTCCGACCCACCCAGAGGCCACTTGGCTAGTAAGCCTGGAGATCAGTATCTAGAAGGTCACAGCCTTTAAAACTCTGAACCAGTTCTACTCTGCATGCCTGGGGTGCCTCTGAGTCAAACTGACCCAACAGTAAGGCAGCAATGTGTCCTCAGTGCAGAGAGGCCTGTGTATATGCTGGATAAGTCAAACCCACTCCTGTCGAGTCAGTTCTGACTCATAGTCCATCCACAGTGTGACCCTCTGCTGGGTTTTCAAGGCTGTAGATCTTTATGGAGGAGGCTGCCTCCCATGGAACAGCTGATGGATTCGAACCTATAACTATAATGTTTGCTCTTCTCTCCTATTTCTTTTCTTGCAAAGCTATAAAACTATAGTTTTATGACTTTACTTTTCTTGGTCTTCTTTTGTATCACTGTTACCTTTGGGGACTATCAGTTAGAACCCAAAGGACATGAAATGGTTCTCCGAGTTCTTAGCACACCCATGAACAAAAGCTAATCAGAGCATATAGAAGTAATAGCCCTCATTACTCTCTAAGCTGTGTTCTGATGATCATTTCCGTTCTTTTTCTGAGTTAAACAGGCTCATATTATTTATATGTCCTAAGTTAACCATAGAATTGGACAATGACTAGGAAGGATAGAAGAATTGATGCCTTTGAGCTATGGTGCTGGAGAATTTTGAATATACCATGGACTGCTAAGAGAACGAACAGGTTCATCCTGGAGAGGGTTAAACCAGGCTGCTCCTTGGAGGCAAGGATTCTGAAGCTTTGTCTGACATACTTTGGACATGTTGCAAGGAGGGACCAGTCCTTGGAGAGGGACGTCCTGCTTGGGAGGGTAGAGGGACAGGGCAGGAGGGGAAGGCCTTCTATGAGGGATTGATTCAGTGACTGGGGTAATCGGGGTGGGTGTGTCAGGTGGTGCAATTGGCACAGGACAGAGCAGGGTTTAGAGATGTTGTACATAGGGTCACTATGAATCACAAGTGACTCAGTGGCACATAACAACAAGCTAACCATTATTGAGAAGGACTGTTATTAAGGTAAATAGTTTTCCAAAATATTTACTGGCCATTATCAACATTTGTTTTGATATTACAGAAATTATGCTGTTATATGGTGTCAAGTCAAAACTATTGTCTGACCTGCCGGTGGTTTTTAGAGGCTGGGAACTTCATGAGAGATTGCCCGTCCTTCTCCCATGGAGTAATTGTAGCTGGTGGATGTGAACAGTGTGCCTTCAGGTTGGCAGTACAACTCCCTATCACTAGGCCACCAGAGCTCCCTAGAAATTAATTATAGACCCTAGAAAATAAGAATTTTTCTGATTGCAATTGGACATTCTCTCCCCCTTTAAGGGCAGTAAAACACATTTAAACAGTCATTTCACGATATTTTTAATGCTACTCAAGAATTCTATACTTCTTAATTATAAATACCACGGTTGTGTCTTCATGACTAGATTTGAAAAGGTGGGTTTTATATAAGGTATTAATTTAAAATAAAAGAGTTTCGTTATCTTGAACTAGTTGTTATTGTTAAGTACTGTCAGGTCAGAACCAGTCCACAGCTTACCCTTCAGTGTGTTTTCACAGGCAGTAAATCACACAGGAGGAGATTGCCCATCATACTCCTGCAGAGCAGCTGGTAGACTCAAATTGCATGCCTTTGGCATTGAAGTGCAACTTACCACTAGACCACCAGAACCCGTATTTATCAAAACAAAATTGATAGATGGGTAGATGATAGATAGATAGATAGATAGATAGATAGATAGATAGATGATAGATAGATAGATAGATAGATAGATAAATTTATTTCAGAATGTTGTGATTTGCCAGCTGAAAAAGAAAAATTCAACCTGAAAATAATTTCAGAAAGTGTTTATCTTTCCACATGTAGTTTTACTTTAAAGGAGTACTGTCCCCAAAAGGACCAAGAGAAAGCAGTTTCCCTTAGAGACTATTGCTCTCCAGATGCCACCCTCAGATTCCACCTGCCTTTGTGAAGAAAGTGGTCTTCCTTATCTGAATAATGCTTGAGCGAACAGTAAATGGGAATAAGTGCAGTTCCCATGACCCTATAGCCACAGTGTCATCTCCATCCCACTGTCATCTCATGTTCTGAGATCCATGAGTAAATTATTTTAAGGAATCTTTAGATTTTTTTAACTCACTCCTAATTGAAAGTTCATAAATTGCTCCATCTAAGTCTAGCCTATAGCTATTTTTACTTCATACCTTTTGGAACTGTTGTCATTATTCGTGCCTAATTTATCTAAGCCTTTTTGGTTGGGGAGGTGTGTGTGCAAACACAGTTGACTTTGTGATGAGGAGGGAAAATTACACTTGTTTTATTCTCCTTTCTTTCCAGGGCCCTAATTCAGTCATGATCGTCCTGGTTATGCTGTTGAATATCGGATTAGCCATTCTTTTTGTTCACTTTCTAACTTGATTGGAATTAGGAAAGGTAAGAAAATAGCCTTAATTTCTCTGTAACATCACACTATTTAACATTTTCTCATATCCAAATTTACAAATATTTTTTACATCTATTTATTGTCCTCCACTTTAACTGACTGTGCCTGGATGCGTTTCAGCATAGTTACTTAATGATGTAACTCTTTTGACCCTTCGGTGAAGTCTTGACAACTAGTGGTGTTAGCCCACAGTTTTCTACAGTGGTGTCATCCGCCTTTTAAGTGGCACACCTCAGTCAGACTGAAACTCGGGGAAGGAGGCTTGGAATTAGGATGGGATCGCGAGAGAGCTGAAACCTGGAAAAGTCAGCCAGAGGACCTGTTCAGTTCCCTCTGGGAGATCTCTGTGGCTCTGGGTTCCTCTGAGGGCTGAAGCAAGCAGCCAAGTTGGAGAGCAAAACTTAATAATTCTTTTTTAAAATCTACTGAAGCAGCCCCATCCAGCGAAGTTCTTGGCATTGGCTACTCCATCTGTCCTAGCAGAGTGACTAAACTGGAAATGTATGGAGCTGCATTTTTTTTTTAAATTGATGGAAGTCAACAGCTGCCTACTATTTTATGGTCTGACGTTTTTAATAGGGAGCTGAGAAAGGACTGCCCGAGGAATGCGGTCGCAGGATTGTGTTGCTGTGGAGGTGGTTCCAACGTTCACTCCTATCTCAGTAGAAGAAATAGGTAGCAGGATCACTCACCAGTCTTATGCCATGACCTGCTGCTTTAACATCTCCTGGAATGTTCTGGGAGAGAACGTTTCCTTTGCTTGTGCATGACTATGCTCATTTTTGCTATTTCTTTAAATATGATATAGAGTCACATCATGTGGTCCTGGCCAGACGAAGCACACTTCTTGCATCTCAAGGAAAAGAAGCAACAACAAAGAAATGATAGTGAAAATGTTTATTTTGATACAAATGCATAATTTTTCATGTCATGTATTCTCCTTAAATCTGTAAAAGGCTATCTTTGCAATCTAGCAGTTTGAATGTGTTATCTTCCTAAGAAATATTTTCATTTTAAATATTTTAACAGAAATACAGCAAATTAAATGTGCACTTAAGAGGTGCTAAATTTTAGAGGCAGAAAGATGTCAGTATTCTGAGAAATTTAGTCTGAATTGTGCATGGATTGCAGTAATCAGTGTTTAAAGGATTAAGTTTCATTGCTGACATACTTTACAACCGAATAAAATCTTGTCAGTGGCTATGTTAATTCCCATGAAAGTTAAACAAGATGCTATTAATAACTGCTCTTCTCTTTTTTTCTTCCATTTACCCCCCAACTTTTTTGTTGAGCACATACTGTTAGAGCATAGAGCTTTGTTAAATCACTGCTTCACAGTTATATCTTTTTTGTTTTTCAAAATCTATTTGTAATTTTATTTCACATTTTAAAAACTCAGACATTTTTATTTTACATATCTCTCTTTTGAAGTCCTTTGTTATTCTGAAATAATCTGATTTTTTGATGTTTTATAATTTATTCTTTCTTGTTCAGAAGCATGCTTACTTAGAGAAACTACAGTGGTCATTATAAAAGTAATTCTTGGAAAAGAAATCAAGGGAGGAAAGGTGTCTTATTAAATAAGTCTCTTTAAAACACTACGTTATAGATGAGAAGCTGTTCCTAACTACTTTTGAGATGTGCATGGCTCAATCAGAAGTTCTTTTTACCTTTTAGCTACCTTTTCAATGCAGAAGAGGCAGTTCTGAAGTTAGCACAGGTGTGGACTGAATGCTTTATCACCTGCAGGATAGTAACCTGTGAGTGTCATTTGCAAAAGGACAATCTGTTGATAATCCTGGGTGTGACCTATATGGAATAAAGAAGAAAGCAGAGAGAGAGCAAATAAAATTTACAACTTGTATATTTTTTTATTTTTTACATTTTGCTTTGACTCTTAAATTTAGGAAGTCTGTTTTCACCCGAACAAACATTTAAGTTCCTGTCGGTCTCAATATTCTCACTGCTCCTTCCTGACCCCAAAGCTCCTTATGCTGAGAAAGCAGATTTTTTTAAAAAGATAAAATTATTTAATCATATTAAGTTTATTTAAGATATGTATCACTTTGGACATAATGGGTAATAGAAAACTAAAGGATATGTTTATAAGGTGAGCATGTTGGTTCCATTTATAAATATATGTATGATTTATAAGCTTTTTTAAAACAAAGCTCAAATCGTTGGTATTTTTCTAAAATGTGCACAGCTGTATTTTACATGAAAGGCTCTTTCTAATGGGTTGTTATACTGTACACTACATTTTGGACAGCACATGAAGTCTGTCATTGTACCTAATAAAACATGACTTTGTTTATTTAAAGTTTATTGCTGTGAAAAGAACTCCCTACCTGTGAGTTCCTTTATTTATAATCCTTGAAACCAAAATGTATAATGTACAGTTTTCACAAATGTATATGCTCTAATAAAAAAAAAGTTGGTTATTAATAAAGTTGCAGATGTGTCTATTTTGTGAGTTAAATTATTGTCTTAAGTAATGTGGAAAGCTTTGGTATCTGCTAAATTTAACAAAGAGAATTTAATGAATGAAAAAAAAACCAAGCTAAACACCGCAAAGAAACCATGTGACACACAGTCTTTACATAGCACTATTTCTTCTTACATTTCTTTCATTTGGGGGCCTTCAAATAATTACATAAAAATTGTATGAGATTCATGGCACTGTTTAAGACCTTCATTAATTCTATTATTGCCTTACCAAAACTTTAAATCTGCTCCTATTTCTAAGAAAAACTCAAGAATTGAAGTCTCCCTCCTGTATGCGTA
>NW_006399758.1:18497115-18511824 GCF_000299155.1 Elephantulus edwardii | reverse complement strand
GGCAACATGTCCAAAGTATGTCAGACGAAGCCCCAGAATCCTTGCCTCCAAGGAGTAGCTTGGTTTAAAGGCATATTGTGTACCTTAATTTATTTGTTGCCTCTAAGACTTAGAGCCACTGTTGCTCCCTTTGCAGCCACCCAACATGCTGACCTCAGTTGACTCGACATGTGGGCAAACCACCTGCGTGGTGAAGTGAAGGGACCATCTGCAAAATAACCTCCATTGAACCGATGCTTTTAAATCCCCAAATTAGTCATCCTGGTTGTGGGCTAAAGTGTTGGAGGCTTTCATATTAAATGCACATTAATAAACAAACCTACCACATCTAGGTATAAAGAGATTTCTCAGTTTAAACCGTCTCCTAGTAGATCCTAAAGGAGTGGAACACAGAACAAAAATCTTTTGAAGCAGGGGGGGAAAGGCAGGAGGTGCTAGAAAGAGTCTTCATTCTGAAGTCATGTCCAAACCACACATTTTGATGGCTGACGCCAAAACTGGAAAGCTGTGGTGTGGTCGGGAATCTAGGAAACATTCTGCAAGATCCTTTCAGGTAGCAACTACTTAAGAGTGCTGGTGAGCAGACAAGCCAGGCACATGCTCAGACACCATTTGCAGCTCTCGCCCCATGCTTTGGAAAGTTGGGTAACCACAGCTTTCCAGTTTAATGCATGGCTGTGAACTTGGAATGTTCTGCCAGGACCATGGATCAGTTCATCTGGCTGTGTTTCATTACCTCAGGTTGAGAATTGTCAGGGTATGGTGCTAACACCCTCCTGCAAACCACACTGAGGCATCCCGGTGGTCGAGTCTACATGGAGTTGCACTGCTAACCCAGGGCCAGCTCCTCTCTGGCAGCTCTGATCCTTATGCTCCACAGGGGATCAATCTCTCCTGCAGTTCACACCTTCTGAAAACCCCGGAGGGTCAAGAAATAGGGAGGATCTGTCAGACCAACAGCAATAAGTTGTGTTTCCTTAAAGTATGTAGAAAAGTACTTTGAGTATTTTTCAATAACCACTACAGAATTTTGGAGAAAATAACAAATATATCTATATTGCAATGAATATGGATGACATTCTAGCTGGGAACATAATTTATTGTGGGTCCCTGTGACTTTGTGCTGCTGTTTTCCTTGTCTGTGAAATGGATGTAACCATAGCATTCACTGAGTAATTTTGTAAAGATTATGAGTCTATTTGTGCAAAGTACTTAGAGCAGTGCCTAGCACATGTGAAGTACATTGTATATGTTACCTTTTATTAACTGTAGAAGCTAGGAAAAATTGGGGAGCTCTGGTGACTTAGCACATAGGGAGTTACACTGTTAACCTCAAAGTCACATTTCCCTGGTAGTTTGAATACAGCTGCTTCAAGGGAGAAAGATAGGCAGTCTCCTTCCATGCACTTTACAGCTTCTGTCACCTGCTAGAGGGTAACCTCTGAGTCAGTTCTGACCCGATGGCAATGTTGTTGTTGTTCAGTACCATCGAGTCCGAACCAATCCCATAGCTGATCCTCCAGCAGGTTTTCAGAGGCAGTTAGTTTCATGGGAGAAGATTGCCCACCCTTCTCCTGCGAAGCAACTGGGGGGTTCAAACCACATGCCTTTGGGATTACAGCATAGCTTCTTACCACTGGGCCACTAGAGCTCCCTATGGTAATGAGTTTTGAGTTATTTTGAGCAAAATAAAGGATTGTTTACATTAATATCCCAAACAGTATATATGTTCGGTATCATCAAGTTGACTGTAAGTCATAACAACCCAATGAAAAACAGATCTGAACATTTCCCTGCCCTGCCATCCTCATGATCAATCATGCTCAAACCCACCATGGTAGATACAGTATCTGCCCATCTCTTGAGGGTCTTCCTCTCTTTCACTAAAATCAACAACTTCAATCTTCATCTTTCATGATGTTGCCTATTGGCCCAGTAGTGAGAATTTCTGTCTTGATGTTGATACTTAAAACCCATATTGAAGGTTATAGTCTCTGATCTTCAGTAAGTGCTTCAAGTAGGCTTCACTTTCTGCAAACAAAATTGTCATCTCTATAACAGGTTATTGATGAATCTTTCTCCAAACCTGATGCCACATTCTTCATATAGTCCAGTTTCTTGAATTATTTGTTTAGCATACAGACTGAACTGGTACAGAGAAAGGATATAACCCTGGTGCACACCTTTCCTGATTTTTTTTCCTTGTAAATTGGTTTCCTTTTTTCAATGTTTCCTTGTTCTGTTTGGACAACAGCTTCATGGTAAGTGTCCTGGTATTCCCATTCTTCTCAGTGTTACCATAATTTGTTATGATCCACACAGTCAGATGTATTTGCATAATCAATAAAATACAAGTAAACATCGTTCTGGTTTTCTCTGTTTTTAGCCAAAATCCATCTGACATCAGCATTGATATCCTTTGTGCCATGGTCTCTTGAACCTAGCTTGAATTTCTGGTGAGAATCAAAGAACTCATCCATAAAAAAAGCAAAAAAGTATTAGAAAGACAGAAGGAAGAAGTGGCCAAAAGGAATGTTAGAAGAGATTCTGAAACTAACATTTAAGAGAGAAAAAAAAAGGGGGGGGCAAAGAAGAGTACTGAGGTAACAGAGCTAAATGGAAGATTTCAAAGGACAGCTCGAGAAAAGTAGTGAAATGTAAAGGGAGCTGGAATAGAAATCCAAAAGGGGGACACATGTTTAGCATTTCCCTAGCTGTAAGGAATGGGGAACTAATTCAAGCCTTGAGTTGCAATACTGAAGAATTTCATGATCAAAATCTTGACTGATTCAGGAAAACTCAAAAGTAGGTGGCAGGAATACAGAGACACTGTACCACTAAGAACTGGTCGACAGTGAATTGCATCAAGAAGTAGCATATGATCGAGAACCAATAATGCTGGGGAAAAAGGTCTAAGCTGCACTGACGGTATTGGTAAAAAATATGGCCCTAGTCGAGGTCATTCAGAAAACAGATGCAACCCTGAATGTGTCAAAAAACATGAAAGATAGCTCTCTGGCCAACTGATTGTTCCCAAGAAGGTTGAGCCATCACAGTGAACACTATCAAACAATATAATATCACATGTAAGAAAAACCTTGCTGAAGATTATTTTTAAATGGATAGGATAATAAATAACATGTTTATTGTTACGTACCATCAAGTAGGAACCCCTCCAGCATGTTTTCAAAGACAGTAATTCACGTAGGAGATTGTCCGTCTTTCTCTTGCAGAACAACTGGTGGATTTGAACTGTGTACCTTTGTGTTGATGGCACAATTTCTTACCACTAAGTTATTAGAGGTCAACATGATATATAGTGAGACCCAGTTATCTCTATTAATTATGTTATGTTGTTGTTATGTGCCGTCGAGTCACTTGCAACTCATAGCGGCCCTGTGTACAACAGCCCTAAACTCTGCTCTGTCCTGTGCCAATCGCACTGTCTCTGATACTCCCATCCCGATTATCCCAGTCACTGAATCAATCCCTCATAGAAGGCCTTCCCCTCCTGCCCTGTCCCTCCACCCTCCCAAGCATGATGTCCTTTTCCAAGGACCGGTCTCTCCTCACAACATGTCCAAAATATGTTAATTATGCTATAGGTGATGATAATCTTTCTTCAAGGGGGATTAGTGTCTGACAAAATCAAAGTCCACATTTAAAGACCCCCTTCTCACTAAGGTAAGATTTTCTAGATAATTAAACATACAACTTTGATTTATAGAGAACTTTAAAATCATCAGTGCCTTGTAGGATTTTACAACTTCTCTTGTTGAAGATTTCCTGTGGTTGAATGACCTGCCCAAGGTGAAGGAACCAAAAAGTTAAAAAAATCTATGTTGGAATCCCAGATCAAACAGTTAACTTTGTACTCTGCTTTCGTGTAGTGCCTAGCATCTTTCCCCACTGTCATTCACCAGCCATGAGAAAGAGAATACACTGAAGTTGATGGGCTGAATGAGCCCATTTCTGTACCTCTGTCACACGTTCCTGAATGACACTTAGGGAGCTTTGAATGCCTAATCAGAAGGGAGTAAGGCAAACAGGTATAATCCACCAACTGCTCCTCAAACCAATGATGGGCAGTCTCTTCCCACTGGACAGTCCCCTGAGTTCATTTTGACTCCATGGCAGTGAGTCATTTGTTTACTATCAGTTACTAATGCCTATATCAGAGTCTGTTTAAAGTTCTGATTAAAAAAAAAATCAAGTTCTGATTAATACATATTTGCAGTTCTGCTGTTTTTTAGGGAGCTCTGGTGACTTAGTGGTAAGAAGTTGCAATGCCAGCACAAAGATAAGCAATTCAAAGCCACCAGCATACAAACGAAATTAACTTTGTGTGTTACGTGTTTTAACGTGACTTCAAGAATTACCCTAAAAATTGCTCAAAGTTCCTAGACTTCCTAAAAGATTTAGATAAATTCTGTGACTTTTTTTCAGATTGTTGAATTTAATGTTTCTTTTTCTTCTACATTATATTTTGAAATGAAATTTAAATCATATTTTCAGGTAAGGAAAAGTATTATATTGTTTTCTTTCATTTGTCTTCATAAAAATCACCTTAAGACATTTTATATCAGCTGAACTATCATGTATTCTATACCTTTATGTTATAATAATGAATTTGGATATGTCTGCTATAATTGTTTTATATGCAAGTGAAAGTTGGACAATGATAAACACTGAAGAAAAATGGGTATCTTTATTTTTTTGTTTTGCAGTATTTCATCTCTTTTTTTAACACTCTTTTTTTATTGGTTTGCTTACAAAGTTCATATCATTCTCAGACATTATGTTTTATAAAATTAATCGCCATTGGACCTTGCCTTGTCTTTTCATCTGGATCCTTCCATTTCCTTCCACCCACCAAACTGTGCAACCCTCTGGTTTTGCCCCTACCCATCCTCACCCCTCCACTCCTACCTCTTACTCCCTTTGGTTCCCATACATATTTTACTAGTCATCCTTCTGTTTTTACGATAATAGTCTTATGCAGTATTTGTTCTTATGAGACTGATTAGTTCACTCAGCATAATGCTCTCCAGTCTCTCCCAAGTTATGTAGTATTTTTCTTTTTTTTTTTTTAAATCATTGTTCCTATGTGTTGCATAGCATTCCACTGTGGGAATATACCACAATTTCTCAATTCATTCAGTTGTGGTTGGACATAGGGGCTGTTTCCATGTTATTGGCTATGATGAATAATACTGCTGTGAACATTGGTGTACAAATCTCCGTTTGTGTCTCAATTCTAATAGTAGTAGTGGTGAAATAGCTGGGTCATATGGAGTTTCTGTTTTCAACTTTTTGAGGAAATGTCACCTGTCCTTCAGAGTAGTTGCACTATCTTACAAAAGTTTATGAGAATTCCCACCTTTCCAGATCCCTGCCAACATTATTGCTTGCTGCCCTATTACACTTTGCCACTGCTACTGGGATGAGATGGTATCTCATTGTGGTTTAGATTTTCATCTCTCTTACTGCCAGTGATTTTGAGCATTTCTTTATGTGTCTGTTGGCCATTTGAATGTCTTCCTCTGTGAGAAGTCTTTCCATATCTTTTTCCCATTTTGTAATTGGATTATAAGTCTTTTTCTTCTCAAGGCCCAGGAGTATTCTGTAGACTTTTGTTAGAATATCCTTGTCTTAGATGGTATTACTAATGGGGTTTTTTTTGTGTTTTGGGGGTTTGGTTTGGTTTGGTTAGGTTTGTTACAAATGTCATTAGGTTTTCTTTTCGCCTTGTTGGGGAAAGCTTTTGATGGCCACAGAAATTGAATCTTTAGAAATACTCATTCATCAATTTTATCCTCTCCAGATTGTGCATTTCTGGCTGTATTTGTCAGTCTTTATACCATAGACTAGGCCTTCTAACCTTGGTCTCAGATCGTCTCTTAAGAACTCTATGATTTTGGGCTTCTGACCCACCTTGAGTTGATTTTTGTGTATAGTGTGAGATGTGGATCCCATTTCAGCTTTCTGCAGGCAGAAGTCCAGTTTTGCCAGCAGCACAGTTTGTTAAAGAGGTTGCCATTTCCTTGTGTGATATGTTTTATTTCCTTCTCGACTATCAGTAGATCATTGATAGGTTCATTTCTGGATTCTAGATTCTGTTCCATTGGTTTGTGTGCCTGTGTGACATTTTATCTTCATTATTCAAAAAAATTCCTTGATGTTCTTTTAAATGAGAGAACTCCCTGGTGCCCTGCAAATCCTGAACTCTCCATTTCACCCTAAACATTGCACCTTGATGTCTCCTTAAATAGTGAGTAACATTCTTGCAGACACAGGATACAATACAACTTGAAAACCATGTCGGCTTCATTGAAAACTTTAATTCAGATAAAGAACCATAAGAACTAAATTCAGATAGTCCAGGATTCCTTACCAGATGCACATTTTATAGCACCATCAATCTACTGTGCTCCCTTTTGATTCTCCACTATAATCTTTGGGCATAGCAGCACTAAGCATCATGTGTCCATTTTGGTAAACTCAAAAGATAGATGTATCATTTTTAAGACAAACAATATCTGCTACATTGTGTTTCCATCTTCATGACTGTTAACATGCTCTTGTTCACTGGTGGCCATTGTGTATTTTTATGTCTTCCATCCTAGCAGGAGCTCTGGTGGCCCAGGTGAAAAAGCTACACTGCAATCCCGATGACACACGGTTCAAATCCACCAGCTGCTCCTGCAGAGAAAGATGGGCTATCTCCTCCCATGCAATTTAACTGCCTCCAAAAATCCTCAGGAGGGTCAGCTATGGGTTGGATCCAACTCCATGGTACACAACAACCAACCTTTTATTGTGATTCCAGCTCCCAGCATTGTATCAACACACAAGCCACCATAGTACAACAAAATAGTCACAATTTATCAGTAACTTTTACTTATTCCCTCAACATTTATTTAGTACTTAATCAGTGCTGCTTTAAATTCACTGAAATAAAATTTTACCAGTCTTGGGTCATTTAAACATCAGGTCCTGCCTTAAGAAAAAAAATGTACCATGAATATACAACCAGGTAAAAGTTTATACAATTAATTGGATTCTTTCTCAAAAGCAAAGATTTGACAATTAACCTTCGAAGCTCTTAATGGTCATGAGCACACTGGGGATAATTGATGGATCTTTCATAAGAGGCTTAGTCATATTCAATAATGCAGAACACTCATTATATATACCAGGCCCAACTATTCATTATTGTCTATTTCTCACAAAACCTGCATGACAAAAAGGTACAATTAAGGTGTGTGAAAAACAGACCTGACAAAGATGTATACACTTGGCTCTAGGACTATCACAGTTCTCCTGATACGGGCCTAAATATTGTGTTTAATCATTGAAGTTCTGAACACAGAAAAAGCTGTAACTTTAAATAGATCAAGATATGTTAAAATAAGATCAGGAAAAAATATTCCAATATCAGATCTTCCAAGAACAGAGTAGACATTAGTTTATAAAGTCTGTGATTAATATTTACAGAGAAAAAGCAGAAGAACGTACCTTCCCCAATTAAGTACAGATATCAAATAGCTTCTGCCAAATATTATATGAAGCTAAATTTATGTTTAGCTTTAATATTTTTGTTAGGGGCTGTCAAGTCAGTGCCAACTCACAGCAATCCCACATAAGACAGAAATGTTACCCAATTCTGTACCGTCCTCAGAATCTCTGACACGTCAAAGCTTGTTGCACTCACTGTGTCCGTCCACCTCATTGAGGGTTTTCCTCTCTTTTGGTGATCCTTTCTACTTTTCCAAGTATGATCCTCTTTTTCAGGGATTGGCCACTCCTGACAAGAGACTCAAAGTATGTGAGACAAGGTGTCACAAACCTTGTTTCTAAGAAACACCTCGGCTGCATTTCTTTCAAAACAGATTTGGGTTTGTGGCAGTTCAAAAATACTCAGTATTTTTCACAGTACCACATTTCAAAGGCATCAATTCTTTGGTCTTCTTTATTCACTGGTCAACCTTCACATGCATAGAAAGTAACAGAAAATATCATTGCTTGGGTTGAGTGCACTTTGGTCATTACATTGATATTATTGCTTATTAGCACATAAAAAGAGATCTTTGGTAGCAGACTTGACCAGTGCAAAATGTTGTTTAATTTCTTGATTGCTTCATCCATAGTCATTGATGATGGATCCAAGTAAGTGGAATCATTAACAACTTCAAACTTTTCTCCATTTACTATGATGTTGCTAGTATCTTCAATAGGTAGCAATATCCCTACACAAAACATATTTCATTCACTATTTGTGGAAAAAGCGAACTAAATTAACCAACGATCACCCTGTCACTTTTGATAGGGTGGCCAAAATATATATAACAAGACTTTTGTTATTTCAACTATTTCTACATGTACAATTCAGTGACACTAATTAATTTTCATCCTGTAGTGCAGCTATCCTATTTCATCTCCAAATTTTACTGTCTTCCTTAGTAGAAACACAACACTGACTTCCCCTTTCCCTTGTTCTTTTGTTCTTGGTAAACAAAAAAGGCTGTGAAACTTCATCTCATACTTTGAGCATGTGGTTAGTGGGAACCAGTCTTTGGATTAGGTTATCAGGCTTATACAAGCAGAAGGTCGGCTTAGGAGAGGAGGACCCTCAGTGAGATGGACCGGCACAGAGACTGCAGCAATGGATTTGCAGTGGAGACTGGAAACACGGAGCAGAATTGGGCAAGATTTCAATCTGTTCTACACGGGAGTCACTGTGTGTTGGAGTCAACCAACTTTGTCACCTAACAACAACATACATTTTCTCATTCTAGGTACAGTTTTCTGGTGGCCTACTGGTAAGGAATTGTGTCTAAATCAAAGGCAGGCAGGTCGAACCTATCAGCTATCCCCAGAGAGAAAGATTAGAAATCTCCTCTCGTGCCATTACAGCCTCTGAAAACCTGCTGGAGGGTCAGTTATGAATTGGTTCTCACTCCACAACAGTGAATGAGTGAGATACAATTTTATATCATTAACATACACACTCTCCCCACCCCTTTCCCCAAACCTCATTCTATATTGACCTGGAGATTCTTTGGGTGGTTTTCAAGCTTTAAGAAGTATTAGTTGCCTTGATGTAAAAACAGACTGCTGGGGCCACCAACAGAGCTTCTGATTGATTATGTCTGAGGTAAAACCAAACCCACTGCTACAGTCAAGTCAGTTCTGGCTCATGACAACCCTGTGCGTTACAGAGGAGAATTGTTTCCTAATGTTTCCTTGGCTGTAATCGTTATGGAAAGCAGATCATTAGGACTTTCCTCCGTGGAACTGTTGTGTAGATCCATCGGCCAGCCTTTAGCACAGTACTCACGTGCATACCATTTGAACCGCCTACAGACCTACTATGTGGATGCTACTGGTCTGAGGTAAAGTGGATGCTGCTTATCTGAGAACCACTACTGAATTTAGTGAAACAAAGAATAATTATCTAGAATGCAATTATTTCTTTTTCAACCTGTCTTTACCACTAGGCTGGAAACTCCAGTAGTTTATCTTTAGACCCTTCTCCAACTGGTTATGAAATTGGGACTCACTCTTTTAAGATTTGTACCTTCAGATGTGTCTATTTTATTGGACATTTGCAAGCCTACACACACACCCTCTGTCCTTCTGCATGCACTTTCTCCCTGGATGTAACACAGAAATAACCCCACACAGTTAAAGATGATGGCAGTGTCTGCACATAAAAGCTCCACCATGTCCTCTGACCTGCCTTAGCAACCACCAGGCCAAAAAAAAAAAAAAAAAAGGAAGCCTCGTTATCAGAGGGAAGACAGAGATTGGCAGGAAACAAAGGCATATCCAGATCCTTATTATTATCAGGAGATGTGTAGGGTTTAGCAATTCAATTCTTTCAAAACGGCATCAGACAAGTTTCCTATCTGCTTCAGAGCATTTATTTTCAATCTTAGGATTTTTCACAAATAGTAAAAATAGGAAATCTACAGAAGAGAAAATGAAAAGATATCCCATCTTATTGGTGGCCAGGGAAATACAAATTAAAATAACAATATCATTGTTAAACTTTAGTGACTCCCACGTTGATTGTATTCTCAGCTGAAATGGGAAAAGGGCCAAATGTGGAGCACTGGATCTCAATTCAGATCTTTTACTTTCCAGGTTGGGGAAGCTCTGCTAGGTCCTAGCTCTGAGGAATGGTGCTCTGAACTCATAACTTCCATGCCACCTTCCTCTGTTCTTAGGAACCATCTTTAAAACAATGTCTCTATCACCAGGCTGGGTATTCTGCTCAGGTAGGAACTTTGGCCATCTCTCTAGTACGTAGAGATGGTCAATAAATGTTATCTAATTGAATGAGTTAATAAAATTGAAATGACTTTGCCCTTGGATGACTCATTACTGTAAGGTAGTCATTTTCTAAAACATGCCTTGAGGCCATGACTGTCCAACTCTTCATCCTGAACACAAAAATTATGACTGAATGTTACTAAAAATTGGCTTGATAAGCAAAAAAATATATCAAAACCATCAATGGTCTCGACAATAGTTAAAGAGAGAATGGGAGGGATTCAGTGGGGACTTGAGGGAATGGTGTGGTTGTGGGCATAGAGCAGTAGTAATTAGTTGTATGTGACATGGTGTGTATGAATGGTTGTGTGAAACAGTGTAGAGGAGGGACTGTGTGGATCATGACCTGTATGAGTAAAATACAGTGTAGGTGAATTTTTGTATGAAGGACAATTATTCTTTTTTCATAAAAAGAGAAAAGTATTGATTAGCACCTCATACTTAGTATTAGTGGGTGACAGAATGAATGCTGGGAGCCTGTTTAGGAAATGAGAAGTCTTCATTCATTATTGACTTTAGAATGGCAACTGTGGAGGTGAAGTGATTCAGATGACATCTGTGGCTGTTATGAGGTGCCATCAAGTTGGTTCCAACTCATAGTAGCCTTTTGCACAGCAGAACAGAACACACCCTGATGCTGCACCCTCCTTTCAGTCATTGCTTGTCTGAGCCCATCGTGGCAGCTGCTCTAACAGTCCATTTCCTCTTTTTTGCTGACCCTCCTCTTTACCAAGCATGGTATTCTTCTCTGGAGACTCTTGTTATGTTGTTACGTGCATTGAGTTTATTACAGTGCATAGTGCCCCTATGAATGGAGTGTCTGAATCTTGCTCTGTTCTGTCATTTCCACCATCATGGATATACTCGCATCCATTGCTATAGCCACTGTGTTGATCCATCTTTTTGAGGGTTTTTCCTCTCTTTCAATAACTCCGCCTTTCCAAGCTTGATGTCCCTTCCCAAGGCCTGGCCCCTCCTAATAACATGCCCAAAGTATGGGAGACAGATTCACTATCCTTGCCTCCAAGGAGTAATCTGGTTGCCTTTTCTTCAAGATACGTTTGTTTGTTTGTTTGTTTGTTTGTTTGTTTGTTTGGAATGTTCAGTACTCTTAGGCAACACCACAACTCAAAGGCCCCAATTCTTCTTCTGTCATCCTTGTCATTGTCCAACTTTCAGATATATAAACTGTTGTTGTTATGTGCCATCTGTGGAGTCAGAACTGACCGATAGCTGACCCCGAAGTTGATTTTCAGGGGCAATTGCATGTACAGGAGAAGATTGCCCATCCTCCCACGGAGCAGCTGGTGGATTTTTACCGGGCCTATGGGATTGCAGCATAGCTTCTTACCACGAACCCAGCAGAGCTCTCTGATGTATAGACTGTTGTGTTGCTGTTGTTGTTGTATACTCTCTAGTTGGAACCTACCCATAGCTGACACTCTAGCAGGCTTTCAGAAGCAGTTAATTTCATGGAAGGAGATTGGCTAGCTTTCATTACCAGAAAAGATGATGGATTTAAACCTTTGGGTTTTCAGTGCAGCTTCTAGTAAGCTCTCTATAATAATAAGCCCCTCCTAATATCTTGGCTAAATTGTGTGAGGCAGAGTGTCACAGTACTTGCATCTAAGGTGCATTCTGGCTGAATGAGATTTGTTGTTGTTGTTATGTGCAATTGAGTTGCTTTCCACTCATAGCAACCCTATGCACATAACTCTGAACCTTCTCCTTTTCTGAGCCAATTTCATTGTCTCTGAGATGCCTACACCCACTACCTCAGTACCCAAGTAAATCCATCTCCTCCAGGACTTTCCTCTCTTGTGCTGTACCATCATCCTTTCAAGCATGATGCCCTTCTCTGCTGGCAACATGCCTAAAGTATGTCAGGCATACCTTCAAAATGCTTGCCTCCAAGGAACAACTTGGTTTTACCGTCTCCAGGAATAGCCGGTTTCTTCTCTTGGTAGTCCATGGTATGTTCAATACTCTTCTCTGGCACCACAACTCAGAGATTCTTCTTCTTTCATTTTCAATCATAGTCCAGCTGTCTGACACATAGCAAGTAATTGTAAAGACTATGACCTGATCAGACACAGCTTAGTCTCCAGATTGACACTCTTGCTTTTTTAGCACTCTGGAGAGGTCCATGATGAAAGATGCAATTCGTCTTTTGCTTTCCTGACTGCTGGTGCCAAGAGTATTGATTGTGGAGCTGAAACTGTTAACAATCTCAACCTCTTCTCCTTCTATCACTGCTCTGCCAGTAGCCCCATTGGTGAGAATCTTTGTTTCTTGATGTTCAGATTCAACCCATTTTGAAGCCTGCAGTTCTTGACCTTTTGCAGCAAACCCTTCAGGTCCTCTTCAGCTTCAGTGAGCAAGGTTGTGTCATCTGCGTGGAATAAACCAAATATGATGATTAACTAGGTGTGGAAATTAGAGGAAAAGTAGGACCAAGAATGGCTTCTGGGTTTTTGGCTTAAAGTATTGGATGCATGTTTGTGCCTTGACTAAAACAGGGAAGACAGGAGGAGGTAGAAGTTAATGTAAAGGTTAACTTAAGATATTATATCCAGTACTAGACGTGGTAGGCCTGAAGTATCTATAATATGTGCCAAATGAATAGATTTCTATTGGATATACAGACCCAAAGTTCAAGAAAACACTCTGACATCAAGATGCATATTTTGTAAAGGAAAAAAAAACAATACCCTTTTATGTGTCACTAATAACTCTTCTTTTCAAAAACCAGTATATTCAGTCATTAAAGCAAGTCCTTAACAAAATTCCATCCATTACACTTCTTAGTTAAAATATTTTAAAATTGTTTTAATTAAGATAAATATCTTGAAATGAATTTTATTCCTTCAGGATCTTTTTCACTCTCTACAAATGTGTTTGAATCCCTGTGTGGTACAGCAAATACACTCAGCTACTAACCAGAAGGTGGAGGTTTAAGGCCACCTAAAACTAACTGAGGAGTCACTTTTATAAAACTAGTCATTGAAGATTCTATGAAATATCAGCCTAGTATTTCATAGGGGCCGCTATGAGTGGCACTGACTCACAACTAGTTAACTAGTAAGATGTTTTAAAGATTCATCACTGAATCTGAAGTCACTGAACCCCACATCAAATATTTAGTGTTTCTAATTCATGTGTAATAAGGAGTGCAGTGAGTAAACAACTGGAGGTATCCGCGAATCAGCTTTAAGTATGAAGAGTCAGAAAGTTTTTCTTCACAAAAAGGAATGTGGGCCTTGCCGTCAGGAACCAGGGCAAAAGAGGTGCAGCCACTGATTAGTGATTAGTGATTACTATCGCGCAGTCCTCTTCCTGCGCAGAGTGGAACGGGGACGGCGTTTCTTCATCTCCTTTCCTTTTGTCTAACTTCCTGTACAGTTGAGCCTACGGCTGAACTCAGGTGAACTAAAACAAACAAAAACCAACAGTAAGTAAAATTACAAAGTCCACCAGTATTCGTTATTGTTCAGTTGGAAAAATTCACTGTTTACTTACTGAATGGAAAATGAAATTATAAAGTAAAAGTAATTACCATTTCAAAAATTAAAAGCAAAAGGCCAAGAACAACTTCCCAAACGGCCTTTCAGTTTTCTTTAAGACCACACAAAAGATGACCTATTCATTCATAAACATAGCTGCTGATCTACAGTCAAATGATAAACCTCCGAATAAGGCATAATTTTAAATTGCCAAAAGTTCAGATGAGGAGACTTGACAGCTATTAAAGTAGTACTAATGAGAGTCAAATAATTTAAACCTTCTGTATTGATGAAAAGTATTTATCAGCAGTAATCATGCTTGCCCTATGTATCTGCTCTGCATTCATAGAAGGTCAAACAAGCTGTTACACGGATTCTGCCTCATAGGAACTTCATGTGTCAGAGTAATTCTGTGCTCCATTTGGTTTTCAGTAGCTGGCTCTTGGGAAGTAAATCACTAGACCTTTCTTTTATGACACCTGAGTGGATTTGAACTCCTAACCTTTTGGCTAGTAGCTAACTCTGCCCCACCCAGGGGTACATGTATAGGTACAGGCTTCTACAACATGAAAGAGCCTGGAAACATGCTAATACAAATACAGTTCATCGGCAAGCCTTTCCTGATCAATTCAACTAGAACTGTTTCCTACTGGGGCCTTTCTTCTCACTAAAACTACCTGAAAACCTATCAAGTAACTGCCATTCACTGAGGACAAGTAGTCTCTGGAACACAAACGAGCTTGTTTCTCTACCTTTAAGTCAAATTCATACCTAAATCAGAACAGTCAGTATCTCACATTAGTCAAATTCTTCTGGCGCTGGCTGAAAATCGCCTGTGACTTCATCCATAGCCACTGGTGAGAGTCAG
>NW_006399758.1:18485973-18496165 GCF_000299155.1 Elephantulus edwardii | reverse complement strand
CTGCATCCTGGCCCATCCTCACCCTTCTGCCCCCAACCCTCACCTCCTTGCACCCCCAATATGTTTTTCCCAATAAAAAAATAATTTAAAAAAGTCCCATTCTTTGTATTTTTAAAAAATTATACTTCCAAATATTAATAACATCTTTAAAATAACAATATAGGAAGAAAAAGCTGGAAATTATTAAATAAGTTGAGTGATGAGAGAAGCAATATACAATAAGAGATTAATCAGATATTATAATTAATTAGAAGTGTTATTGTTATGTGCTGTCGAGTCACCTGTGAGACTCATCATGACCCTATGTACAACAGCTCTGAGCCAGTCTCACTGTCTCCGACGCACCTACCCTCATTACAACAGTTATAGTATCAATCCATCTCATCCGAGGTCTTTCTCTTCTGAGCTGTCCCTCCACTCTTCCAAGCATGATGTCCTTCTCCAAGGACCAGTCCCTCCTGGGCACATGCTCCAAGTATGTGAGGTGGAGCTTCAAAATCCTAGCCTTCAAGAAGAAACTTGGTTTCACTCTCTACAAGACAATCATATTTGTTTTCATGGCAGTCTATGGTGTGTTCAAGATTCTTCTCCAGCACCACAGATCAAAGGCATTGATTCTTCTTCTGTCATCCGTAGTCATTGTCTAGCTCTCTGATGCATAGCAATGGCAAAGAACATGATGACCTGGAACAGGTGCACCTTAGTCTCTAGACTGACATTGTTGCCTCTGAGTACTCTGGAGAGATCCCTGACAGGAGATTTTCCCAGTGCAATTAATCTAATGATATCCTGACTCCCGGTGCCAAGAGTGTTGATTGTGGAGCCAAACAAGCTGTAATTGTTAATCACCTCAGTCTCTTCTCCATCTGTCATGGTACTGCTACTTGGCCCAGTGGTGAGAATCTTTATATTCTTGATGCTGAGCTTCAATTCATATTGAAGACTAAAGTCCTTGACCTTCTGTAGCCATCACTTCAGTTTCTCCTCAGTTTCAGAAAGCAAGGTTGTGTAATCTGCAGAACATAAGTTGTTGCTGAGTCTTCCTCCAATTCTGATACCACATTCCTCCTCATAAAATCCAGCCTCCTGAATAATCTGTTCTGTAGAAAGATTATAAAGGTGTAGAGACAGGACACATCCCCAATGCACTCCATGCTTGATTTTGAACCATGCAGTGTTTCCTTGCTCTGTTCTGAGGACTTCTTACTCATCTGATTACAGGTTCACATGAGCACAATTAAGTGTTCTTAGAGTACCATTCTTCTCAAGGTTAGCCACAATTTGCTTAGTCAATGAAAAACAGATGTCCCTCTGATACTCTCTTACTTTCTCCCAGAGTCCATCTGATATTGGCGATAATGTCTCTAGTGCTGTGACCTCTTCTAAACCGAGCCAGTTCTTCTGACAGTTCTCTATCAAGGTACTGTTCCAGTTGTTTTTTTTATAATCTTCAGCAGGATTTTACTTGAGTGATATTAGTTGATATTGTCCAATAGTTTCCACACTCTGTTGGGTCACCTTTTTTTGGAATGGTAATAAATATGGATCTCTTCCAGTCAGTTGGCCAGGCGGTTGTCCTCCAGATTTCTTGGCGCAAACTGGCGAGCATGTTTAGGGCAGCATCTGTTTGTTGAAATACATCAATTGGTATTCCATTAATTCCTGGGACCTTATTTTTTGCCAAGTCCTTCAGAGCATCCTGCACTGTAATTAATGCTGTAAACAAAATACGTATGAATGACTGGAGGAAAAACCAGTATAATTTGTAAACTTACACTCAAATTTTTTTAAAAGAAAGGAAAAATGGTTTCTAAAAATAAATCCAAAAGAAAACATAAGCCTAAAACTCTATACTAATATATCTTGTGAACCTTCTGAGGTGCTCCAGTCAGAGCTCTCATTATTACCTAGTTACAATGCCATTCTGAACCATGTGCTTTCATCTGCATGTGCTACAAGTCAAACTTGGTGTTTTCTTTGCTGAAAATGTTTTTAAAGTTGCTGATCTTGTCACATTTTCTGTTGTTTGAGCAATGTCATAATATATAACTATTTTTGAGAGTGACTTAATCATTGCCATCAAGTTGGAACTGATCTTTAGTTGATCCTCAGTGGTTTTTCAGACGCTGTAAATTGTGCAAGAGGAGACTGCCAAATTTTCTCTCTTGGAGCAGCTGGTGGGTTTAAACTGCAAGCCTTTGGCTCAGCAGCACAAATCCTTACCCACTAAGTCAAAGGGCGGTGTGGTGGCTTAGTGGTAAGGAGTCACACTGCCAGCCTGTGTACAGTTTGAGTCCATGGGAGGATGGGCAGTCTCCTTCTCAGTAATTTATAGCCTCTGAAAATCTGCAGGATCAGCCATGAGGTAGTTCTGACTCTAAAGCACCTAACAGCAAGAGGCCAAAGGAGAAAAAAATAATAATGTTTTTATGCATGTTGCAGTGTTGATCCATCTGTTATTATGAACTATTGTTATTGTATGTACCTCAAATTGTCAATAAAACCAGCTTTATGGTGGCTGGTTCATAACTATGGGTTGCACATACATGTACCCTGGGGTCTGCCTCTGCTGATTATGCACTAATCAATTATAAATGCTTTGTGATAGTTTCTCATTTAATTCGTTGCCTATAATAAAGTGCTCCATGAACTAGGCAACACCCAAAATTTACATATTGAAAATAAACATATTAAAAATAATGAGACTCTCTGAGGTTAAGTGACTGGTCAACCCACACACTTACAGTAAGTAAAAAAAGCTAGAATTTGAAACCAGATCTATTTGTGAAGACTGTCTCCAAGGGTTTGTGAGAACTGACTTCCTGGTTTCCTTCAGAAACATTATCAGTCTCCACTCCCTCAGGACCCCACTGTTCACTCCCACACATTCTGCCTCTAGTATGTCTCAGATGATCCCCTCTTTTCTATTCCCATCACCACCATTCTGATTCATCCCCTTAGTACCACTCGTTACCAGGTAGGTCACAGGACCATCCAAATTGATGTCAAACTGACTTGTCCATTATCCACATTCTCTGCGCCTATGCTCTCTGCTGTTGGAGCTACTAGTTATTGCCTCGGAAACAAAGTGTATTCTTTTGAAACTTAGCTCTAGGCTTGTGGTCCTTTATTACTTTTAAAAGGTATGGCTGGGCTCTATGAGGAGAAGCGTGGCATTAAGATTGGTGGACCATCTATCAACAATCTGCGTTATGCAGATGACACAACTTTGCTCGCTGAAACTGAGGAGGACCTCATGCACTTACTGCAGAGGGTCAAGCACTGCAGCCTTCAATATGGACTGAGGCTCAATGTCAAGAAGACAAAAATTCTCACCACTGGACCAGTCGGTAGCATCATGATGGATGGCGAAGACATAGAGATTGTTCACAGCTTTAGTTTGCTCTGCTCCACGGTCAACACTCTTGGCACCAGTAGCCAGGGAATAAAAAAATGTATTGCGATGGGAAAGTCTGCTGTTAGCGACCTCTCTAAAGTACTCAAGAGCAACGGTGTCTCTCTGGAGACTAAGGTGCGCCTGATACAGGCCATGGTCTTTGCAATCGCTTGTTATGCATCAGAGAGTTGGACAATGACTAGGGAGGATAGAAGGAGAATTGACGCCTTTGAGCTGTGGTGCTGGAGAAGAGTATTGAATGTACCATGGATTGCCAAGAAAACAAACAGATTCATCCTAGAGAGGGTTAAAGCAGGCTGCTCCTTGGAGGCAAGGATTCTGGGGCTTCGCCTGACATACTTTGGACATGTTGTAAGGAGAGACAGGTCTTTAGAGAGGGACATCATGCTGGGTAGAGTAGAGGGACAGCGCAGGAGGGGAAGACCCTCTATGAGGTGGATTGATTCAGTGACTGGGGCACTCAGGATGGGTGTGACAGAGGCAATGAGATTGGCACAGGATAGAGCACGGTTTAGGGCTGTTGTACATAGGTCACTATGAGTTGCAAAGGACTCGACAGCACATAACAACAACAACATATTAGATTCTTACTGCTTTGAAAATTAGAAGAATTATAGAAGCAGTCCCTGCCTGCATTCATAGAACTGAGCCTTTCCAGTATGAGAGTCTCCTGTCAGAGAATGAGAGGCTACCTCACCTGGATGCAGCAGGTTGGGTCCTCAACAAGGTCACTCGGAGACAGATGAGCAAGTAGATTGTCAATGGGTGAGTGCTTGTGGGTCAAGCACCTGTAAAAAGGTGAGAAGATGAGCAGAAGTGGGGAGAGGGAGAGATGGAGCTGCAACGCAATCCAAAGAGGATTGACATCTAAGACAGGCCTCAGACTATAAAACAACAGCATGAAGAATGTATTCCTCAGAATAGTAAGCTACAGGAAGCCAATAGAACAACATAAGCCTTAAACCAAAGATGAAAAGACAGCGAGGGTTAGGAAAATTGGATCAATGAAAATGAGGAACACAGGGAGGAAATAGGGAGAGTGTTGATACATTGTGGGGATACAACTAAGGTCATGGAAGAATTTGTGTATAAATATTGATTGGGAAAACGAATTTGCAATGTACACCTTCACCAAAAGCACAATAAAATGTTAAAAAGAGAAAAATACTTAAAAAAAAAGACAGTCCTCAGAGTACTCAATTGGTGTGAGGGCTAGGCTGATACATCTGAGTTAATTGGCCCATAGAAATGAACTTCCTCAAGGGAAGGAGGCTGGGCCTATACTCCTGGTGTTGATTGGCCCTTGGATGTGGATTTCTCCAAAAGGAGGCAGGACATTCAAGGTGGCAAATACCTTCCCAAGACTAGCATCAAAGGCCATTGTTAGGCAGATGAGGAGTAAGTTCTCTCCTGAAGAGGGCTGTGGCAGTCCAGCTCACCTTCCTTCTGGAAGTTCCCATCGCCAGGCCTTTTCAAGTATTTTCCACCTGAACTCCTCTAGCACACTACGATTGCTTCCTGTCCAATGTCTCATACTAATGAAACCAAATGTCAGTTCGTTGAAGGTAGTCACATTTGGCCCTTACAGAGATTACCACCTCATGCCTTCCTTCTTATAGACCAGAATATTTCAACAGGAAGATTATGAGCTCTTGTTCATTTACGTTCAGGTGATTTTGATATCTTAGTCAGCTCAACCTCCATTATTTCTACTATGAAATGTAGATTTCATACTCACACAGAGACCAAACTGTACCAAACATCCTATATATATTATTTATGGTCCTTACATTTTACAAAACATGTTAACAATACCATCATCCTCCCATATTATGGAAGTATGAATTGAACAACACACAGCACCCAAAGTTACATAGCTGGTAGGTTTGTAAGTAGGTTTGAGGCCAACGTGCAGCTTCTAGACTTAAGGGCAATGGTTAATCATTTGGCTGCTAACAGAAACAGTGGCTTGGAATCTACAAGTCACCAGCAAACAGAAGACCTTGCTCCAGTAAAGATAACCTTTTAGGAAATTCTATAGGGCAATTCTAATGAGCAAGTATGTCAGCTTACTAAAATGGGCCTGATCCAAGCCATAGTATCTCCAATTGCTTCTTATACATCTGAAAGTTAGACAATGAATAAGGAAGACCAAGGAAGAATCAATGCCTTTAAATTGGGTGTTGGAGAAGAATATTAAATAACCCATGTACTGCCAAAAGAACAAACAAATGTATATTAAAAAGGTGAACCAGAATGCTCTTTAGAGAGAAGGATGTTGAAACTTTGCTTACTTGTTTGGAGCATATTTTCCAAAACTGGTTTGAAGGAAGCAATCTTTGGAGAGAGAGAGATCATGCTGGGAATTAGAGAAGTTCAGAGAAAGAGAGGAAGACCCATAGCAACATAGATTGACACTGTGGCCACCACTGTGGGCTTGATTTTGACAGAGACCATGATGAGGAAGGACGGGGCAAAGTTCAGATCTGTTCTTCACAGAGTCGCCATGACTCATAATCAACTCAACAGCACTTAAAAACATGACACAATTCTACTCTGTCATATGGAGCTTATGAACTGGAATCTACTGGACCATGTCCAACAATAACAGAACTAACAAACCCCTGAGGATAGTCTTTGTTTCAAGTCCAACATTCACCATTCTGTTTGTCCTTCTTCACTGTCTACTTGCTGAAAACCTCATCCTCCTTACCCAATTAAGCAACTCTTCCTCTATTAAGTCTGTCTTATTTAAAATCAATGGTTTTCTTCCAACTGCAAAAGGTCTCCGAGTGGGACAAATGGCTTGGGCTTATCCCCTAATCTGAAGGTTGGTAGTTCAAGCCTGCCCAGTGGTGCCATGGAAGAAAGGCCTGATGACCTGTTTCTATAATGATTATAATCAAGAAAACCTTTTGGAGCTGTTCTACGCTATAATACTTTGTGGCATATGGGGTCACCATGGTCTGATAGCAACAGGCTTAGGGTTTTTATTTTATATATACAAAAATAGGGACTATGGTGATGTAGTCCATGATGTGTCATAATGCAGTAAAAACAGGAGTCTGATAGTCTGAATTTCATCAGCAGTTCCTTGCATTAAGATTTACAGCCTCTGAAATCCAATGAGAGAGGGTCACTATAGGTCTAAATGGATTCAATGACAATGAATAGTGTATGCAAAAACGCATTCTTCCTATTTCCTCTTATGTCATCCTCCTTTGTTAAAGCCTCTCTCTTAATAGAGTGTACACTCCTCCATGGAAGCAACATCCTAGGCATTGTTGTACTACCCATAACACTTAGCATAAGGGTTTTTACAATAATAAATGTTCAAAATGCAACTTAAATGTCATTTCAGAAAAAAAAAAAACCCAAACCCTGGAGTTCTTAAGTTCTAAAAACTCTATTTTAAAGCTTTTATTCCATCTTCATGAGAATTTCCCTTACACATTCTGCTCAAGTCCCTTCTTACCTTGTATATGGAAATAACTTCATTCTGTTCTGTGAAATGTATATGTTCTTGGACTCTCTCTAACCATCAGCTTTCACGGCTTTGCTCAATGTGTTTCTAATTCCCCAAAAGCAGACTCTTACATGCCAGGAGCCACAGCTGCATGGGGGGAAAACCTCGCTCGATGGCAGTTTGTTTTCAGGGCAGTGTAGGCAGACGAGAGGAAGCATGCCAATTATCTGCATTTCCTCTGCTCACAAGCGGCTTTTTCTCCTCGTGCAGCATCTGCTAGTCCCGAGCACTGCTCTTACCAAGAGAACCAGCAATATGAAAGAATTCTGTTGCCTTCATTTGGGGCAACAGAACCGTGTGAGTCCCCAAGAGAGGGAGAAAGCTTAAGATGGGGAGGCTGTAAGCAGTGCTGGGAATGAAGGTTCACTCTGAGTTCCTTCTTTGTCCAGGCTGCATAGACTGATTCCACATGAATTTGTAAAAGAGTGTTCAAAAAGGAAAGGGGGAAAAGGGACACAGAAGAGAGAGGAAGGAAAGGTAGAGGAAGGAAAAGAAAGAAAGGAATATGAGATGGCCTGGTGATAGCATAATAGAACTGTCCATACAGTTTGAAGGAATGTAACTGGACTTTCAAAAATCTAATAAATCACAAACTCTCATCAATTCAACTTTCTTTTTTTTCCTTGACTCCAGTTCTCTACTTCATCTCCACTGCCTCAGCTTTTAATTGAGAGCCTCATAACTTCTCATCTTTTTGGGGGGTGGCGGGGGTGGTTTATTTGTTTTGCAACTAGAATTACAACAGAAATTCTTAATATGATACCTCACATGATAACAACCGTATGTTTGGTAACAACTGTTTTTCACCTCTTCAAATGCAACATACCTCCTCATGGGTTCCACGACACTACTAGAATGTCACCTTCCGTTCACTACACGTATCCACCTGACAAACTGTATCCCAGCCTTTAATACTTGACTCAATCATCATTTTTCCAGAGGAACATGCCCCTATGTACATTAGATTCAATTAGATGACCTTCCTATTACCATATCAGGAATTCTGGTGTTTTCGTGGTAAGAAGTTGAGCTGCCAACCTAACATCATATGGTTTGAATTCACCAGCTGCTCTCCGGGAGAAAATGGGCAATCTCCTCCTTTGTAATTTACTGCCTCTGAAAACTCACTGGAGTGTCAGCTATGAATCTGTTCCGACTCCTCTATACATAACGACAATTGCCATATCATCCAGGAATTGAAAATTCCATGTCTTTTCTCCTCTTCTACTGTTACCTCAGAAGAAGAAGAGACTACTTATTTCCCTTTGTATTCAAAATTTGACCTGGCACAAAGAAGTTGTTCAACAAATATTTGTTGAATGAATGAACAAACTTTGTTCTTCCAGCAGGTCGATAGTGACTCCTAGTAAACCAGTGTACAGGAGAATGAAACTGTGCCCCACCCTGTGCTATCCCTACAATTGTTATGTTTGAACATTCATGTTATTTTTATAGCCACTATGTCAGTCTATCTTGTGAAGGGTCTTCCTCTTGATAAGTTTCTAGTTTATGAAGCATGATGTCCTTCTCCAGTGATTGGTACCTCCTGATAACATATTCAAAGTCTGTGAGATAAAGTCTCACTATCCTAAAAAGTTTTCTGTTTACACTTCTTCGGAGACAGAATTGTCTGTGCTACATTTGCTATTTTTCACTAACACTGTAATTCAAAGGCATTAATTCTTTGATCTTTCTTATTCATTAAACAGCTTTTTACATGTAAACGATTGAATACTAAGGCTTGAATTAGCTGTATCTCAGTCGACAAAGCATTGATTTGTGCTAATACACAGATGAACCAGGTCACATATTATAAAGTTCACTATTTGACAGATCCAGAATAGGGAAACCCACAGAAAACAGATTACTGTATCATGTCGGGGGTTGGGGGAAAATCAGACCATCAGGATTGATTCTAAATCATTACTAAGTTTCTCTAAAAGGTAATAAAAATATTCTGAAATAAGATAGTGATTATGGTTGCACAACTATTCAATCACCAAAAACTTCTGAATACTTTTAAAAAACCTACCAAAAAACCACTATCATTGATTCAATAGCAAACTCACTGACACTGATTCAATTCCACCTCACTATGACCCTCCACTGAGTTTCTGAGCTGCCAGTTTTAAAGGGAGGAGACAGCCCATCTGTCTCCCATAGTGCAGTTGGTGAATGTGAACGGCCAAAGATGCAAGGTTTTTAGTTACCAAAGTTGGACATCAAGGACAATGGCATGAGAGCCCTTGAATACTTTAAAGCGGTGAGATTTATAACATATTAAATATATATCAATAAAGTTCTTTTTAAAATATCAGCATTGCAATTAGAGAATCTAAATCTTTCTTTCTGTAAAATCTTAAGAAAGTTGAACAAATCTTCACTGAGCCAAATTGAAGGCCAAGAAATTTCCTGGTTTGAGGCTAGAAAATAATCAATGGAATTGATGATTTCCAGGGTGGTGGAAATGGTTAACTACTCAGCTATTGACCATAAGGTTTCTGGTTTGAGTCCACTCACAGCTTTTCAGATGAGAGCTTTCCTTGATAGCCTACTTCTTATGAGTTCATAAGCATTGAAAAGCATAGAGTGCAGTTCTACTCTGAAGTGTGTGAGTTTGTCTTAAGTCAGAACTGACTTGACAGATGGTAATTGGTTTGTGTTTGTTGGTGATCACTTAAATTAACAATTAAATTAACAAGACAGTGAAATTCAAACTGATATCAAATTGGATGGAAAACTATCAGAACGGAAATAGTAAAAACATTGATCAATACATCATGTTAGCTGACATGGAAGGCAATAGATACCCTTATTCACTGTGAATTAAATATATAACATATAAAGTGCAGCTACCATTTTTGCTCACTCATTTCTCATTTATAAAGTTATCTTACATATATATTCTCAGTAAATATGTATAAGAATATTAACTGAAAGACCAAAATATTGGAAATAAATATCTACCCACTGAAAACAATATTAAGCAAATGTTAGTATTTTTACACTTAGAATATAATACAGCTATTTAAAATAATAAAATGAATGTGAATGTATTCCTTTAAATGTCCACAATACAGTTATCTTAAAGAACAAGAGGTTGGAAATATTTCAAATGAAACTATGTTGAAAGTCTTTAAAATGAAACTTCTAGCTCCACGGTCAACACTCTTGGCACCAGCAGTCAGGAAATCAAAAAGCGTATCGCGATGGGAAAGTCTGCTGTTAGGGACCTCTCTAAGGTACTC
>NW_006399758.1:18463024-18485553 GCF_000299155.1 Elephantulus edwardii | reverse complement strand
GCGCAGGATAGAGCAGGGTTTAGGGCTGTTGTGCATAGGGTCGCTATGAGTCGGAAACGACTCGATGGCACATAACAACAACAACAACAACAGTACTCTATTTAACATTCAGTGTTTTCTTCATTCTTAGTAATGGAACTCTGGTTTCATTCTGGGCTTCAAAGGACCCTTCTAGAGAGTCAGATTTCTCAGCCTCTCATACAGAGGATCACTATGAGTTTGAACCATCCGAACAGCTTCTAACAATAACTTCCTGCTAGAAGAAGCTCTGGTGGTGCAGTGGTTAAGATCTTGGCTGCAAACCCAAAGATGAGTGGTTCAAACACATCAACCAATTTTGTAGAAAAAGGTATGGCAGTGTGCCTTTGTGAAGAACACAGCCTTGCAAACCCTATAGAGCAGTTCTGCTCGCTGGATCATTAGGAGCTGGAGTCAATTTGATGACAAGAAAAATTTTTTTCTCTCTTTTCTTGCTATTAGAAATAGGCAATGTAGAAATTTGTTGGGCTAGGAAAACTGCTTAAATGTGATAGAAGGAGCACTTTTTTTCCCTTCTTCTTCTTCTTTTTTGTCTCCCTCTTTTTTTTTTACCCAGGTATAAGGAGAGACAGGTCTTTAGAGAGGGACATCATGCTGGGTAGAGTAGAAGGACAGCGCAGGAGGGGAAGACCCTCTATGAGGTGGATTGATTCAGTGACTGGGGTACTCGGGATGGGTGTGTCAGAGGCAATGAGATTGGCACAGGATAGAGCACGGTTTAGGGCTGTTGTACATAGGGTCGCTATGAGTCGCAAACGACTCGACGGCACATAACAACAACAACAACAACAACATATGGATGTGATGGCTAGAGCTCAAATAATGCTTTAAACATGCATTAACTTTGGACATGGAATTCATTAAATATGATGGAATAAGGTGATAATTAGAAATTTCTACAGAGTCCGCCTTTGTCTGACTTGCACAAAATAAAGAACTCCATCTTGTTTAAGTCAGTTATTTTTCTATTACAAGTGGCAAAAATCTAGCCCTAACCAATGGTTTTCTAAAATAGATAAATGTTTCATATACATGGGTAACTATAAAAAACCACAGACAATGATTTAGACATCTGGAAGAGGAGCTTATTCATTGTAAAATATTTTTGCCTTGTCTAGACAGAACACTTCCTACAGGCTGCCTCAGATCCTCTCAGCTTCTGCTGTCTTCCCAGTCCCTGATACTTGTTCTTTCTATCTGCTACCATGAGGACAAACTGGGTCCACCAGGTGAGATAAATGACCACAGACTCTAGGTCCTCCCATGGCTTCAGAGGAAGTACCACTCCATGGGGTCTGATTTCTCCAGCAAATGCTGAGAAGTCAAGTGATGCAACCTGGACATGGAGGGCCAATTACATCCTGTGAGGTAAACGTCAATTTATGGAAGGACAGAAGATAGGAGAAGACTAACAAATTAATTCCTTCAGGCACCCCTGATGGATTGTGGCATGGTGGCTCTGCACAACTTATCCACAGATACCCTATGGGGCTTAGAAACTGGCTGAAGACTTTCAGGAAACAGCAACCATTTTTTGTTTGCTCTCATCCATCCCTACATCAGTACCCTTTCCCTCAACTCTGGTTGCCTTGACATTATACTATCCATTTAAGCTCCAAAACTTAAAAACCTTCTTTAGGTTCTGTTTCCTAAGTGAAAAAAACAAACAAACAAACAAACAAAAAAAACCCCCACCATATTTTAGAGTTTTCCGTTTTAAAATATAGTTTCACTTTTTAAAAGCCCAGTGAGTGAAACAAGTGAGTGTTTTAGACCCTAGTAAGTGAATTTGAGGATATTCTGTCCCATAAATTCTTTTATTTCTACATTTACCAAAAAGATTTTTCCCCCCTAACATGGTCCAAAATTCTTTTTTTTTTTCATAAATCTTATTAGGCCTTTTACATAATCCAGCAAGGAATGAAAACCCAAAGTCTAAAACCACAAACACATAAAAGGATCCTACTTTTTGCTGAGTGACTGAAGCCCAAAGGGACAGAGTCCCAAAACCAAGGACACCCGAGAGCACCTGCCCATGCTGTCCTCAGCTGACTTTGTCTGAAACTTAGAGACGGGCAAAATGGCATCATCCTGGAACCTGATACCTGCAGGCTGGGCTGCAGGATCAACGCAAGAGCCTCCAAGGCCCTGCAGTGGATTTGTGTTGACACCGATTCTAAAATTCATTGGCAACCAGTGTGAAACCTGCAGGCCCAGGGAGCCATGTCTTTGGAGCTGGATGACCTAAGTGAGAATCCTCATGATTGCATTTCTCAGAAGTTCGAGTAATGGACACATTCCACAGGCATTCTTCCGCCGTTATACGGCTTCAAAGTCAACAGCTTCTGCCTCTACAACGGGGAGCCAACATTGAGAGACCAACGGATTATCGGCCAAACACATACAGCACTTACAGTACCGGGGTATGGAAGTCGTGACCTCTAGCCCCAAGTCTCCAAACTCTTACTCAGACCCTCAGATCACCCAGTCTGCAAAGAGCAGGTCAGACATGCTACCCGCAAGAACCGACAGGAGGAAATGCCTCTGCACCAACACACACTTTGCCCACGCACACCAAAGTCACCCTCCCCACGTTCTCTCTGTCCTTCCATGCAGAGTGAGGAGATGGCATTCTCGCAGCTGTGCCAGGGACCAGTTGTTGTGTCTAGGCACCCACGAGACATTTTCGATATTCCAAGCATGCCTCCAACAGAAACACTGCAGGCGGGTCCCAGTGTGCTGACAGCATCCCAGGGAAGCGCAGATGTCTGCTTCAGATACCCAGTCAAAAACTGCTGCTCTGCATACCCATCAAGATAAGAATATTATTCTGGGAATAGAAGCATCGCACTTACAAAATAAGCTGTTTCTTTAACAAGTATTCATTACGCATCTATTATGTGCTTAATTTTGAATGAGGCCTTTGGGGGGATGCACAATCCCCAGAATGGTCAGAGCTTTAAGCAGTTGAGTCAAGAAGAAATCAGTAGATGAAAAAGAAAATTCCACTTATCTTGCTATAGTTGTTGATGATTGCTGTGGAGTTGACCACGACTCATAGCAACTCTATGAACGAAAGACCTAATGCCTTTCCATAACTGTCATTATTTCACTAAATTCATAGAGTTTCCAGAAGCATGTGGTTTAGGAAGTGGATGTCACTGTTGCTTCCAAACATGTTTTACCACTGGGAGCTCCACGAAACACTGTCCCCATCGGGAAGCCTGTATATATATATATATATTTGCTATAGTATACATTAAAATGTGTATTTATATCAAAAGGAATTGGCAGATACAGAAGATATTTAATGAAATAACATTTAAGCAAGAGCCTATGGTGATGAAGGAAGAAGTTCAAGCTGCTTTGAAGGAAATGGCAAAAAATAAGGCCCCAGGAATAGATGGTATACCAATTGACTTATTTCAGCTAACAGATGCTGCCCTGGATGTGCTCACCAAGTTGTGCCAAGAAATCTGGAGAACAACCACTTGGCCAACTGACTGGAAGAGATCTATATTGTTCCCATTCCAAAGAAGGGTGACCCAACTGAGTGCGGAAACCACAGAACAATATCATTGATTTCACATGCAAGCAAGATTCTACTGAAGATTATCCAAAAATGACTGGAACAGCACATCAGCAGAGAACTGCCAGAAGTCCAGGCTGGGTTTAGAAGGGGTCATGGTACTAGGGATATTGTAGCTGATGTTAGATGGATCTTAGCTGAAAGCAGAGAATACCAGAAGAATGTCTATCTGTGTTTCATTGATTATGCAAAGGCATTTGACTGTGTGGCTCATAACAAACTGTGGCTGACTCTGAGAAGAATGGGAATCACAGAACATTTAATTGTGCTAATGCGAAACCTGTACTTGGACCAAGAGGCAGTTGTCAGAACAGAGCAGGGTAACACTGCATGGTTCAAAATTGGGAAGGGTGTACGCCAGGGATGTGTCCTATCTCCATACCTTTTCAACCTGTATGCAGAGCAGATTATCCAAGAGGCTGGGCTCTATGAGGAGAAGTGTGGCATCAGGATTGCTGGAAGATCTATTAACAATCCGCGTTATGCAGATGACACAACCCTGCTTGCCGAAACTGAGGAAGACCTCATGCACTTGCTGTAGAGGGTCAAGGACTGCAGGCTTCAGTATGGATTGAGGCTCAATTATCAAGAAGACAAAGATTCTCACTACTGGACCAATGTAGCATCAGGATGGATGGTGAAGAGATTGAGATTGTTCACAGCTCCAGTTTGCTCGGCTCCACTGTCAACACTCTTGGCACCAGCAGCCAGGATATAAAAAAATGTATTGCAATGGGAAAGTCTGCTGTTAGGGACCTCTCTAAAGTACTGAAGAGCAACAGTGTCTCTTTGGAGACTAAGGTGTGCCTGATACAGGCCATGGTCTTTGTAATCACTTGTTATGCATCAGAGAGTTGGACAATGAATAGGAAGGATAGAAGGAGAATTGATGCCTTTGAGCTGTGGTGCTGGAGAAGAGTATTGAATGTATCCTGGACTGCCAAGAAAACAAACAGATTCATCCTGGAGAGGGTTAAACCAGGCTACTCCTTGGAGGCAAGGATTCTGGGGCTTCGCCTGACATACTTTGGACATGTTGTAAGGAAAGACAGATTCTTGAAGAGGGACATCATGCCTGTAGGGTGGAGGGACAGCGCAGGAGGGGAAGACCCTCTATGAGGTGGATTGATTCAGTGCCTGGGGTAATTGGGATGGGTGTGTCAGAGGCAATGCGACTGGCACAGGATAGAGCAGGGTTTAGGGCTGTTGTACATAGGGTCGCTATGAGCCACAAGCGACCCGACGGCACATAACAACAACAACATAGTATACATAGTGAAATCATTAATGATTTATACTTGTAGTTACTCAGCACCCTCTTATTTCACTTAATCTAAACAATATACACATAGATAGTACTTGGACAAAGCTGATTCCTCTTTAAAATCTTTAGGAGCTTATATTGCATATGGAGAAATCCTTGGTTAAACACTTGGCTGCTAACCAAAATGTTGGCAGTTCTAACTCACTAGCTCATGAGCAGAAGGAAGATGTGACAGTCTACTTCCATAAGGACTTACAGGCTTGGAATCTTCGGGAACAGTTCTACTCCACAGGGTCTCCAAGAGTCTGCACAAACTCAACAGCAGTGGGCTCGGTTTGTGTTTATTGCCATAAATATTATTATCTCACAGATGAGGAAACTGAGAGCCACAAAGGTTAACAATTTGTCCAACATTTCTTGTATGTCCATGTTAAACTATTCTTTTAAGCATCAGTGTCTGACTTTATTCTAGTCTGTAGTAATTGATTATTCCTCACAGCAAAGAATTTGTCTTCATATTCACTGCTAGAGAGTTTACAACTCTGCCACATAGCAGTTAATTGTTACTATTTTTGACTGAAAAATGCACACATGCAATCATGTGTTCACATGCAAACACATACACACACACTTCTGTAAGACAAGGTACTAATTAGAGTCATATAAAATAATTTTTAGCTAAACTGGTTGTACTTCAGAACTGCCTATGATTATGCTCCACAACTTTTGGACATCTCTACCAGATGTCCCTCTGTTGACTGTCCAGGAATCCTCATGTGTCTGTGTTCCTCAAAGAGACATTTGAACAGTTTTTAAGAATCCTCACAGCTTCCTATTGTGAACACTTAGGCTGCTCTTATTCCACTGCTTCCGGATCATGGCCCTTCCACAACCTATATGACAAGTTGTGGGATTGGGTCAAATATATTAACCAGTGGATAAATGAGCAAGAATTAATGAAATCTTCAACCTTCAAAGTAGTAATAGAAAGATTAATGCACTGTATCAAATGGGAAATACCACTCAGCTTATTGCCATGGAATAAGAAGCAACTCGTAGCAATACCCTCCAGTGGGTTTGCAGAGGCTGTAAATAACACTGGGGATTTCCTGTCTTTCTTTCAAGGAGCATCTGGTGGATTCGACCTCCTGCCTTCAGGTTGGCAGTGCAACTCTATACCCATTGGGTTTTCAGAGCTCCGTAAGTGGAAATAATGAAACGTGGGAAATTAGACATGGAAATTTCTAGGAGAACAGAGAGAGACTAATTCACCAGCATTTTCTCTGAGACTCAGAAGGGAATGTTGAGAGAAAAGGAGAGAACTTTTGTTTTAACAATGTATGTTATGTTTAGCTTTTTTCTTTTTCCTTCAGGCTTTCAGCAATTACGAGTTGTTAGAAATGTGGGCTTACTCAATTCTTGAGGACCAGCACTTGAGCAATGATCCTGTGCATTCTGACTGTTAAACAACTATCTTAGACAAGATGGAAAATGTAATCAAAGAAGTCAAAAGAAGAAATTCTTTAAAACAAAAGGAAATTTAATGTGCTCAAAAGCTAGTAAGCTGAAAAGGTGTTAGGAAAATAAAAGGTGTGGCTATCATCTAAAACAGCAAATAGACTGTATTCATTTATTTGCTTAGCCATGTGGTCACTCAAATAATAACACCTCCAACTATCTACATAAGCTTCATGCTTGGAAACCACACATGCAAATAGAGACAAAGTTCCCCCATACCGCAACATATTTCAATTAAAGTCACATGTGTAAATGTGAAATTGTACTGGGCCTAGTTTTGTGGAGAGGCTCTTGATTGTAGTTTGCATAGCTGGAGGCCAGTGCACACCTCGGGGAGGCCTTTTACTTGTTGGGATGATGAGTCTGTCTCTCAGTTTCTGTGATAGTCTTCATCTTATAACTCTCTCTTACAGCCTTAGGAAGTGTAAGGACCCTAATCCTCCTCTCACAGCCCATGACCAATGACTGACTGGTATGAGCACAAAAGACCTCACCCTGGCCTCACAATACAGATTTGGCTCTTTTAGAGAATCTAATTTCTAAGGAACTCTAGCTCTGGTGGCCTAGTGGCAAGAAGCTGTGCTGAAATCCCAAAAATACATGGTTCAACGCTACCAGCTGCTCCACAGGAAAAGGAGGTTTTGGTGGCCTAGTGGTAAGAACCTGTGCTGCCTCTGAAAACCCACTGGAGGGTCAGCTATGGGTTGGTTCCAACCCTATCGCACCCAACAACAAGCGATGCAATGGCTAAATGTGTGGTGGCTAACCAAAACCAGTAGTTCTAACTCAAAAGTCACTACGGGAGAGAAGACATGGCCATCTGCTTCCATAAATATAGCCTTTGAAACGCTATAGGACAGTTCTACTCTGCCTTCTCGGCAGAACAAATAGTGTAAACAGATGTCCTGGGCAGCAGGGAGCATGACTTTTATTACATGAAAGAAAATTAGAAAGCCACAGAAAAAAAGGGATACTTAGTATGAGATGAGGTCAGGGGGACAGGCTCAGGAGCAAAGTGCCTGATTCAGGCCGTGGTCTTCTCAATTACATACTATGCATCAGAGAGCTAGACAACAAATAAGGATGACAGTAGAATTAATGCCTTTGAGTTATGGTACTGGAGAATAATATCGAACATACCTTGGACAGCCAGGAGAACAAATAGGTCTGTCATGAAGAGGGTAAAACCAAGTTTCTCCATGAAGGCAAATATTTTGATGGTCAGTCTCACATAATTTGGACACACAATCAGGAGGGACCAGTCCTTGGAAAAGGAAATCATGCTTGGAAGGGTGGAGGGACAGTGCAGGAGAGGAAGACCCCAGATGAGATGGATTGACATGATAACTGGAGTGATTAGATTAGGTGTATAGGAGACTGTCAGTGAGACTGGCTCAGGATAGGGCAGAGTTCAGAGCTGTTGTATATAAGGTCCCTAAGAGTCACAGGCAACTCAACGGCACATAATAACAAAACAACAACAACAAAATTAAATTCATTGTCATTGAGAGGATTCTGACTCATATAAAAAATTCAGACAGGGCTGCAGGGTTTACTCACTGTAGTCAAATTGATTATAACTCTTAGTGATTACACGTTGATTACAGCTCCATCAGTTTTTCAGGATTGCAACTCTTTTCAGGAGAGGAATTCCAATCTTCCTCTTATGAAATAGTTGATGGGTTAAAACTAGCAACCTTTTGGTCACCAATCCCACACACTACACCCTCAAAACTCCTTGCCCAGCTCCAGAGGAACAGACATAAATGTCACACACACAGATGATTTCAACTTCATAAATTTGCAATAGTAGAGAGCTCTAGCAAAGGAATGGTTGTCTTAAGAAACAATTGGAACTTCCAGTGAATGAGAACATGCAGATAGGGGAGTAGGGAGCTGCCTCTCAGTCAAAGCTCTGCTTCCACAAAGGACACAGCTAAGAAAACCCGCTGGAGCTCAGGTCCACTCTAATACAGCGGTCACTATGGGGCAGAATTGAGGTTTGAGTCTTCAATGAAAAATTTAAAAAATGGATAGAAATCCCTTAGTACAGTGCCTAGCACACCATAAATTCTCATTAAATATTAACTAATGCAATTAGACAAAAACTATTACTAACAAGGCTCAATGCTGCTCTTTCTAGAATGGCATGGCAGTTAATAGATTTCATTTGGAGCCAGACTGTCTGGATTCAAATCCCACTTCTACAACTTTCTAGCTGTGTAACCTTCTTAGGACAAGATATCTATTGTTGTTGTTTGTTGTTATGTGCCGTCGAATCGCTTGCGACTCATAGCGACCCTATGTACAACAGCCCTAAACTCCGCTCTGTCCTGTGCCAATCGCACTGTCTCTGACACTCCCGTTCCAATTACCCCAGTCACCGAATCAATCCACCTCATAGAGGGCCTTCCTCTCCTGCACCGTCCCTCCACCCTCCCAAGCATGATGTCCCTCTCCAAGGACCGGTCTCTCCTCACAACATGTCCAAATTATGTTAGATGGAGCCTTTGTGTAATTAAAACAGAGCCTCACATTCAGAAAACAGGTAACTCTCAGCTAGTATTACTTTGTTTTTGTGCATGTACTGTCAAATTGGATCTGACAGGTACAGGAGGAGATTGCACCTCCTTCTCCAGCAGACCATCTGGTGGATTTGAACCGCATACCTCTGGGATTGCAGTACAGCTTCTTGCCACTATGCCACCAGAGCTCCCTCAGCTAGTATTACTTTTGCAGAGCCTATCCCATTTCAAAGGATGATCCCTTGATAATCTGAGGGAAAGAATCTGAATAACAAAAATCCAAGCAGGGCTTACCTACTGCAGTCAAGTTGAATACAACTCATAGTCACTCTCCGTCACATTTCAACACAGGAAGCCTTTACAAAGGGAGATTGCTCATCTTTTTCTTAAACCACTAGTGGACTTAGACTACTGACCATTGGATTAGTAGCCAACATTCAGTTCAATACACCACCAGAGGATCTTATGCCTAAGTGGAAGGGCCTTTGGTACTTACTAAATTGAATGTGTGAATGATACCTTCCTTATGGTGCTAATGGTTCAAACCACACACATGGCTTTCCCTCTCAGTGTCTGAGTGGCAGCCATGGGGGTAGCTGCACCAGGAAGCCACAAGACAAGGCCTCCTTCACACCCCATCCCAGCAGTCAAAGCAGCCGTGGTTCCCTGTAGGGTTTGAAGGTGTTAGTCATCAAGGGAAAGACCACATCTCCTTGAGAGAAATCTTTCCTACAGAACCCAGTTATGCAAACTCCTTTCTTTAACCTCTTCTATCACAGGTACAAACTGTTCCTTACTTATCTTTTGACTGACAATATGAGTCAGTCAGTACTTACTTGCCAACAGCAAGCTTCTTTCTTTAGTCCTGGAGTCCTTACTCCGTGTCATCTCAGTAGCCATTAAACCAGGAAGTTGTGTTTGGGGAACATTTGTGAAAGGCTTCTTGGATTTTTAATATGACTCAATCATTTGTGAGGCTAAGAGATGTGTGCAAAGTTCCTCAGATGCATACAGGCACTTCAGTTTTGACTTTCACTCGAAGCCCCATCACAGTGTGTCAGAGTTGAAAGAAAATTCACACTCAAATGAAGTCAATGAACTCCTTGAGATATGACTAAGGAGAAAAACTGAGCTAGTTCTAAAACAGAAAAAAACAAATTTTTTAAAAAAAGTCAATCCACTGAAGCCTAAAGAAAGTCTAGAAATAATTCTTAAGTTTATGTAATAGAGAAGCAAAGCTGAATTTAATGACATTTCCATATTTTAATTCGTTTTCATTCAGTCACTCACATACATTTCTTTTTATAACAGTAATTACCATTGTATAATATTATTATTTACAACATTCTATCAAAATGTCACTGCACTCTCCCTATCCCTTAATTTTACCTGTTACATTTTAATATTGTTGAACATACTGTGGACTGCCAGGAGAACAAACAGGTCAGTCCTAGAGAGGGTGAAATTACACTGTTCCCTGGAGTAAGGATTTTGAGGTTCCATCTCACATACTTTGATTTTTTGGGTTTTCTTTAAAATAAAATTTTTTCTATTAGTTTACTTACAAAGTTATATACATTGTTTTCACACCGGATCTTTCCCATTTTCTTTACTCACCCCTTCTTCTACCCATCAAATTGTGCGACCCTGTGCTTTTTCCTCCTGCACATCCTCACCCTTCTCCTCCTTCCTTCCTCCCTTGGATCCTCATGTACGTTTTACTAGTAATCTATTTATAAAATGGTCTTAATCAGTATTTGTCCTTATGGGACTAAGTTAGTTCACTTGGCATAATGCTCTCCAGTCCCACCCAAGATAGGTAGTGATTTTCAAAATCATTGCTCCTGCATGCTGCATGGTATTCCATCCTGTGAATGTACCATAATTTCTCAATCCATTTGATTGTGGTTCAACAATTGGATTGTTTCCATGTTCTTGCAATGGTGAGTAACACTGCTATGAAAATTGGTGTACATGTCTCCATTTCTGCCTCAGTTCTCATTTTCTTGGAGTATATTCCAAGTAGCAGAATAGCTGGGTTATACGAAATTTCTATACTAAGCTTTTTGAGGAAATGCAAAACTGCTTTCCAGCGTAGTTGTGCCTTTTTTATTCCAGTTCTACTATCCTTTAATTTTCTTTCTCTTTCCTGTTCACTATTTTATTTTGTTTTGCATCTGAGGAACCTTGCACAAATCTCTTAGCCTCACAAATGACCTAGCCATTTAAAAAAACCAAGAAGACTTAGACAAATGAAAATCCAACTTTTAAAGAAATTTTCATTGACATCACAATTTTAAAAAAAAATAACACTAACTTCACCATTGATTTACTTAACTTTATTTATTCAGGGCCTACATGGCCTACCACCATGTTCTGTTATCCATCACACTTTTTCCATAGCATAAATTGCTTCAGACCAGTACATCAACAGGAAACTGCCAGAAAGCCAAGGCAGGCTCAGAAGAGATCTGTGGAGCAAAGGATATCATTGCTGATATCAAATAGATCTAGGCCCAAAGCAAAGAATACCAGAGGGATGTTTACATATGTTTTATTGACTTTGCAAAAGCATTTGACAAATTATGGACAACATTAAGAAGAATGAGAACACTTAAGTCTGCTTATGAGAAACCTATACATAAACCAAGAAGCAGTTGTTTAAACAGAATAAGGTAACGCTGGCATCGTTTAAAACTAGGAAAGGGGTGTGCCAGGGTTGTATCCTTTCTCCATACCTATCTAATCTGTGTACTGAGTAAACTGAAGCCAAACTTTATGAAGAAGAATGTGGTATCAGAATTAGAAGAAGACTCATCTAAGAAGACTTGAAACAATTACTGAAGAAAATAAAAGACTAATAGTTTTGTGTTTTGGTTTTTTTTTTTTAAAAAAAGACTATCATTTTAAACATGAATTACATATCAATATCAAGGGGGGAAATTCTCACTATTGGACCAATAGTCAACAATATCATGATGGGTGGAGAAAATATTGAAATTGTCAGAAATTTCATTTTACTTGAATCCACAAGCAAGCCCTGGGAACCAAAAGTCAAGAAATCAAAACATGTGTTGCATTGGGGAAACCTCTCCAAATAGCTCTCCAGAGTAATTAAGAGCAAGAATGTCGGTTTAAAAACTAAAATGTTACTAATCTAATCCATAGTATTTTCAATTGCATCTGAAAGTTAGACAATGAATAAGGATGACAGGAGAAAACTTATTGCCTCAGATACACCCACCCCCATTTCTCCAGTCACTGAATCAATCCATCTCACCAAGAGTCTTCCTCTCTTGCGCTGTCTCTCCACCCAACCAAGCATGACGGCCATCTCCAAGGACTGATCCCACCTTGCAATATGTCCAATGTATGTCAGACAAAGCTTCAGAATCCTTGCCTCCAAGGAATAGCCTGGCTTCACTTTCTCCAGATGAACTTGTTTGCTCTTCCAGCAGCCCATGGAATAGTCATCTGGTTGGGAAAGATTGAGGGTCAGAGGAAAGAGCAAGATAGACTGACACAGTGACTGTAACAATCGACTTGAGCATGTCAGAGGATGGAGTCGGGTCAGGACAGGTTGTTCACAGGATCTCTATCAGTTGTAGACTTTCAATGGCGTATAACGACAACAAAAGCAACATTGTTTGGTGGAAGTTGAGCCAGAGAGTAAGTTTGGTTTAGGGAGTGTGCTGACCAAAAGACCACACATGTCCCACTGCTGAAATTCAGCAGCAACTCCTGCTCTGTGGAAGAAAGATAGATAATTTCCTACCATGCAATTTACACTCTCAGAAACTCAATAGAACATCAATTGTGTGTCTCTGTTATGACTCAGTTAAATGAACTGAGTTGTGGTGAGGCGAGTTCAGTTGAAGGATCATAGTCTTGGAGATTTCACTAGTCTCTGTTACACCAGGAAACCTACGTTTTAATAATTTTTAGTGAAACTATATAAATTTTAAAATATAACAACTGAATACTGTAAGTATTTTCAAATTCTACATTCTTCACTCTGCTAACTTTTCCTTTATCTCATGACTCTTACAACATGGTCCCATAACACATTATATTCACTAGTCTAACACTGAAATATACTTGCTTATCCTCCTACTTGTATCTTGTAAAACTAGGTGGACACAGTGAAACACATAATTTAAATTAATAAGTAGGTAGATGACAGATAGTGAGCATTCACATTGACAATATCACAGTAATATTAAAAGATAATTTGACCATACTTTGAAGACATGAAAATCTCTATATTTGATGTAGGAAATTTTAAAATAGAGAATTGTGAAACTTAATAATAAATCAACTTTTATAGGAAGAGTGTAAATGAGAAGATAGTCCTAAAATCACCTTTATTTTACAGTTCTGGAGAAATCAACTCTTACACAAATATAAGAAATCAACAAGACCAAATGAAAAACTCATACTTTTCCAGAAGATAGGAAAAATTCTCATGATAAAATATTTTTAAAAATCAGTATACACCTACTCCTCACTTGTCAACATAGTGAGATTTCAAAAATCAGATCATTATGTGAAAATGGTTCTAAATAGAAATGGAGAATGGTTGCATCATTATTTTTTATTTTATTTATTAAATTTTATTTTATTATTTTGTGTGTGTACCATCAAATCGGATCTGACTAGTACAGGAGGAGACTGCCTCTCTGTTTTCAGCATATTTTTTTTATCATTAATTTTAATGAGAGTTTACAGAGACTTTGGATTTCCAATCATTCATTGTTGTGTATTTCTCCCTGTCCACCCCTCCCCACCAGTTCACTCTTTTCTTTGAAAAGTAAAAGAAAAATTCTTTCGTTGATATACAATCCCCCCAACCCTGAATCCACTCCACTACGCAGCCTTCATTCTGGACTCTTGTCATGACAATAGTACCCAATCATATATCACTTTTAAACAATTCTCTCTCTCATCTGTTTCAATGAAGTATACATAATTTATCCCATGTTTCTCAGTCTCACCCCAACCCTGATGTTAGTCCCATTTTACAACAGTGGCACTATGCAGTATTTGTTCTTTTGTGACTGAGTTATTTCACTCAGCATAATGTCCTCCAGGGTCATCCATTTTGAATAATATTTCATGAGTTCCTTGTTTTTCAATGCTGCATAGTGTTCTATTGTCTGACTATACCACCGCTTCTCTAGCCATTCGTTTGTTGATGGGCACATAGGTTGTTTCCAACTCTATGCTATTGTGAACAAAGCCTCAATAAACATGGGTGCGCATACATCTGCTTGGGTGGCAGTTATGTTTTCTTTAGGGTATATTCCCTCTAGTGGAATTGCTGGGTCAAATGGTATTCCTATTTGCAACTTTTTGAGAAAGCGCCACACTGCCTTCTGCAGTGGTTGCACCATGGTTACAACATTTTATAACTGCCAAGCCATAAAACACCGCAACCAGTGTTACTTTTGCCTAAATGTTGATATTGGCAGTGGTATTTTGTTAATAAACAAAATAGACTAAAATTAATTAAAAAATAAAATAAAAAATAAACAAAATAGACAGAAAATAGACATTTTACTTTTGTTATACATGATAAACATTGGAAAAGGGATTAGTAAATAAGGAGTAGGAGTAGTGTAATTATTTAAACAAGAATACATTTATTTTTGTTCTTTTTGCATCATTATTGCTTTTTATAATTAAAAAATTAATATAAAATATGCAACATTAAAATATACAGACATATATAAATAAAATATGGACATCCCTAGGCTTCCAGAGGTAGAGATCGTTGAATTATATCCAATGTTGTATAATGTGTTAGTGAGGAAAATGTTTTTAAATCAATACTTATTATACATAGTAATTAACATTCGTTCATGAAACAAGAGAATCAGCTCTATTCTAGAATCAAGACCACAGCTCAGCATGTAGGAGATACTTTATGAATATTTTATATGAATGCACAAATATTAATTGGCTACCCATGGTATGCCACACCTGTCTTACGCAGATTCAACAGAAGATAAGCTGAGTAAGGTCCAGTTTTCTTGAAACTTGGGAAATGGGAATCTCAAGCTGTTGATGAAAAGTCTAGAGACTTGTGGTCTTTAACAGGTTCTTCTTTCCCTTTTCTCACCTATCTAACTTTCTTTGTGAAGTGTATCTTGATCTAATTTTACCATATTCCTAGTTAGGCTGGGTTTCCACCTCCTCTGTTCCTGTGCTCACTGGGACTAATCGCCATCAAAATAGATGTCACACTAAAATGTCATCATTTGTTTCATTATCTCTCCACTCCGCTAGACAACGATCCCCTTGAGACAGAGAGCATAACTTTTTTTTCTTTTTATTTCTAGCACATTTCCTAAGTCATAGGTCAGTCCATATTGAATAAATGACTGAATGAATGACTATGTTGTAAGTACACAGGAGTGAAACCATTCTGCAGAGGGATTTAAATCAGATTAATGGCTCTTACAATAAGAAGTTCAGGAGAAGCTCAATGAGAATTTCTGCAAGTAAATTCCAACAGTTGCCATCAAAGTCATTTCCAACACATGGTAACCCTGTGTGTGTCAGAACTGTGTGCTGAAAGGTTTTTAGTGGTTGGCTTTTCAGAAGTAGACTGCTTGCCTTTCTTCTGTGTCACTTCAGGTTAACAGCTGAACATTAACTAATTGCACTACCCAGGTAACCTCTGAACCCTCTAATTACATCCCAGAAAGGCAGTTGCTTCTCTGGCCATACCTTTAAAATCTAGGTATTCCCTTCTTCTTCTCCCCTCACTCTTCTTAATTAAATCTTAAATTTGGCACCTTGTTTATGCTTCATCCAAACTCATGCACAGCAGCAACAGCAAAGTTCAACAGGGTAGCCAGCAACAAATGAAGAGGAGCCTGTGGAGAGTTGAAACTCTTATTCACTGCTGGTGGGGATGTAAAATGGTACAATCACTGCAAAGTGGGCTGGAGATTTTCCAAAAAGTTGGAAATATAAATACATTTGACCCAGCTATCCCAATACTGGGAATATACACTCAAGAAATCAGAGCTGTGACTCAAATAGAAATATGCATACCCATGTTTGTTGTTGTGTTATTCAAAATAGTGAAGAGATGGAAGTAGCCCAACTGCTCATCAACGAATGGATAGAAAAACTGTAGTACATTCATACTATGAAATATTATGAAACATGAGAAAATAATGAACTTGTAAAATGATACACAACATGTGTGAGCCTGGAAGACATTATACTGAGTGAAATAGCTCAGTCACAAAAGGACAAATAACAACACTACTGTTATAAAATAGAACATACACAGGAGGTTGGGGGTGGGAGAGGACCAGGGAAGAGTGGATAGATTTCTGTACTGGAACAGATGAGGGAAAGGACTGTCTGAAAGGAATATATAATCAGGCATTATATGGATGACAATTAACAATCTAGAACAAGAAGTGCATCACAAAGTAGACTGGGGGAAGGAGAAGGAAAAGGGAGGGCAACAATGAATGAAAATCCTACCTTTCTGTAAACGTTCTTAAAATCATCATAATAATAAAGACTCAAAAAGTTTTCTACATTTAGAGATTCGATTTCACTGTTGAGTTATACTGTGGGCTTTATTCTTGCTTCACCAGAAATATAGTTCTTATGACACTCTCTTGGTATACAAATCTTTGAGACCAAGATCATTTGAAGAGTTGTATGGTTTCCTTATCTGAACTTTTCAAATAATCTAAGATGCAAGTAGAAACTCAAAATTCTATTATATAGAAATCTTTGCTCTCCTTTAAACCTATGAATTTTCTCTTCTTTATTCCTCTACTTTTTTTCCCCCTAAGAGAAAACTTCTTTCACTGTTTTAGACACCTTGTAGCATTAGTCTGGAAACTGAGATGAATCATCAAGTTTCCACAGCAGCTATAGGGAAACCCAAGCTGGGCAATTGGGCACTTGTGTATAGAGGACATGCAACACCCATTTTACCCAGACAGGGCTCACTTACTTTTCACAGCATTTTAAAACTCAACCTGGCATCACTCTCCATCCTATTTATAGTTTAACATGCAACATAATATTGACTCTAGACTCCAATAGGAATGCTTCTTATAAATGTCAGTGGATTATTTACTATGGTAAACTAATTAGTTATATAAATGCTTCCCTTTCAGAGTGGGTGAGGCAAAGACTGTTAATGCTTCTTGGATTAACCTGCCATTATTGTTGTTTGAAGTTCTTTTATATTTAAGACCGTTATTACAAGGCTGCACAACTTGCATGCATAGTACATCTGTTCCATAAGTGATGCGAAGCCTTTTCATTTTAACTTACATTATGAAATAAGACAATGGAATGTGAATAACACACATCCTAAATTGAGAGAGAATAATTAGAAAAAATATCAACGTTTCACTTGAATATTACTGATTGGTAAATTTAATCTGCACTATTATTATGGCAATTAAACCAAATATACAACATGGTTATAAATGAAAGAGCATTGAAGGTCAATTATCCCTAAGGAACTTTTGCAGTGATTGAAGGCAATTGCTTTCTGGGAAGTCCCAGGAATTCAGATCAACGGTAAGGGGAAATAGTGTATGAGATCTTGCTGGGATAAGGTACATTCTGGCTGAACTGCTTCCATTTTTCTAGCAGTCCATGGTATATTCAATATGATTTGCCAATACCATAATTCAAAGTCATTAAATTTTTTATCTTCTCGAGGCAACTAAAATATCATGGCTTGGACCATGCAAAACTGTGTTCTCAAAGTGACATCCTCTCTCTTTAGCACCTTAAATAAGAGGTTCTAGTCAAAAGATTTGTCCAAGGCATTACATAATTTTATTTTTTGACTACTGTTTCTGTAAGGGCTGATTGTGGATCCAAGTGAAATAAAATCCTTGACAGTCTCAAACTCTTCTTAATTTATTATAAGGTTGCTATAATATTATAATGTTATTCAATTGTGAGGGTACTTTTCTGCATGTTGAAATATAATCCATAGTGAAGACTTTGGTATTCGATCTTCTTTTAGTAAGTACTTCAAGTCCTCTTTACTTTCAGCAAGCAAGTTATGTTATCTACATATCACCTATTAATGAGTCTTTCCCCAATCCTAGTTCCATGTTCTTCTTCACATAGTCCAGCTTCTCAGATTACTAACTCAGCATACAAATTGAATGAGTATGGTGAAAGGATACAACCCTGATACACACCTTCATGATTTTAAGCCACATGGGATCTCTTTTTTCTGTTTGAATGAGAGCCTCTTGGTCTATTTATAGCCTCTCCTTAAGCACAAGTAAGTGTTCCGAAATTTGTATTCTTCACCATCATTGCTGTTGTGTATCATCGAGTCGGAATCAACTCATAGCTGAACCTCAAATACATTTTCAGAGGCAATAAATCACATGAGAGAAGATTGCCATCTTTCTTCTGTGGAGAAGCTGGTGGATCCGAACCATATATTTTTGCAATGGCAGCACAAATCCTTACTGAGAAGAGCATGAACTTTGATAAATGTCAATAGTTGTAGAGGGGCTTCAAGCCTTTTGTTGATAGGGTCACTATGAGTCGTGCTTGATTCAAAGGCAATCAACAACAACAACAATCAGAAGGCTGTCTACCTGTTTTATTGACTAGGTAAAGGTATTCAACTGTATGATCATATCTAACTGTGTATCATTGTAAAGAACGAGCTTTGGTGCCTCCTCTCAGTAACTTGTTTGCTGAAAGTAAGAGGACTTGAAGCACTTACTAAAAGAAGATCAAATACCAAAGTCTTCACTACGGATTATATTTCAACATGAACAAAAGTATCCTTACAATTGAATAGCATTATAATATTATAACAACATCATAATAAATGAAGAAGAGTTTGAGATAGTTCCTAATGTAAGTCAAGATCCAACTGACATTAACAACAATATCCCTCATTTCATATATTCTTGTCAATCTGTCTTGAATTTTGAGCAGTTCCTTGCTGATGAACCATTGCAACAGTTTTTAAATTATCTTCTGCAAAAGTTTACTTGTGTGTGAGAATTAATTATATAGCTTAATAATTTTCACATTCTGTTGCATCACCTTCCTTTCACTTTAAAGATGGAGAAATTCAAGGCACAGAAGGTTTCCCTGAATTGAAATGGCCAAGTTACCACCCAGTAAGATTAAAGTTCTCAAACTTTAGTCCTGGAGGTATCAGAGACCCTTGAGGTGGTCCACGAGTTTAAAATAGTTTTCATAATAACACCAAGCTATTACTTGATTTTATAACTCTCAATCTCTCACAAGCATGTCACAGAATTTGCTGGATGATACTGCAACAGATTGAATGCAGAGGCAGATATGAAAATCCAGCTGGCTTCTCTTGAGCTAGATATCCAAGAGATTTGCAAAAATGTGACAATATCACTCTTCTCTCTAGATTTTCTGTAGTTTGTAAAAAATATACTTTTTTATTAAAAATTGCTATTTATATTAGTATGTAAATAGGTTTATTATTGTTTTTTAAGGAATTGAAATAAATGTTTTTACACTAAAAGCTCCTTGGGGTCCTCAATAATGTCTAAGAGTGTTATCAGTGAGACCAGGAAAGTTTGAGAACCACTTGTAGTAAGGCCAGAATGATCAGGTGGCCTCACAGGTAAGAAGTTGCACTGTCAAGGCAGGCAGTTAGAATCCACCAACTGCTCTAAACAAAAAAAAAAAGGCCAACCTTCTCCCTGGCAGTTCAGAGCCTCTGAAAACACCCTGGAGGGTCAGCTAAGAGTCAGTCTTCACTCAAAGGCATATAAACATAACAATAACTGTCAGTTCCATGAATTTTGATACCTTGCCTCCTAAACTGTGATAAGAGAGCTCTATGACACAGGAGAAAACTTCAGAACAGCTTCTTCATCATTTGCTACTAGTTCTTGATCACATGCTACTTCCTGAAATAGGCTCAGTTGATTCTTTTTGGTATAGTGACTCCGTATATTAAATACTTCCATCTTCTTTTGATGTTTCCTGGGTTGTTCAAGAGTTTGTGTGTAGTCTAGCATCTTTCAATATTGCAACTTGAGGCTTGAATTTGTTCTTTAGTTCTTTCAGCTTGAGAAATGCTGAGTGAGCTCTTCTCTCTTGATTTTATCTCCAGTTCTTTGCATATTTTATTATAATATATAGCTGCCTTTTGATATCTTCTGTTCCACTCTTTAATATCATCATTTCTTCCTTTTTTCTCTTCTTCAAATGTGCTTGGACATGAAATTGGGCAATGGAGGAAGGATGGGGTACTTTTTGTACAGTGACAAAAAATTTGCCTGCATAATGTTCAAGTGTTTGCTTGAAGGTAGAATTTGTAAGTGAGAAATTTCACTCTTTGATTGAGAAGCTTTCAGAACAAGATCATAAAGGAAGTGTGTAGTTCTCCTTGCCACTTCTAGTAAAATGTAGTAAGAAGAGGAAAGTAATGGACTTAGAAATTAACTGTGCAAACAAAAATAGAACTTAAAAGTTTAGAAAATTTTGTTGTACAAATCAAGTATGTACCTTTTAGAAAGTACTATATAACAGGACTACATAAACTCTTATTTTAAAAACTACCTATCACATCAAAAAATCCATCAGTTTATGCTTCTCAAAACTCAAAGTTCCTAAAAATTACTTGAAGATCTTATGAAAAGGTCTACTTTAACTCAGTAGGCTCAGTCTATTTCTAATAAGTGCTCAAATAATGATAATGCTTCAAGAATTTTAGTCACACTTCAAAGCTGCTTACAAACTTTTCCCGTAAAAACATTTCATATAGAAGCAACAGCATCTCAGTAGCAACAATCACATTTAAATCTTGGTTTCTAATATCATTCTTTTATAAAAAGAAAAAGAAAGAGAACCAAGACTCAATGATAACTGGCTAAAATGATGAATTCTGAACATCATATAGTGCTAGAAAGTAAGTACTTGAAAAAGAAAGAGGGAAAATCACTTACATTGAAAAGGATCTATGAAAGAGTTGGAAGAAACCAGCTGAAAGGGTCTCAGTGACCAAAGAAGGGACAATTTGAACAAAATAAGTAAACAGATATGCTTAGAGCACACCAAACTTCTATTAATGGTGATGAAAATATTCAGGAACATAGTGATGATTGAACAACTTGATGTACATAATTATTGTCACTGAATTATAGATTTGAAGATTGTTTAAGTACTGTTTAGTTGGTTCTCACACAGAGGAACCCAATGAGCAATAATTGAAACCTTGCCTGATCCTCCTCTGGCCTCACAATCTCTGATATAGTGTCTTACTGTCCTTCAATGGTTCTCTACTCTTCCTTTTCCAAGGATTAGCCCCTCTAGATAACATACTTAAATTATGTGAGATTAAATCCTTCTATCCTTGTTCTGAGAATCACCTTGGTTGTACTTCTTCCAATACAGATTTGTTTGTTTTTTTCAGAAGTTGAAGGATAATACATAATGAAGCCAATAAAATAGTCTTTATCTTGTCCAATAAGTGCTTCAAGTCATCTTCCCTTTTAGTAAGCAAAGTTGTGCCGTCTGCATAATGCAGGTTTTCGATGAGTCTTTCTCCAATTCTGATGCCACTTCTTCTATATACAATCCAGCTTCTTGGATTATTTACTCAATGTACATATTGAATATGTATAGAAAAAGCTATAATACTGATGTACACCCACCTTGATTTGAAACCATGTAGTATCCCCTTGTTCCATGGTCTTTTCAATTGTTTCCTATCCATCTGAAAGTTAGACAATAAGTAAGGATGACAGAAGAATTGAGGCCTTTCAGTTGTGGTGTTGGAGAAGAGTATTGAATATCTCATGGACCACCAAATGAACAAATAGGTGTTTTGGGAAGAAGTGCAACCAGGTCCTCCTTTGATGCAAGAATAGTAAGACTTTGTCTCACATACTCTGTGCATGTAGTCAAGAGAGACAAGTACCTGGGAAAAGACATCATGTTGGGAAAGGGGAGGGTCAGAGAAAGAGAGGAAGATCCCCAGCAAGATGGATTGACACAGTAATTGAAACAATGGGCTTGAGCATATCCAAAATCATAAGGAGCAGACAGGTTCAGCTACATTCACATGGTTGATATGAGTCATAGTGGATTCCATGGCACCTAACAACAACAACATCCCCTTGTTCTGTTTAAGCTGCTACCTCTTGGTCCATGAGCAGGTTCCTCATAAGTGCAATTAACAAAATGTTCTGAAATTCTCATTCTTCTCATTTTATCCATCATTCATTATGATCCAACAGCCAATAAAAGAAAATAAACCTCTTTCTGTCATCTCTACATTCAGCCAAGATACATTTAATATCAAGCAAATGATATCCCTTGCTCCACTACCTCTTCTGACTCCTAAGCAGTTCTCCATTCCAGTCAGTTTAAACAGTCTTCCTCAAGATCTACCTTGCTTGTGATTTTAATTATATTCTTCAGTAATCTCTGCATTCTGTTGGAACACCTTTTGTAGAATGGGAGAAAATATGGATCTTTCCAGTTGTTTGGTCAGGTAACTGCCTTCCAAATTTCTTGGCACAGACAAGACATTTGGTGCTTAAAGATTATAAAATGACAAATATTTTGTTAT
>NW_006399758.1:18449631-18455814 GCF_000299155.1 Elephantulus edwardii | reverse complement strand
GGCCTAGTTTTCACAGCTGATATTGAGCTTCTCCAACGGTTCCTTCCACAGATGTAATCGAAATTGGCCTTATCTGTAAAAGACTTCACCATCATCCTTTGTTTTTGTTTTGTACTTCCTTACTATTTTGCTTTGTTTACCTTCCTTATGATTCTAAATAAATACTCAGAGAAGCATGGCTTGGGGCCTTCAGTGATGGGAACCGTTGGCCCCCTGTTTTTCACACTCTCTGTTCTATAGCAAAAAAAAATAAAAGAACACTGAATATTCCATGGATTGCCAAAAAGCCAAAGAGATATGTCTTAGAAAATGTGCAGCTGGAGTACTCCTTAGAGACAAGGATGGCAAGGTTTCGCCTCATATATTTTGGGCTTGTTGTTATGAGAGGCCATTTCTTGGAAAGGGATTATCATACTTGGAGAAGTGAAGGGTCAGTGAAAGCAAGGATGATCCCAACAAGACAGATTGACATAGTAACTGCAGCAATGGGCTGAAGAATATCAGACATGGCAAAGCTGGCACAGGATAAGACAGGGTTCAGATCTATTGTTCATGGCATCGCTATGAGTCATATTTGACTCAAGGGCATCTAATAACAATAATAACCTGTTTGAAAATGAGTTTCCTTTGTTATTTTAACACGTCAATATTATTGTAAACTTTTAAGTCCATTTCCTTTAATATACAAAGAAGCAAATTAGGCATAGGTAAGAAAGCAGATATGGAGATTGAATTGTGTCTCTCTAAGAACACATGAATATAATGATAATCTATGTAATAATGCCCATGATACAATAAACCAAATATAATTTGTAAGATAATTAAGGGTGAAATACAACACTCCTTAACCCTATCACAGTCCTAATCCAGTGTAAGGGAAGTTCCTTTAGGGTATGGCTATTGACACTTTTATCTCAGTAGAAATTAAAGAAGGGAAAAACTAGCTCAAGGGGTATTGAGGACTCTGCACTGCCCAGATGGTCCCCAATATCTTTTGGGTATGTTTTCAATATGGTCCAGTCCTTGGAAAAAGGCATCATGCTGTGAAAGGTAGAAGGTCAGAGAAAGAGAGGAAAACCCTCAACAAGAGAGATAAACTGACACAGTGACAGCAACAGTGAACTTGAATGTAACTGAGATCGTGAAGATAGCTTAGGGCAGGGCAAGATTCTGATCTGTTGTTCATGGGATCACTATGACTCCTAGCTGACTTACTGGCACCTGACAACAACAACATGAAAGAAAGAGAGAGAGCTTTAAACTAGTATAAACAGGTTTGAGTTTAAATAGTTTCAATGACAAAAGAAATTAAAAAATTCACCCTAGATGTTTTTATGGATCTGTGGCCAAAGGAAAGAAAGATCCAACCCCCCACAGTTCAGTGCAATGGCTGAAGGAAGAGAAAATTGTACCCATCAGGTTCCTGCTGACCAATAAACAAGTTACATTATTATGTTTTTTCAACATACACTTCAATTCTTACATCTTTCTTCAAGTCTCCTTTCTTGTGATTAAAACTGCTATGTGAGACTACAATTAGAAGTGAATGAAATAGCATTTCATGGACTTCCACTTCACTTTCTCCTATAAAGTTCTACATTCATCTTTCTACTTTATATGACTCTAATTACAGTAATTAATAATTAATGTTGCACTTATCTTCCAAATGAAAGCTGAGGTGGTGTTAGTACCAAAGAAAGGAATATGGTGAAAATACAAGTTATGCAAACTCAAATTTTTCTAGCTACTTCTTCCTTCCACCACTTTCCTCTCTACCTAACAAAGACAACTGGAAGATATAGTCAGCAATGAACAGAACTCTCATAGAAAGTATCTCTTTCACCAATTTAAGGTACACGTTACTTTTTTAAAAATACTGATCAGCACAAAACTAGTTCCTATGAGGCAAAAGTTACAGATGTCTCAAATGTCCAGTTTTTCCAAATTGCTATACCATTTCATCATCTCTAACATTACCTACTCCTCTTCCTTTCAGTATTCTTTCAGTTTTGGGGTTCTATATGGTTCACTGCAACATCTCACAGAACTCAACTATACTTGTTTGTTGTTGTTATGTGCCGTCGAGTCGCCTGCGACTCATAGCGACCCTATGTACAACAGCCCTAAACTCCGCTCTGTCATACTTAGATAAGTTTATCAGGGAAGTAACAGGGTGCAACTTAGGATCAAGAATAAGTAACTAAGAAGTGACAGCAAGAGCTCAGGATACTTCTCAGAACAACTTCGTCTCAGGCTCTGCTGCTGGTTTTGGCTGAAGACTTCTCAAATAAGTGTTACAACTCTTAGTTTCACAGGTCAGCAAACAGAACTGCTACTATCTCCTAGTTCCTGCCTTATTACCCCACTATCCTCTTGCCATCTACATAATGTAACTTATTGATGAGTTTTCGATGACTCTTGATGCCACGTTCTTCTTCACATAGTCCCAACACTTCTCTTTCTCCCTCTGTCTCTAACTTTATTTACCCTATTTCCATCTAGTTGTAACTAATTCATAACTGACCTTCCAGCAGATTTTCCGAGACTGTAAATCACATGGGAGGAGATTTCCCATCTTTCTCCCATGGAACAATTGGCGGGTTTGAACTACCAGAGAGATGTCACCTTTGGGTTAGTAGAGCAGCTCTATAGACTACAGCTTCTTTGCTCAACATATTGTATGCATGTGAAAGTTGGACATTATATAAGATTGAAGAATTGATGTCTTTGACTGTTGGAAATGATTGATGTTGGCAAAAAAAAAATCTCTGTTGGAGGAAGCACAACCACAGTGTGTCTTAGAGGAAAGAGCACTGTTACTTTGTCTCACATACTTTGGGCATGTTGTAAGTAGGCGCCAGTCTTTGAAACAAATATCATGTTGGGATAAGCAGAGGGTGAACAAAAGACAGGGATTCTAAATGAATTGGATTGTCACAATAGCTGCAACGGTAAACTTGTTTTCATGGAAGGGATTGTGAAGGTGGTACAGGATAGGGTAAGGTTTTGATCTATTGTTCAAAGGATCACTGAATCATAGACAGCACCTAACAGTATCACTTGTTAACTAATGTGCTGCTGTCTCTCAGTGTCTTTCATGTTACCTCCTTATTTCTCTTTCTCCCTCCTTCTTCCTATCTCACCTTATGTCTTTAGAACTCTAGTGGGATAGCAAGCAAGAGAATAAACCATCTCCTTGATAGAATTCCATAAACATGTTTTCACTCTTCAGGGGTCTTACATGCATTAACATCAAGCTGTCCAATCCCTTTGGTAGGTTACAGCACCTTATTTGTACAGTCCTGTGCAATCATTTTGTGGCCATCACAAAGACTACGGCAAATCGCAAGAGATGGGCCATGTAAGACAACCAACTATACCACCTCTTGGCTCTTTTGATACTTGAAGAATTAAATTCACCCCCCTAGTCATTCTAGTTTCAAAAAAGTCATTAAAAAAATTATTCCTTCAGTAGACAAAGAATTCTTGGTACCAGATTAGTCAGGCACCAACCATTCAAGATTGCTATAGATACACCTGAGCTGGTTGGGTTCTCTAGAGGTCTTATTTTTACCCTCTCTGATCTCTAACAAAGTTTGACTTAGATGAGATTATTCCCTTGCTCTGAGTCTCTCTCAAGGTATCAGCATAGTTTTCTATTTCTCCTGATGTATGTATTAATTCGTTTACATTTTATGATTTCTTTTATTATCTTTTATTTCTCAATTATTCCTTTTATAATGAATCTCTTTTTTTCCCAAACTCTCTACATTGGGAAAAGGCAACAGTTTCAACTGCTGTGCCAGTATAGTTGCTTGAAGCAAAACCAGTCCACCAAGTGCTTCCCTTTCATCCATTGCCATTCATACTGGGTAGGATCACACAGGTACAACACTATTCCACAACTAGTAGGAAATATCAACCTCTAGATAATGCAACAGTACTATTATAAACTTCAGTTTTTTTCAGATTAAGGGGGAAATGTAATCCATTTCATCATGCCCTTGGAAAATCTTGAATACAGGTTCAGGGTATAGTTGCAGTCTCTTGCTCAGGAATCATCCCTGCTTCCCGCATCCAGAGCTGTATCTCTGGTCCTGGAACTGAGGGGCCTCTGGTAGTAAAAGAGATAATTTTCAGCAATTTATGGATGAACTATACAATGGCACCAGTGTCCTCTCCCACTCTCTTTCCCAAGATCTTCTCTTTCTCCAGATTTGTAGGAATCTGTCTAGTGGTGAACATTTCATTGACCCAGTCAGGTTGAGTGTGAGCATATACTCATGAAGACATGTGTGCAAGATCTTCATGCCTTTGTATATTTTACAAAGCAAGTGTTTCCACTGTCCATTTCAATTCTCTAGCAAACTATCGCTCTGAAGGTAGTATGCAATATGGCATATCCATTTAATATGCTGTTTCTTGATCCATTACTGTACCCTGTGGACTGTTAAGTGTGCTCCTTGGTCTGATGAAATATTGCTCAGCAGCCTAAATTAATACAGTTTTTTTATTCCAATCCTTTAATGATGTTTCTGGCATTCTCGTGTGTCATGGGATATGAATGTTCAAGGTAAGTATTCCTGTGAGAACTCATTTTGTAGCAAACCACCTGGTGCCACTGGCATCATTGGTCCAATATAAACAACTTGCCAGCTATGTGCAGAGCCATTCTCAAGAGAAACTTCCCTGTAGCCATCTTTAAATTATGGTCTTGCTGGCAGAAAGTTCTTATTAGCTTGTGCCTCAAATGTTACCTGAAGGATGTGTTTAAATTCAGCCCATCATTGCATTGCTGTGGTACCCACATATCTACATATTTCATGGCCTCAATTTACCACCTCAGTGAGCATACCAAGAGGTCTGCTTCCTGATTCCAATTGTTTTCCAATCAAGGAAGGAGGTTTTCTGATGGGCATTGATGTGTCTTACTCTAACATACTCTGTAAATTCCCAAAATTCTTTCCCTAAGTTCATCCAAGTGTCCCTTAATAGTCCCATTTTCATTGCCCATTTTGCCTGAACATTTAGTCAAGCCATTGGTTATTTTCCATGAATCAGTAAAAATTCAAACATATGAGCTCTCACCATTGCCCAATTCTTCCATCATTGGAGAAAGAGAGTATGCAATTCAGGCCCTTCAGCTGACCTGGTCTTATATTCTCAAGTCAGAATCTTTTCATTTTCTTGTCTTACTGTAGTAGTTTTCTATATCAAATGTTCTCCATGTACCCTAGTACTACCACCAGTGAGCCAAGCAATCTCCTGTTGGTCAGCAGAACATTGTTCACTGGGCACTGTCCATATGGCAATGGACAGCTTCTCAGATGATTCCAGGGTAAGATGGGAAAAAGAGGTTATCTGTTCATGTATATAGTAAGTGATTCTCTGCATGCCACAATAGTTTGTTCTTCTATAAACTGTTTCCATTTTACTAATAAATTATTTTATTTTGAATACTGTCTTCTTTATAAAAGTAACTCTCTGGCATCACTGAAGCATTGTGGGCATCTAGGGTCACATTATGATTTTTTTTACTTTCTGTAATAGAGGCAGTCTCAACAAAGGCCCAAAACCTGCAGGCACGTAATTGACTTTCAATTCGTGTACATCAACTGCAACATTCTAGTACAGAATCCCAGTAGTTGCTGTAAGGCAACAAAAAACAAAAAAAAAATAAATAAAAATTACCCATTAAACAAGGTATACACAAGTTCCCGTGAGTTTACTTAGTAATCTGTCATCCCTTTCTTGCATGGTGGGTATTTCATCTCTGTCAGTAATCAGACTTTTGAAGAAAGGCTTTTCTACTGTAGTAAGGTTCTGTGTGTTTGGGATGGAAACAGATGTCAGCCATACATAGAAGTAGAAATTTTAAACAATTATGAGATATCTCACCCCAGTAAGATTAGCAAAATTTAACACAACAACAAGCAACAAATGCTGGCAAGGTTGTGGAGAAACCAGAACCCTTATTAACTGTTGGTGGGAGTGGAAAATGGTGCAAACACTGTGGAAGGCAGTGTGGCACTTTCTCAAAAAGTTACAAATAGAGCTACCACTTGACTCAGCAATTCCACTACTGGGAATATACCCCAAAGAAACCATTAACTGCCACCCAAACAGCTCCATGTTTATTTCAGCTTTGTTCACAATAGCAAGGAGTTGGAAACAACCTAAGTG
>NW_006399758.1:18448943-18449531 GCF_000299155.1 Elephantulus edwardii | reverse complement strand
TAAAAATGGATTAAATCTTACATCTCATGTATACCCAGAAAGGCACTCATGGAACAAACATCATATTCAGAAGGATGCTTAAGAGTATGAGTCACTTTCAGAGATAGTTGTGGATTGAACTGTGTCCCTCAAAAATATATGTTGGCAATCCTAACCCATAAAACAAAGATTCTTACCACTGGGCCAGTAGGCACCATCATGATAGATAGAGAAAAGAATGAAACTGTCAATGATTTCTTCTTACGTGAATCTACAATCAATACCCTTGGTATCAGCAGTCAAGAGGTCAGGGGACACATTGCTTTGGGAAAGTCTGCTGTCAGAGACTTCTCCAAAATGTGGAAGAGCAATGATGTTGGTTTTATGACTAAAGTGTGCCAGATTCAGACTGCTGTTGTTGTTGTTAAGTACCATCGAATTGTAGACAAATCATAGCAACCCTATGAATTAAAGACCTGAAGACTTGTATTACTTCCATCATTTCTCCACGTTCATAGAATTCCCGAAGGCAAGCTATTTTGGAAGTGGATGCCACTCCTGCTTCCAAACTTGTTTTAATCAGGGAGTTCCACCAAACACTGTCCACCA
>NW_006399758.1:18446456-18448473 GCF_000299155.1 Elephantulus edwardii | reverse complement strand
TCTGCAACATTCTGTCGCCCTGAACCTAGGGACAAGGTGGTGGTTTTTCTTCGGATAAGGTAGTGGTTTCTCTTTCTTTCTCTTTTTTGAGCAGACACCAGGAACTGAAAGGGAATTCGCTCAGGGTAAGTGAAACTTTCGGGAAAATTATAAACAGGGTCATGAGAGAATCTTCACTCCTTGGAAGTTAAAGATAGAATTAGAAAAAATTTCATGAGGATTCTCTCGAAGGACAAATTCGAGGGAAGAATTAGAAAATATTTCATGGGGACCGTACCCCACCCTCTGAAAACGTATTAAAATTTCAGAGGTAGATTTGGGGGGAGGAAAAGTCATGGGGAACACCCCATCCTCTGAAGCTCAATATATTTCTCTCGTAAAGAATTACTTAAGAGCTCAGGGGTAAAAGTAAGAGAAAAGTCATTTTTGCAGTTGTTTCAGTATGTATAGTGACATTACGGGTTCAAGTCAGGAGGTAGAGCATAGTCAAATTTTAAAACTCGGTATAATGTTATAAGAGATTTACGAATATCATATAAAGAACAAATTCCTATTGAATTTTAGCCAGTATGGACTTTGATGATAAAAATAGTAACTGTTTGTGTTGATTGTTTTATTTGTTTAAGTTTGTTATTATTGTTTGTTGTCTTATTAGGTTTAATGTAATAATAGTACTTGGAGCTCATACAATTTGATAATTTCAGTGAAATATGAAAAGTAAGAGAATGAAGCTAATTTAAGAGAAAAATCTTGATTTGGAAGATGAAGTAAGCAAAGAATAAGTTATAAAGATTGATAAATAAATTTAAAAGCTGCAGGTGAAAGAATTTTAATATGGATAAAAATGTCTGAATTAGTAAAAACTTTTTAAAAATAGACTGCATTTGAAAGATGGCTAGTTTTTCTTTATTTTTGGTAGTCGGGAATGCCAACAATAAAGAGACAACCAGTCTTTCACAGCTGCATAGGTAGATGAACTAGAAGTTTAGAAGCAGATAAAAGAGAAAATGCAACTTAGTTCTCAGAGTAGATATAAAGAGAAAAGTTATATCCTCTATTGACTACCTGTAAAATCCAAAAGGTTAGACTTTCTTAAGTGCTAAGAAACAAAACTGTTTTAAAATAAAACTTTAAATTTGTCCCAAACTTAATGTTACAATTGTGGAAATTAGAAATTTTGAAAAGAGACTGTCAGAAAGAAAGAAGGAAGAGTAAAAAATCCAGGTTTTCAGGGCTTTGTAGAAAATGTGGAAAAGGATATCATTGGACTAACGAATATAGATCTTTATTCGATAAACAAGGTGTTAAGATTGGGTCAGGAAACTTCCGAGGGGGCCTGTCAGCTCAGGGCCCCACAACGAACAATGTGAGCTGGCAGCAGTATCTCACTGTGAGTGAAGACAGTATGTCTCAGACTTATTTCATGTCACCTTAGGAAGCGCAGCATTAGATATAGCTCTTAAGATAAGATTACTCTTGTACCAGAATTGGAATTTCATAAGATACTGATTAATATTTTTGAACCGATTCCAGAAAATTGTGTTGGATTAATTATTGGAAGAGTAGTTTAACTATCAAGGGTATCTTTGTTCATCTGGGGACTATTGATACTGATTGTGAAGGAGAAATAAGTATAATGGTATCTACTAACAGCCTCAGAATCTACAAAAAGGTCAAAGAATTGCTCAATTATTGTTGCTACCATATATTAAGCAAAAGGCTGCACCTTTAAAGAGACAAGTTTTGACAGTACAGGATCAAATATATATTGGAATACCATTATTAATAATGAAAGACCACAAATGATTGTTACAATCGAAAGGGCTAATTTAATGAATGGAAAAAGAGATTTGTTATTAGGTGGGGGCAAGGATTTGCTTATATCTCTACAGGATCAGAACTGCTGTGGGTGCCCTCCAGAAACGTGAAACCCCGAGAAGAGTCAAAAGAGGCCACACTTTGACGAGGATGAAGCTGCAGAATGGCAGATAATAACAACTATTGGGCACATGTTTCT
>NW_006399758.1:18424737-18434941 GCF_000299155.1 Elephantulus edwardii | reverse complement strand
ACTGGGGAGGAGGGTAGAGAGAATGGTGCAGCAATGAAGGAATGAAAACCCAAAATCCCTGTAAATGTTCATTAAAACTAATAAAATTTAATAAAATAAAAACAAACAAACAAACAAAAATGAATGGATAAAGAAGCTATGATATATTCACACAATGGAATTCAGCACAGCATTGAAAAACAAGAAACTCATGAAATATTATTCAAAATGGGTGACCCTGGAGGACGTTATGCTGAGTGAAATATCTCAGTCACAAAAGGACAAATACTTCATAGTGCCACTGTTGTAAAATAGGACTGACATTGGAGTTGGGGGAGACTAAATATTGTATACTGCATTGAAACAGATGAGGAAGAAAACTGTTTAAAAGGGATATATGATTAGGTATTATTGTCATGACAGGAGTGCAGAACAGAGGCTGCATAGTGGAGTGGACCTGGGAGGAGGGATTGTAAAGCAATGAAAAATTTTTCTTTTACTTTTCAAAGAGAAGAGTGAACTGGGGTGGGGAGAGGTGGGCAGGGAGAAAAGTGCAACAATGAATGAATGGAAATCCAAAGTCTCTATAAATTTTCATTAAAATTAATAATAAAAAAATTGAGGAAACAAAAGAAGTAGAAATTTTAACATGGTAGAAAACTGTTAAATGATTAGTAAGTAAACCCAAGTAAGTCATGCTATCTAGCTTACTGGGTAATCCTATGAGATAGGATGGTATTCTCAGATTTTTTGTCATAAAATACAATTTGAATAAGCATATGTAGCAGACATCTCCAAAACCATGTGTGAATGCGGATAATAAGGTCTAAAGGCAGGAAAAGTTAGACCACTTTCTGTGACAGTGATACTGTAATTATGGCATAGCATATAGTTATTCTGTCTCCATTCATATGCAATTATCCTTATCATGACCTTGAGCCTCTACTTCAAATAGAGCCAGGTGGGACTTCCCATTAAATTAGAATTAATTGTTTCTACAGTATGACTAGACTGGATTTTAAACCTCTTTAATATTGGAGAAGGGAGCTCTGGTGGCCTAGTGGTAACAAGCTGCACTGCAATCCTGAAGGCACAGGGTTCAAATCCACCAGCTCCTTGAGAGAAATATGGACAATCTCCCCCTGTGCTATTAACTACCTCTGAAAACCCACTAGAGGGTCAGCTATGGGTCAGCTATGGTTCATGCTCAACAGTAAAAAACAACAACTATGTTGGAAAGTAGCAGAAGTTTCTGCTGACTCACTCAATGTTGTATCAGAAACTTGGTCTCTAATCTATTAAACTTGTTATCATTATCCTGTTTCTTAGTAATTGTCTAAAAATCATTTACCAGATTCTTCCTGCCTGTCCCACGACCAGAGAGAACTTCATGCAAGGTGAGTTACCCTCTTGTCCCTTGGAGCAGTGAGCTTCCCAGGAAAGGTGAGTCTTCCCACCCACTCTAGGACCAGAGGGGTCTTTATGCAGGATGAGTTGCCTTTTACTCTTGTGGAACAGCAAGCCTTCCCTCCTTCCCTGGGACCAGAGAGGACTTCAGGCAGAGTAAGTTGCCCTCTCTGAGAGCAGTGAGCTTTCAAGGGAAGATGAGTCTTTCCACTCACAATGGGACCAGAGACGACTTCAGGCAGTGTGAGTTATCCTACCTGACCCTGGAGCAGTGAACTCCCAGGAAAGGTGAGTCTTCCCATGTGCCTCGGTACCAGAGAGGACTACTGGCAGGGTTAGTTGCCCTCTTCTTCCTTGGAATAGTGAGGTCCTCTGTCAAGAGGTATCTTCCCACCCACTCTGAGACTCTAAGAGGACTAAGGGCAGGCTGAGCTGCCCAACTCTGTGCTGGAGTAGTGTATGCTCTCCAGTCAAGGCCACCCAAATCAGGACTTGTGACAACCCCAGGCAAGATAAACACTATCACAACAATGATACCAAGCTAAAGCAAGATATCACTCAAAAAAAGTGTTCAGGTCACAGAATCAATTAATTTCCTGGATATGGAAAGTCTGATGGAACTTAGTGAACAGAATTCAAAAGAACAGAGATCAAGTATTGTCATTGAATGAAAGAAAAAATGTTCAAGACTTGCAGGAGGCTACGAGCAAAACCCAAGAATAACTTTTAAAAATATAGATCTAAAAAACCAAAATAGTTAAAACTAAAGAAGTCTAGAAACACTAGAAAAATAAGAGTAATACAGAATATTAAGACCAACATCTCAAAAGCTATCAATATGCTGGAGGAATACAATGAAACAGATGGAGTACAGAATCTGAAAGAGAAAATAGAGCTCTCAGTACTAATCTGTTGGAGTGAAAAATGGAATAAAAAAGGAAGGAAAACAAAGAAAGTCTAAGAATAATGTGGGACACAATCAAGAGGAATAACATATACATAATTGGAATTCCCAGAACAGGAAGAAGTAAAAAAAGGGGAGGGGGCACTGAAAAAATTGTGTAAGAATTATTAGATGAAAACTTTCTAGGTATCATGAAAAATGAGAAATATTTTAAGAAGCTGAGCAAAGCCCAAATGGAGAATACACGGCAGAAGGAAACGCCAAGGCATAGCATAATAAAATTTTCCAGAATCAAAGACAAAGAGAATTCTGAAAGCAACTAGGGAAAAAAAAAATAAAAGTAACCTTCTATGAACTTAGCAAAACAACAATAATTATACAAAGGGTTCAGGTCTTTTGTTCATAGGGTCACTATGAGTCATGCTCAATTCAATAGCAATCAACAACAACAAGGGTAACCCATAAAGAAGAGCAAAAAAAAAATAAAATTTAAGCTTTTATTTCTTAGCAGAAATCATCAAATATGATGGAGAGATTAGGACATTCTCAAAAAGGTAAAAATCAAAAGAGTTCATGAAAGCTAAACCAAAACTGCAAGAAATACTAAAGAAAATCCTTCCCATAGAGACACCACTGAAAACTGAATGGATCAAAGTAACCATTAACAACAACAAAAAGAAGCAAACAAAATTACATACAGCAATAAAACCTTACTTCTTGATAATCACTGAACTTGAATGGTTTAAATACACCAGTAAAGGGTAAAAGAGTAGCAGATTGGATTAAAACACAATCAATATGCTGCCTATAAGAGACACATCTGAAAAGTGAAGATAAAAACAGACTAAAAATCAAAGGGTAGGAAAAAATATACCAAGCAAATGGCAAACAGAAAAAAAATAGCAGGAATAGCAATAATAACCTCTGATAAAATAGACGCCAAGGTAAAAACCACCATAAAAGGCAAGGAGGGGCATTATGTAATACTTGGAGGGTCAGTACAACAAAGGGATATAAATATAATAAATATCTATGCATCAAATGATAGAGCGGCAAAATACATAACAAGTCTGTTAACAGACCTGAAAAAATAGACTATACCTCAATAGTAGTAGGAACTGTTAACATAACACTCTCTGAGAACGATAGGATGAATAGAAAGAAACTCGGCAAAGGTTCAGGAGAACTAAACTATATAATTAACCAACTTGATCTCATAGACATATAAAGGGTAATGCACACCAAAAAACTTCAATATGCACTTTCTCCAGTATGCATGCGGTGTTCACCAGAATAGATTGTATATTATAATGGTCATGCACCTGGAAGCTAAATAACATCCTATTTGGTAATGTTGCTGTGTATGGTCAAGTTGGAACTGACCCATAGCTGACCCTCCTGCAAGTTTTCGGAGGCAGTTGATCACACAGAAGGAAATGACCCAATCTTCTCCCGCAGAGCAGCTGATAACCTTGAACTGTGTGCCTTCGGGATTGCAGCACAACTTCTTGCCACTACACTATTAAGTAATAGGAAAAAACAAAATAACAAAATAAAAAAGTTTCTTGAACAAATGAGAATGGACATATAACTTAATCAACACCACTAGGATACAGCAAAAGCAATACTTGTAAGCAAACACATCAAAGGGGAAAACAGAATGAAAATTGACTATTCAACACAATGACTCCAACAAATAGAAAAACGAAGAGCAAACAAACTCCACAAGCTCTAAAAGAGAAGAAATTATAAAAATAAAAGAATATAGATGAGGGGAAGAGCTGTCCAATAGGAATATGTGATTAGGCATTACATCTATGACAACAATCTGAAACAAGAGGTTCATTTCAAAGTGGACTGGAGGAGGGAAAAGGGAAGAAAATAAGCAACAATAGATTAATTTTTAAAAAATACAATTTTTTTATAAAACAGAAATAAATGGAACAGAAAACAAAAACAATTGAAACTATCAATAAGACTAGGAGTTCTTTGAAATGGTCAATAAAATTGACAGGGTAATTGAGGGCATAGATAAATAGCGATTGGTTTTATAAAAAATGCATGGGAATGTGAATGAATGGAAATTCAAAGTCCCTGTAAACTTTCATGAAAATTAATTAAAAAAAGAAAAAATATAACATAAAACATTACATAAAATAAAATTATAATAATAAATGTATGGGAATGATAATTTGAAACCCAATGTGAATGAAGGAATGTGTGAAACACAATGTATATGAACAAAACACAATGGATACTAATTTTGTATGCAAACAAATATACAATATGCACTTAAAAAATAAAATCACACACACACAAAAAAAAACCAACAAAATTGACAGGTGACTGGCAAATCTAACAAAGGAAAAGCAAGAAAAGACACAAATAAGAAATGAATGAGTGACATCACAACAGATTCAACTGAAGAAAATAGAATAATAACAGAATATTATTTTAAAAGTATACTCTAACAAATATGAAAATCTTGAGGAAATGGAAAAATACTTGACACTCACAATCTACCCAAACTGACAGAGAGAGAAGTAGAGCACTTGAACAGATCCATTACGAAAGAAGAAATTGAACAAATCATTAAAAAAGTCTCCTGGGGAGCAGGTTGGGGGTGGAGGCGGGGGTAGGGGGAAGTCCTGAATCAGACTGGCTTTACCAGAAAATTCTTCTAAATTTCCAGAAAGACCTGTCACAAATATTACACAAATTTTTAAGAAAATAAAAAAAATTTTAATACTCCCAGATTCATTCTATGAAACAAACCTAATAACTCTGATACCAAAGCCTGTTAATGATACCTCCAAAAAAGAAACCTACAAACCAATATCTCATGAGCATAGATGCAAAAATCCTTAAAAAAGATACTAGCCAATAGAATCCAACAACATATTAAAAGATCAACATTGCGACCAAGTGGAATTCAAAACAGGCATGCAACAATGGTTCAACATAAATGTAATCTGTCTTGGAGAGGGTGAAACCAAGTCTCTTCTCGGAGGCTAGGATTTTGAAGCTCCGCCTCACTTACTTTGGGCACGTGGCCAGGAGAGATCGGTCCTTGGAGAAGGACGTCATGTTTGGAAGGGTGGATGGATAGCGCAGAAGATGAAGATCATGGAGGAGATTAATTAATTGGTACCGTGACTGGGGCAATGGGGGTTGGTGTGTCAGAATTAGTGAGACTGGCTCAGGACAGGGAAGGGTTCAGAGCTGTTGTACATCGAGCTCCTGTGCATCGCAGGCGACACAATCAATAACATTCTATGACAGGTTTAAAAGTAGGAATGGCATCACTTCCTGAACAACATGCCTCCAGAAACCGTATGAACTTTGATAAATGGCGATAGTTGCAGAGGAGCTTCAGGAATTTTGTTCATAGGGTCACTGTGAGTTGTGCTCAACTCAAAGGCAATCAACAACAACAATCCACCACATCAATAAAACAAAAACCAAGGACAACACGATAATCTCAACTGATGCAGAAAGGCTTTCTCATAAAACCCAACCCCTTTCAAAACAACTATGATACATCATCTCACCCTAGTAACAGTAGAAAAATTTAACAGAATAGCAAGCAACAAATGCTGGCAAGGTTGTGGAGAGACTGGAACCCTTATTCACTGTTGGTGGGAGTGCAAAATGGTGCAACCACTGTGGAAGGCGGTGTGGTGCTTTCTCAAAAAGTTGCAAATAGAGATACCATTTGACCCAGCAATTTCACTACTGGGAATGTACCCCAAAGAGACCATAACTGACATCCAAACAGATATACACACACCCATGTTTATCGTGGCTTTGTTCACAATAGCAAAGAGTTGGAAACAATCACAAATGAATGGATAGAGAAGCTGTGGTATATTCACACAATGTAATACTATGCTGCATTGAAAAACAAGGAACTCATGCAATATTATTCAAAATGGGTGACCCTGAAGGAAATTATGCTGAGTGAAATATCTCAGTCACAAAAAGACAAATACTGCATAATGCCATTGTTGTAGAATGGGACTGACATCAGGGTTGGGGTAAGACTGAGGAAAAACTGGATAAATTATGTATACTGTATTGAAACAAATGAGGGAGAGAACAGTTTAAAAGCGATATATGATAGGGTATTATGATTATCGCAAGAGTCCAGAATGAAGGTTGTATAGTGGAGTGTACTCGGGGCAGGGGCCGAAGGGAGGGGTAAGGGGGGATTGTATATCAATGAAGAAATTTTTCTTTTACTTTTCAATGAAAAGATCAAACTGGAGGAGAGGAGTGGGCAAGAAGAAAAGTGCAACAATCAATGAATGGAAATCCAAAATCTCTGTAAATGTTCATTAAAATTAATAAAATATTTTTTTTAAAAAAACCCAATCCCTTTCCTGATAAAAGCACTCAATAAAATAGGAATAAAGAGGGATTTTCTTTACATAATGAACAGCATATACCTTACACCAATAGCCAGCATCACTCTCCATAGAGAGATTAAAGACTCTACACCTGAAAATAAAGGACTAGGCAAGGATGCCCACTATCATCACTCCTATTCAGTACAGTACTGGAAGTCCTAGTAAGAACAATAAGCTTAGAGAAGGAAATAAGAGGCATCCAAATTAACAGAAAGGAGGTAAAACTAACCCTCTATGCAAATGATACGATAGGATACTTAGAACACCCCAAAAACTTAACAAGAAAACTGTTAGACATAGTTGACCAATTCAGCAATGTAGCAGGAGATAGATGATAGATAGATAGATATCAATAGATAAGATAGATTACATATCTAGATACTGACGGAAGTAGATATCTATAAATCTATATCTAGGTTCCACAAGCCTTATTTGTATAGTTCTATTCCCACAATTTTAGATAGATATCAATATCTATCATCTATCTATCTATCTATCTATCTATCTATCTATCTATCTCTCTATCTATCTACTTCTCTACATATATATCTATCTATAATTGTGGGGATGGAATTATGCAAATAAGGTTTATGGAACCCTAAAAATGGATTGTTCAGTACTGCCATCCTGCAAAGCTGTTGCATTGTGAGTAAGGAGAGATGCAACAATACAGAAAACAGCAAAAGATAGAGACACAGCAAAAATGATGGAGACAGGAGATGGCAGAAGCCAAGAGACCAGCACAAGACAGCTGGGGTGGGAATTGTTCACCCAGAGTTAGGAGTTGTAATACTTGCCCAAAAAGACTCCTGAAGGGTCCAACAGCAGAGGGCAAGAAGAAGTTGTCTAATCAAGAACTGAATCCTAACTTGTTCTTGATCCCTAGTTGTACTCTATTAAGCCACATAACGGTTAGTAGATTTATTAGTCCTATAAGACACTATGAAGGACTTGGCAAAAATAAAGCCCCAGGAGTTGATGGAATACCAGTTGATGTATTTCAGCAAACAGATGCTGTCCTGCATGTACTCACCAAGTTGTGCCAAGAAATCTGGAGGAAACTACTTGGCCAACTGACTGGAAGAGATATTTATTCCCATTCAAAAAAAGGTGACCCGACAGACTGTGAAAATTATCAAACAATATCATTAATATCACATACTAGCAAAATCCTGCTGAAGATCATCCAGAAAAGACTTGCACAGTACATTGACAAAGAACAACCAGAAATACAAGGCTGGGTTTAGAAGAGGTCATGGCACTAGGGACATTATTGCCAATGTCAGATGGATCTTGGCAGAAAACAAAGAATACCAGAAGAATGTCATCTGTGTTTCATTGATGATACAGAGGCATTTGTCTGTGTGGATTCCAATAAATTGTGGCTAACCTTGAGGAAAATGGGAATCTCAAAACACTTGATCGTCCTTATACAAAATCTATTCTTGGGCCAAGAAGCAGTCCTCAGAACGGAGCAAGGGAACACTGGTTCAAAATCAAGAAAGGAGTACATCAGGTATGCATCCTATCTTCATACCTTTTCAATCTGTATGCAGAACAGATCATTTGGGATGCAGGGCTTTATGAGTGGGAGTGTGGCATAAAGATTGGAGGAAGACTCATCAACAAACTACTATATGCAGATGACACAACCGTGCTTGCTGAAGCTGAAGAAGACCTGAAGCACTTGCTACAAAAGGTCAAGAATGGTAGTCTTCTATATGAATTGAAGCTCAACATCAAGAAGACAAAGATTCTCACCACTGGGCCAATTGGCAGCACCATAATAGATGGAGAAGAGATTGAGGTTATTAGCAATTACAGCTTGCTCGGATCCACAATCAACACTTTTAGCAACAGCATTCAAGAAATCAAAAGATGAATTGCATTGGGAAAGTCCGCTGTTATGGATTTCTCCAGAGTGCTGAAGAGCTACGATGTCAGTCTAGATATAAAGGTGTGCCTAATCCAGGCCACGGTCTTCTCAATTACTTATTATGCTTCAGAGAGTTGGACAATGACTAAGGATGACAGAAGAAGAATAGCTGCCTTCTAGTTGTGGTGCTGCAGAAGAGTCTTGAATATACCATGGACTGCCAAGAAAACGGTCTGTCTTGGACAGGATGAAACAAAGTCCTTCCTTGGAGGATAGAATTTTGAAGTTCCACTTCACTTACTTTGCACATGTGACCAGAAGAGATTGGTACTCAGAAAAGGACAGCATGCTCAGAAGGGTGGTCAGACAGTGCAGGAGAGGGAGACCCCAGATGAGATGGATTGATAACTAGGGCAATGGGGGTTGGTGTGTTGGAATTAATGAGACTGTCTCAGGACAGGGAAGGGTTCAGAGCTGCTGTACATAGGGTCAGTATACATCACAGGCAACTCAACAGTACATAACAATAACGTACTATGACAGGTTTGGAAGGAGGGATGAGATCCACTTCTTAAACAATGTGTCTCCTCTGGAAACTCCATGAACTTTAATAAATGTTGATAGTTGTAGAGAGGTTTCAGGTCTTTTGTTCATAGGGTCACTATGTCATACTTGACTTAAAGTCAATCAACAACAATAAGATAACAGCAGTAACTTTTGGAACCTTAAATCTTGAGAGAGGGTCCTGAGAAAAGGGGTACAGCTGTTTGGAAAAGTTAAACATTTGAGACATATTTAACCTTTAACATCCTTGTTATGTACCATCAAGTAACCTATGACTCATAGTAACCCTGATAGCAATCTTAGTACATTAGTTCGGAATCCTGCCCTGTCCTGAGCCAGTCTCACTGTCTCCAACACACCTAATCCCATTTCTCCAGTCACTGAGTCAATCCAACTGGGCTGACTCTGAGTCTTCCTCTCCTACACTGTCCCTTCACCATTCTAAGCATGATGTCCTTCTCCAAGGACTGGATGATCCTAGCCATATGCCCAAAGTATGTGAAACAGAGCATAAAAATACTTCCCTCCAAGGAACAGCTTGGTTTCACCCCTCTAGGACAACCTGTTTGTTCTTCTGGCAGCCCGTGGTATGGTCAACACTCTTCTCTAGCACCACAGATCAAAGACATCAATCCTACTTCTTCATCATTATCCATCTGTCTGATACATGGTTAGTAATTCAGAGACCATTCTTTAGTTGGTGTCAGAATGGTAAAACTCACTATAATAACTAGGAATTTTTGGACTATCTTACTGCTGCTGCTGCTGCTGTTGTTGTTATGTGCAGTCAAGTAGCCTATGACTCATAGTGATCCTATGGACAACAGCCCTAAACCCAGGTCTATCCTGGGCCAATCATATTGTCTCTGACACATGTATCCCCATTACCCCAGTCCTTGAATCAATCCATCTAATAGTTTGGGGGAAATACAAATGGTAAATGATGCCCTAGATGTGCTCACCAAGTTGTGTCAAGAAATCTGGAGAACAACCACTTGGCCAACTGACTGGAAGAGATCTATATTTGTTCCCATTCCAAAGAAGGGTGACCCAACTGAGTGTGGA
>NW_006399758.1:18409518-18423772 GCF_000299155.1 Elephantulus edwardii | reverse complement strand
AGGGTTAAACCAGGCTACTCTTTGGAGGCAAGGATTCTGGGGCTTCGTCTGACATACTTTGGACATGTTGTAAGGAGATACAGGTCCTTGGAGAGGGACATCATGCTTGGGAGGGAGGAGGGACAGCACAGGAGGGGAAGACCCTCTATGATTCACTGACTAGGGTAATCGGGATGGGTGTGTCAGACGCAGTGCGATTAGCACAGGACAGAGCAGGGTTTAGGGCTGTTGGACATAGGGTCGCAATGAGTCGCAAACGACTCGATGGCACATAACAAAAACAACAACAAATGATAGAATAAAAAACCTTTGGTTTCTGGATAGCATAAAAATGAGAGCAAACTAAACCAAAGGATATAAGCAGTTGTTAGGTTAAAAAAAATCTGTTCGTAGAAGTAAGAATGGTGGACCTAATTCCTGAAGAACTCCCTGCTTGATTGCATGAAGAAATGCAAAGTCATAAGGAAAGGCTGATACTTAACAATTATTTGGTTGCTGTTATAAGTAGCAGCTGTAATAGTAAGGGGCGGGTGGGGGGGGGGGGAAGATAAAGCTGGTTTGTAGCATTGAACCAAACCCAGATCTGGTATGGTCAGAGGTTGCTAGTCTCCGGACTGATGTGGAAATGAAAAATCATGTGAGAGCAACAGAAAGTATTTCCAAGAACTGTGATCATCAAGATGATATTCTGGAAAGGAAAGACAAAACTAAGAAACTATTGATAAACTAAGAGACCTAGTATAAAGAATTGCTTCGATGTGGAAACCAGTATCATCAGCTTCTTGAGGAACCACCATTAAAATGGATCGTGAGAATGATCAATATGAATGCTATAAAAGGAAAGAATATATTGAGGTTGATGCCAAATCAGTTTTGATAAAGTGATGATAAAATATCTAGTTATGGTTTAACCCAGAGGGAATGGCCATGTCAGTAAAGTGGATAAAATCTGCGGTAAGATTGACTTACCCTAGAAAGAAAAACTCTTTCTCCCTTCCACTAAATATCTAATGGAACAATCCAGTGGACGCTGCTGAATTGCTGTTTATGCAAGCCATGCTTTTCAGTGGTCAGGATATCGTCCAATGAGAATACCTCTTACTTAGGTCATGGTAGGTAATAAAGGGGAGCCCCTTGTACATGGCACTTCATGTAACTTTACTTTTGTAGAACAAAGCAACAATCTGAGGTATGTCTGGTTTTGGTACAGCTTTCCTAAACAGATGCAAGAAACATAAGGGTGATTTATAAGGGTAGAGAGAATAGTGCAACAATGAATGAATGGAAACCCAAAATCTCTGTAAATGTTTATGAAAATTAATAAAATATAATTATAGAAAAAAAGGGTGATTTATAGGAAAATGGTAAGTTGGTGTCACATTGGTAAGTTATGACCTGATGTGCCAAATGTCCTCTGGATCCACTCTTTTCCTTGTTTATTTTCAAGGAGTGCTTTCCTTGGATTACAGTTGGGTTTGGACAATGAGAGCACCTGCAAGAGATCAAAAGCGAGAGGTGACTACCACAGGCTGCATCTCAAAATAGGAGCTCTCTCCATATGCAAGGGGAGCTCTGGTGCCATAGTCCACAGGGAGCTGTGCTGCTAACCCAGAGTCAGCAGCTCTCTGGGGGTCGGATCCACCAGCAGCCCCAAAGAAGAACTACGGGCAATCTCCTCCTAAGCAATTTACAGCCTGTGTAAACCCACTGGAGGATCAGCTGAGTCAGTTCCAAGTCAATGGCAATTAATGAGAGCACTACACTGCACGACTACTCTTTCCATAATCTAGTGACAATGACTTCTTGTTCTTGTTACCCCAAGATCCGTATACTCTTCCTAGTTGGGTTTCTTAGTGTTGACTAGGTTTTGAAGAAAGTTTTCAGAGTAGACTGTCTTCACATTACCAATCTACAGACATCATATCCTTCCTGCTAGAAGCATGACTGACACATCAGAACTAAGATGAAGAATTCATTTCTATTGTTTCTGCAAACGTCAACCATAGATACACTGCTGGGCCAGAACTGAAAAGTGATACCTCTCTGAATATTAGATTGCTGCTTTGGGAACTTGGAGCAAATTATTTCTACAGTAACACTAGGTAATTAAGGGTTAATGATAAATTGCTTTTCAGCCATTTGCTGGATTGATTTTGCCAAGATGATTGTGGCAAATCCACCTATTTTTGATACTCTAAATTCCCTCATTATCAATGCATCTGTCTCCTCGTTCTTGTGATTTTAAACTGAGGCCTTTCCTGCTTCATTGTGAAATAATTTGCCAACAACAGTAATTGTTATTCATCTTTGTGTTTTTCTCACTCTTCCTTCTCCAAGAAAGCAAGCTTACCACTAATAACTATTCAGTAAATGTTTGTGAAATAAAGTGAGTGAACAAAAGGCACAGTGAAAGACTGAAATAAAGACAGAGAGAACCCATCAGAAATATTCAAAGATACATTATTAGCATGACAGAGAGTAGGGCTTTTATTTCACTTTGAAGCAGACCCCTCTGGGAAGGAAGGAGGTAAAGAGAGTGATTGAGGGAAGGTTTCAGAAGAGAAAGAAAAGAAAGAGAAGGGGAAAGAAAATTAATACAGAAAGGAGGAGATAGAAGAAAAATAAATATACGTTAAGAAAAAAATGCTACATATTTTTATATGTGTATGCACAAAAAAAGAAATTATTGGCTTGTGATAAACCAGAGGATATATGTTTTTTATCAGTGTTAAATATTGCTTGTCCCTCATTAAAAATTTCTAGTAATGACTTAAAAAATGTCAAATAATACATCTTTCTTAAGAGTGTTTTCAAATTTAGATTCTCAGACTCCCTGCAGATTGTTTTTTAATTCCTCCAAATAACATGTCTCTTGAAATCTGAAACTCAACCCAAAAGCTGACCAGGCTCCAGCACGAACATGGTGGATCTGTGTCTGATTTCTAAAATAGAACTGAAGAAATTACTTTCCCAGCAGTATTTTTAGCAGCGTGAGGGAAGGAGCTCCCCTTGCTGTTTCTTGGCACACTGGCAGTCTGTCACTCCTGAGCCTGTCTCCTGAATCCTCCCCTGTCACTCCCATCTTCTGCACCAGTCAGCATCCACATACCAGCCTCAGTGTCGCTGAAGCCATTCGCAAAGCTTACCAGTGTTCCTTCACCATAAGAGGGACCCTGAAGACGTCAAGAGTCCATCTACCTGGGTATTGTGTTGAGAAAATAAAGCCCTGTATCACTCAGTTACAGAGTTCCAGGAACAACCCAACTTAAAGAGAAGATTAAAGAAATGAATAAAGCATTGCCATCTAGCCAATCCCAACTCATGGTGACCCTGTGGTTGTGTGCTGTCAAGCCAGAACCATTTCATAGCTGACCCTCCAGCGGGTTCTCAGAAGCAGTTAATAGCACTGGAGATTTCCCATCATTCTCCAGGGAAGCAGCTGATGAATTTGAACCATGTGTCTTTAGGATTGCAGCCCAGGTTCTTAGCAATAGGCCACCAGAGTTCACCTTAGTTACAGAGTAAAACCACGCTACAGAACTTACCTGGTTGTGATTTTTACAGACTCGGATCACCAGCCTTTGCTCTCTCAATGCTGCTAGGTGGGTTTGAACAACCAACCTTTAAGTTAGTAGCAAAGTGCAACCAAGTTACACTGCTCAGGGGCCCCAGGAAGATAACTCATACTTCTTTAGAGCTGCTGTGGTTGCTGGTACCTATCAAATCCATTTCACCTCAAGGCAAGCGATCTGTGCCAGGCATAACTGCTCTGTAGGGTTATCAAGTCAGAACTGATAGAAAACAGACTTCAGGGTCTGTCTTCTGAGGCTCTCATGCATGAGATTGAACTGCCAACCATTTGCCTAGTAGTCCAGCGTTTAACTGTTTATGTCACCTGGGGACTCCTTTACTTAAAGCAAGTGCTCTGTGGAAGATCCTAGATAGAGTGAGGGGAAATATGGAACAAAACGCTGAAATGTGAAAAAGACCAGGCTTGCTGGTTTGACACTAGAGACTGGTGGAACCCAATTGCTGGTCATATAATCATTCTCACACCATGGAATCAAAGACCTAGACTAAGAGAAGCAGTCAATTCTCTGTAGTAGAAGAGCTGGTGAGCCGGTTGAGCCTGGGACTTCCGCCAGCCCCAGAGAGGCCCAGCACTGCCGGAGGGCTCGTGCTCTGCAAGTCCACCTTCGGGCCCATTGGTCTTACTCATTTTTGTGACAGGGAAGTAAACTGCCCACATCAAGGCAAGGGCAAGTGTGTCAGAACAGGAAACAGTGAATGGTATGTCTAGATAAAAATGATTCTAAAATAACTGTGAGAATAACTCTTTAAAAAAAATCATTGCCTTTGTGTCCATTCCACGTGGTAGCAAGTAGACTTGTGCTCTGATTTTCTTAGCTATAACCCTTTCAGAAGCATTCATCAGGCCTTTCTTCTGAAGTACCACTGGATAGGTTCAAACAGGCAAGAGCAAGCCATTCATACTGATGACATAGAGATCATTAAAAAATAAAGGGAGTGTGAGGTACATAATTGTCAGTATATGATTTTTGGTTTATTAAAAAAACCTTTCCTTACTTCAGGAAGTCAGGTTACCAAATGTCCCATTTTCCCTGGGACAGTCCCTGTCTAGGCTGTTGCTTTGTCTTGAATAACTGTGTATAAATCAGTTACCATCAGGTTGATTCTGACTCACAGCAAGAACCCATGCATGGCAGTATGTAAATGCACCCCCATAGGGTTTCAGTAGATGATTTTTGGGGAAGTAAATCACCAGGTCTTACTTCAGAGGTGCTCGGGGGATTCTCAAGTCTCCAGTCTCTCAGTTAGCAACTGAATGAGTTAACTTTTTGCATCAGTCAGGAGTTAATTCGACTCTTCTAAGTAGTTTGGTTTGCACAAGAAATTCTAGTCATTCTGCATACATGGAATTGTATCTCATAAGTCATTTAAGTAAAAAATGTTTACCACATCCTTCAACACTGCAAAACCTCAAAGTTGATCAAATTGGATATCTGAAAACTCAATCTCACCCTCATCGAGTTAATTCTGACTAATAGACACTATGGGACAGAGCCAGGGAGCTCTGATGACGTAGTCGGTGGGGAGTCACGCAGCTAATTTGAAGGCCATGCTTCTCCAGTGGTTTGAATTCTCCAGCATCTCTGCAAGAGAAAGATGGTCAATGTGACTTACAGCCTTAGAAACTTAATGGAGGGTCAGTTATGTAGTGTCTGTTTTGACTCAACAATAATAACAGAGAGCTAGGACAGAGTAAAAATTCTCTATAGAGTTTCTGAGACTGTAAATCTTCATGGGAGCAAACTACTTCACCTCTTTCCTATGGAGCAGCTGGTGAGCTCAAACCACCAACCTTTTAGTTAGCTGGCCAACAATTAGATCATTGCATCACCAGGGCTCCTAAGGGCATTACAACCTTCCAATGTCAGGGATCTGCAAGTGCAGAGGACAGTTCAAGACAACTACTGCATCATTTGGCATTTCTCAACATTTTCAAGTAAAACAGTAAATTGTATGTTTTTCCCTCACGCCCTGTCAGTCATGTTGACTAGGCATTTTCCCAAAGAAATGCTATTGCTAAGAGACAGCAACAAAATATCTTACTACCAGAGCTTTTTGTTGCTATAATAATGAGACTAATTTAAAGGAGAAGATATTTCACTTTAAAAAAAATCACACACATGAAAAAATACAATCCAAGAAAATATCCTTAAGACAAAAATCCTAAGGTGGGGATTTTAAAAGAAACACAGAAAAAGAAAATACTAAGCATTGCTTTTCTCTGACACAATTGCTACACGGAGGACCAGCTAACCACGGGTGTTGAATTACTTTCTGTCTGCTTTCAGACGTGGCAACTTGTCCTTGGACATTTTAAAATCAGCTCATGAGCTTATAGTTTCCTACACAGCCTTTCTGCCTTCTAATTGCCTTTAAAAGGACCAATAGTGAAAGCTAGACATCTTTTCAGCTTCTGGGCTTCACCCCAGGACAGCACAACACACACTTTCCTGTATCAGCAGGTCAGGTTACATGTACGCATGAGAACACGGCCTGCCCACAAGTTCTTCAAGGATCCATTACTGTGTTTTTCAGGCACCTATGGGATTTCTACCTCCAGTTTCTCACTTACTGGCTTCAAAGGCAACTCTCAATGTCACCAAGATTAAATCAGATCTTCAGGAGGCAACATAATGCCGTAGCTAAGAACTTGAGTATGAGAGTGCAAGCCCAGGGTCCAAATCCGAACTCTGACGTGTACAAGCCATGTGATTTTGGTCAACTTCTTTACCGCCTTGTCTGTAAAATAGAGATAGTAATAGGTTATGTGGTGATTCAATAGCATAACACATTCAATGATGCAAAGCACAATGACTGACACTATATATGGCTATATGCCAAGTAGTTTGCTCTTCCTAAGAATAGAGCAAAGTCTAAAATTTCCAATTACCAAATACTATGCTACTGGGGTAGAACCAGCAAAATCCGGACGGTGGGGAAACTCAAAGGACAAATGGTTTTGTTACTTCAACAAGTAAATTTCAAGGAGAAAAAGTGTTGGAGAGGAACCCATTTTAAAAAACGAGAGATATCATCTAATTACAATGCTTGGAATTTATAGCTTGTTTTGAAAACATTGTGACAAAAAATAAAAGCATTAAATTTGAAAGAAATAAAGAAAATAAAGCAGCTTCCTAAGTATCAGGGTGATATTCATAGAGAGAAGGCAGAATTTAAAATCAGAAAATCTAAACTCCTGTCCTGGTTTCCCCATATACTGGCTTACATAATTTGAAATAGTTTAATCTCTTCAAACCTCAATTCCCTTCCCCCTCCTAACATAATGATAAATATATGTTAGGACCATTATGAGCTCTGGTGGATGAGTAAGGAGTTGTGCTAGTAACCCAAAGGCAGGTAGTTCAAATCCACAAGTTATTCCATGGGAAAAAGATGGACAATTGCCTCCAGTGTTAATTACAGCCTCTGAAAATTTGCTAAAGTATCTACTGTGAATTGGTTCTGAATCCACTACAGTGAGCTGAATTGCTATTGTTATTGTTAGGTGCCAGCGAGCAGAGTATGACTCATAGTGACCCTATGAACAACAGATCTGAACCCTATCCTGTGCCATCTTCACCATTTCTGACATCAGCTTATTGCTGCAGTTGCTATGCCAACTCATCTGGTTAAATGTTTTTTCTCTCTTTCAATGATCCTCCACTTTTCCAAGCATGATGTCCTTTTCCAAGGAATAGACTCTCCTAACAAAACGCCCTAGCTATGTGAGATGAAGCTTAGTCATCTTTGCCTTGAAAGAGCACTCTGGTAGCAGTTTCTCCAAGACATATCTGTTCTTTTGGCTATCCATGAGATATTCAGTACTGTATCCAACACCACAGCTCAAGGGTATCTATTCTTCTGTCATCATTATCCACAGCCCGAGTCAGGTGCAACTTAATCTTCAAATTGACATCATTGCTCTTCAGTAATTTGGAGAGATCATTAATTAAAAACTTGCCCAGTGCAATAAGTCGCCTGATTTCATGACTGCTGGTACTAAGGATGTTGGTTTTGGATCCAAGTAAGATGAAATTACTGACAATTTCAATCTTCATTTATCATAATGTTGCCTATCGGTTCAGTGGTGACAATTTTTATTTTCATGCTGTTGAGATGTAACTAATATTGAGGTCTTGATCTTCTGCAGCAAATTCTTCTTACTTCCAGCAACTAAGGTTATGCCATCTGCACAATATTGAGAAGGATGGGAATCCCAGAACACTTAATTGTGCTCATGCAAAACCTATACCTAAACCAAGAAGATGCTGTGTAAGCAGAGCAAGGAAACTCTGAATGGTTTAAAATTAAGAAGGATAGGGAGCACTGATAGTCTAATGGCAAGAGGCTGTGCTACAATCTTAAAATTAAGAAAGGTGTGCATCAAGATTGTATCCTTTCTCCATATCTTTTCAATATGAATGTTGAAGAAATTATTAGAGGAGCTGGAATCTGGGGGGGAAATGTGATATCATGATCAGATAATAATAATAATATTGCCTATCGGTTCAGTGGTGAGAATTCAATCCATCAATAACCTTCATTATACAGATGACACAACCTTGTTTGCTGAAAAGTTGTGCTATGAGGACCATTATTGTTGTTAGTTTCCATCTAGTTGGTGATTACTCATGGTGACTTTATATAAAACAGAACAAGGAATCGCCCAGTCCTTTGCTTTATTCATGATAATAATAATTTATTCATTATTATTTATTATATATCTGTGTCCTTCTCATTGACAGTTTCTCTTATATTGTCTCTACCAAACATTATATCCTTAGAGTCAATGGGATGATCCAATAAAATAACATTAAGGAGAAATACACTTGCAATTTCATCAGATATCCTCTTTATTATTCATTTAAGTGGAAGAATATATCATGCATAGAAACGTCAGTGCTAACTCATAACTGAAATGTCTAGACTTTTGACTGGTGAAGCCAACAGATCCAAGACCAGGCTGGATGGCTGTAGTAGGCTCTTCTCATGCCTGGGCAGCACCTGCTTCATCCTACCTGCCAGCATCCCTACTCTGTTTCTTATTCTGGCAGCATTTGTGCTGTGAGGAAGGAGCCTGCATCGTGGGAGTTCACTTCTTGTAATATGTGCTATCCTGCCAGCTTCCCTAAAAGGAAAAAGAGGAAGAGGAAAGCTGGTGTGACATGTGCTTCTGTGCCCGTAAGCCTTGAGAAGAAGCAATAATCAAATTACAGACAATCTTCCCATAAAATAACACCTTTGTAGTATAAATGAATAGAACTTGAATGGGATCAATTCAGTGGGGAATATTTCTAAAAACAACAGTTTTCTTAAATATTTAGTTGAGGGAGGCAGAGATAAAGGATATTGTTTGTGGGAGAGAAAGATAAGGGCAACTCTTAGTATCCTCATGCTGGGCCGAAAATAACAACCTCAGTCAGAAGTCACATCTACAGTAATAAAAACACTCATCCTAAAGAAATGCTTCAAGCCAAATGCTCATAGAGTTTAGAATTGATAGTCTGTTCATACACTATTTTCTGGAATCCTCATGTTAAAATATACTCCTTTCCCCAAACAACACCAGGCCTTCGTAGATACTCACTTTTCTCTTTCTTTGATGCTTCTCTATTTTACAAACAGGAAACTTAAACACACAGAAGTTGAGTACATGGGGCATCACACCAGATGTAACTGTGATGACCCTCCACAGTAGTTCTAAGCCCTTCTCCCTTTAATCAGCCAAAATAACAAGCCAGCCAACCATTTGCCTTAGTATTAATTCTAACTCCCAGCAACTTAATGTACATCAGACTGGAAACGTGCTCCATCTGGTTCTGATGATGGATTTTGGGAAGTAAATCACCAAATTTTTCTCTTCAGGCTCCTCTGAGTAGACTCAAACCTTCAACCTTGTAGTCACCAGCCAAGATATTAATCACTTATGCCATTCCTCTCCCACACACACACACCAAAAAAAAAAATCCATTAACTAATCCCTACTTGTGATGACACTATGTATGTCAGAGGAAAACTCTAAGGATTTTTTTTTTTCTGTAATGTTTAGGAAGAGCCTTGATGATGCAGTAGATAGAAACTCAGCTGAAAACTGAAAGGTCAACAGTTCAAATTTATTAGCTTGCTCCATGGTAGAAAGATGAAGCTGTCTGCTTCCGTAAAGATGTATAGTCTTGGAAACCTTAGGGGGCATTTTGCTCTGTCCTACAAAGATTCTATGAGTCAAAGCCACCTCCTTAGTGTGAGTTGAGTTCGAGTTTGGGTTATTACTTAGGTTTGAGTGTGATGCCACACTGAAATGTAAGTGTTGGCTTCTTGTTGTGCACCATTGAGATAAAAGTGACTTGTAATTGACCCTACAATGGGTTTTCAGAGGCAGTGAATCAAAAGGGAGGAGACTGCCCAACCTTCTCCCTCAGACCAGCTAGTAGATTTGAACCAAGTGCCTTTGGGTTGGCAGAACAACTCCTTACAACTAAGTCTCCAAAGCTGGGCAGGATCCATTTTCTCTTCAGTAATGATAACAAAAGGCAAAACATCTGGTGCTTCGTAAACTTGCCTGCCCATGTGTCCTTAGGATTCTGTCTATAAGGAGTTCAGCAGAGGAAATTTTGAGTTTAGTCATGTCCTTCTTGTTGCTGTTGTTGTTTGGTGCTGTTGAGTTGTAGGCAACTCATAGCAACCCTATGAACAAAGACCTGAACACTTGTTTAATTTTCATCATTTCTCCACATTCATAGAGTTTCCTGAGGCAAGCTGTTTCGGAATTGGATGCCACTCCTGCTTCCAAGCTTGTTTTAATCGGGGAACTCCACCAAACACTGTCCACCTTGGGTGACCATTCTCACATTTGACACATCAGTGTCACAGTGTTTAGCATCACAGCAACCATGAGTTACCTATGTACAGCAATGAACAGACCAGTGCTATGTCACCTAGAAGAACGTTTGACAGAAAAACAATTAAAACTAGGCCTGAAGGCTACAGATTATAATCACCCGCCTTTGGCTTGGTAGCATCACTTTCCACCTACGAGGCCAACAGAGTTCACTCGTTGTTGTTAGGTGCCGTCGAGTCCTTAGTCTACTTCATCTTATTAACCTGTATAAATTGCAGGCAGTCCTCAGATTATGAATATTCCAATTTATGAACAGCTCATCATTGCCCTTTAATATTATTTAATTTGCCTTCATTTTGGATTGAAACCCTACTCAAAAACTCCTCTCTCCTGGATTCCTCATGTCTACACTCAGCCACAACCTCTCAGTAAGAGGGTCCAGAACCAACAGTGAATGATTGAGGGAGAAAGGAGGAAGCCGTGTGGGCAGGAAGGTCACAGAGCTGCGCAGTGAGAGCTGTGTGGCCCCTCAGTGGGCAGAAGGCCTTTATCTGCTACACGGTCAGCTTCTAAGTCATTGAAAAGGTTTTGAGTCTTTTCTTGTACTAAAACATATGCCCCACTATTGTCAAGTTGAGGCTGCAGTCTCTAGCTGTTCTAATCACCAACTCCTCCTCAGGAGAGCGATGAGCAGTCTGCTCCCGTCATTCTACTGCAGTGAGTGAAATCTCAGTAGGACCCGACTGATTCCTCTTTCTCCCATGGTGCAGGTGGTGGATTGCCACTACCAACCTTTCAGTTGGAAGCCCATCAACTAATTCATCATACCACTAGGATTCCTTTCTTGCATTAAAATAAAACTAAATAAGAACCATATGCATCTGTTCCGACTTATCTACAAATTGTACTTAAAGATGTACCTAGGAACTGGCCTATGGAGGCTGCTCCAGGGGCCTAAGGGTTAAGAAGATGTGCTGCTGGCCCAAAGGCACATGGTTAAAATCCACCAGTCGTTCCGTGGGAGAAAGATGGGCAATCTCCTCCCACATGATGTATAGCCCCTGAAAAATCAGCTAGGAAGTCACCTATGAGGTGATCTCAAGTTGCCAGAACACAATAGTGCACTAAAACCTGTGAAAACCAGAAACTGTATGAGGAGAAAACTAGTTAAAAACAAATATATCCTAAGAAAACAAGTGTTGAAAGTAGAAAACTTGTGAGACTGGAAAAAAAAGATAGTCTCATGAATTCCAGCTCTCGCAGATTTCCCTGTATAAGCCTCAGTGGATGGGTAAATTATACGCTAGGCACGAATTGGGTGTCTACCCCCAGATGACTGGGCTATCTCACTCGGATGACATCTGGAAATGTTTGGGAATTAATTGTTAGAGAACTGCCTGCTGCTTAATCTGCTAGGCCACCTTCAACTCATGCTAGCTCTGCAGACAACAGCTCATCTGTAGCCTCCACGTGGATTAGCCAAAAATAGGTGTGGCACATAAAGCGAGAGTGAATTTTGAAAGAAGATATCAGGATGGAAAGCATCACCTGGAATGCTCTCAGAAGCAGAGAAAAGCAGTAAGGTAGAAGGTAATCCAATGGTTCATTTCCGCAAGGATCTGTGCAAGAAAAATATCTGCAGTGTCAGAGTCCCTTACAGTTAGGATTTCATCTTTTCTTGGAGCTCCACAAACAATAGATCCTATCTCCTAATTGCTATGATTGCCTCAGACACGAGAAACACAGCGTGCTCTGTTTTTATGATAATTGATGGTCTCGTTCAGAAAATGTACAACTTCACCAGTTGCTGAACCAATTGTCCAATTAAGTTGTCTCTATACTCTCCAGGCTGGTATGTTCAGCTGTATCCCAGGCAGCTCCCCCTTTGATCTCATAATAGGGTCTTATTTTTGCTTTCACAACTACCTCATATGCTGTAGCATGTCACAGTTGAAAGGGAGAATATGATTTCCAGTTCATTTATTCGTGCAGAGTAAGATGTTCGACAGTGATTTACAAATCCAACACTTAATAGAGATCAGAATATAATTAAGTTTTTAACAAATGCATCTGCATATGTGGTGAAAGTTAAGCAGCTGCTTTCAATTCAGGGCTTAGAAGGGGAGATGAAAAGGCATTTGGAAGTGAGTGCCAGGGAAGAGGGTTTTACAGTTGCATGCCTAAGGACCTAAACACCTAATTGATCAGGTAGCTCTTGAATAAGAATTTCCACAGGGAATATTTGGTAGACAGATGGACAAATCTCAGCTGACCCCAAACCCTCCCTCATAAGATTTCTAAGGCTTTGAATCTTTATGAGAAAAGACTCATCTTTCAGTCACGGAGCGGCTGATGGATTTGAATCACTGATCTTGTACTTAACAGCTTAATACATAAACCGCAGCACCACCAAGTTTCCTAAAACAGCTGAAATAATTTCACAAAAATCCCAAGCCTTCTGAAAATATATGAAACAGCTCAGAGTCATGACACTGACTTCCACCAGCAGGGAGCTACTCACTTCCACAGATAGAGTTTTAGGCAATTACAGCTCTAATCACTTTATGATGTCTCCATAGAGCCCAGTTAAACTGGTAACAGAAAGCGTTATTGTTCAAACTCACCCAGAAGAAATTTGGAGCAAAGTCCTGGCAATGTGCTTCCAAAAAGTTAGCCATGAAAATCCTGTGTGCAGGTCTACTCTGCACACAGGGTGTAACGTGAGGTCAGAATCAACTCAATGGCAACATTCACCACCATGAATTCAGCAAAACTTTAGAGGACTATTATAAAGAGAAATATCTTTTGTCCTGACCTCAACTCTTTGCCAGCAATCAAGACAAACTCATAGCTGACCCCCTAGTGGAGTTTAGAGGTTATATATCATACAAGAGTACATTGCCCATATTTCTCCCTAAAAGTCACTGGTGGATTCCAATCATCAGAGAAAAAATGCTGTTAAAAAAGCAAGGGCCACATGGGGATGGACATATCTGACCTCTATCAACTTCACAAAAAGGAACTATCCCCATCAACCATATCAATAACACAAAAGCAGACATGTCCCCCACGCTCCCATGCCTTTTTTCTACTCGTCTCAGTCAGTACTAATCTTACTACTTTGCTGGGTCCAAAATCTGATTCGATAGCTCACAGGCCACACAGAACCATATTGGGAAGTAAAAAGGTTATAATCCAGATTAATAAAACAATATGGTCGACAGCTCTCAAAATGTGTACTGCAGGCATCTCAGGTCTGAGCCTTGTGGCTCCAAGCCATTTCTCACAAGTTCTCAATCCTGCCAATACTGGCTCTCCTCTACCCCAGGGTCTCATCTTATGTCAAGTCTCCAGTTTGATCGTAAGTGTAGCTGGACCAAGAAGGGTGTCCTATATTGTCTTATTGTCTCTTCAATGGCACAAGAAGATCTGTCTTTGCGGCTAGAGTTGTTAAGGTTATTAGTGAGACTAGCCAATCATCTCATAGATTATTGAGACTGGCCAATGCCTTGTGGAATGGTAGATAGTCATAACCTTGTGGATAGGCTAGCATTCCCCATTTGCATATGCCTGCCCATCTACATAGCATCTTCTCTCCTTAATATAATAATTACTTCAGCATAAAACAAAAAGTTAATCTTTGGCTAGGAAAGATAATCTTAAATTATAAGCCTTAAAAAAAAAAGAAAAAAAATTATAAGCCTTAGACAGCAGAAGTACCATCTTTTTGTTAGCAATGTAATATCTAAAGACCTAAAGACTATGTCACCGGAGCAGCCCTACCTAGATTGTTTTATGTATATGTGTGTGTGTGTGTGTGTGTGT
>NW_006399758.1:18405451-18406335 GCF_000299155.1 Elephantulus edwardii | reverse complement strand
TTCAGTGCTGCATAGTATTTCATTGTGTGAATATACCAGAGCTTCTTTATCCATTCATTTGTTGATGGCACTTGGGTTGTTTTCATCTCTTCAATACTGTGAACAATGCAGCAATAAACATTGGGTGTGCATATATCTGCTTGGGTGACAGTTCTGGTTTTTTTTAGGGTGTATTCCCAGTAGTGGAATTGCTGGCTCAAATGATATTTCTATTTCCAACTTTTTGCAAAGTGTCATACTGCCTTCCACAGTGGTTGCACCATTTTACACTCCCACCAACAGTGAATAAGGGTTCCAGTTTCTCCACAACCTCGACAGCATTTGTTATTCACTGCTCTGCTGAATTTTGCTATTGTTAGTGAGGTGAAATAATATCTCATAATTGTTTTCAGATTGTCTATTCTTCAACTATCACATTAAAGTTCCTATCTGAACAGATCCCTTTCCAAGCTTTTTGGCCCCTGTCTTCAATATCTGCCAATGAAGTTCTGGCAAGTTGATCTTTACTAAAGGCCATAGTGATTTTCAAACTTCAAGGAACTCCTATTTACATATGAGGAATGGCTCCAATGTGGTGGTTTTTTTCCAATAAATTAATTCTGCCTCATAGAATAAACACATATAAAGATGAGTGAAGGGAAAGACAATATGGAATGAATGGATGATCAGATATTGTGTCTATAATAACTGATGTTATGGAACAAAATGTGCACAAATGATTAATTTTTTTATTAAAAAAAGTGCTTTGTAAACTCATTCAAATTGTAATGTTTTTAAAAAAAAAATGCATCCATGTAAAAAACTCTGCCATGTAAGTCTTCTGTTTTTCCCTTCCTGGTCCAAATTCCCGAGATTAATTTCCAGACTTAATCCTCACACTCTTG
>NW_006399758.1:18400311-18405351 GCF_000299155.1 Elephantulus edwardii | reverse complement strand
AGTTACACCACCAATGCAAATAACGCGGGAATAATAGAACTGTGTACCCTGATTAATGTGGATAATAATTGGGCCCAAACCAAATCCAACTCACTGCTATTGGATCATTTCCAACTCATAGCAATAGGATAAACTTGTCTTATAATATTTCTGAGTTGTAAATTTTTTATGGGAGCAAACTGCCTCATCTTCCTTCCACAGAGCAGCTAACTGATTTGAACTACCAACCTTTCAGTTAGCAGACAAACTCTTAACCCACTGCACCACAAGGACACCTTTAGATGAGGCAGAGGTAAGATAAACTTGGGGATGGAAATAAAGGGACAGAATGGATGCCACTTTTTCTTACTCAGTTGTAACAACAAGTGGATTTTTTTTCTCCCTATGTACTCAAGACCAAGAAAGTTAAGAGGTTATTTATTCAGGTACAATATTGAATTGTATTTCTTAAATTAAAGCTATTGTAATTTTTATCAGCTGCTGCACAGAATATACAGTCTCCTCTGAAACATAAAGAGCTTCCGTTTTTATGTAACTTCTCTGAAATTATTTGTATTAGTGACTCAAAAATATCTTCTTAATGCTGCTGCTGCCACAATTCTGAAGGAATTTTCTTGGATGTGTACTAAAGGAAGACAACTTTGAGATAGAAAGCTAGCCAAAATCAAGCAAACAAGAGACATCACATAGGAGTCATTGACTGCATTGTTATTTCTTGAGTCGCACCATAAGACGTCTGTCATTGCCACCCTCAGACACAGGGGTCTAGGGTTTGTGATTGGAATGTTCCCAGTGAGAATCACACTCTAATTAGGGAATGCTGCCATTTGGAAGCAGATAACTGACATGCTTTTCATAACATGTGTTATGATTGGCCTTGTAGAAAATCAGGGAAAATATAAGCTCTGGTGTCAAGTACACTTGTACACTCTAAAAATACATATATAAAGATTTTTACCCTACTCTCTCTCACATACCAAATGGAGTCAGGTCTAAGCTTCCAAATAAAACTCTACTGTGTCAGTCTATGTGGCTGGTTTCCTGAGGATACAGAACACCTGGATAAGACTCAGAAGCCATGATCTATCACTAGCCACTATTGAAAGGAATTACTGTATCCTTTATATTTAGAAGCAAACTGCCAAGTATTTGCCACACTGAAAAGACTCTTCAAATGTTGTTGTTGTTAGGTGTCATCAAGTTGACTAACCCTATGAACAACAGATCTGAACCATGCTCTCAAATGTGGTGTTGTTGTTGTTGTTAGGTGTCAAGTTGACTATGACTCATAGCAACCCTATGAACAACAGATCTGAGCCGTGCCCTATCCTGTGCCATCCTCACCATCTCTGATGTGCTGGAACTCATTGTTACACTCACTGTGCCAATCGTCTCCTCAAGAGACTTCTCTTTCTCTGACCCTTCATCTTTTCCAACATAAAGTCCTCTTTCAAGTACTGATCCCTCCTGACAATATGTCAAAAGTAAATCAGATGACGTTTCATTTTCCTTGTCTCTAAGGAGCACCCTGGTTGCACTTCCTCCAACAGACTTGCTTGTTCTTTTGATAGTCCATGGAGTATTCAATACTCTTCTCCAAAGTCCACAACTGAAAGGCATTGGTTCTTCTTCTGCCAGCTTTATTTAGTTCCTAAGAAGCAACTGAAAATACCATGGCTTGGATCAGGTACATCTTCGTCTTTAAATCTACATCATTGCTTTTTAGAACTTTGGAGAGGCTCTTCATAGTAGACTTCCCCAGTGCAACATATCTTTTGATTTCTGGACTGCTGCTACCATGGATGTTGATTGTAGATCCAAGTAAAATTAAATTGTTGACAACTTCAACCTTTTCTCCCTTTATCATTAATGTTGCCTATTGATTCAGACCTTGAACACAAATAAGACAAGACGAGCTATGGAAGGATATCAAGAATATCATCTAGGAAGAAAGCAAAAGGTCTTTACAAAGGCAGAGGAGGAAGAAACGACCGAGATGAATGTCATTAGAGACTCTGAATATTGCACTAGAATGCCAAGAATCCAAAGCAAGGAAAGAAATCAGGGAGTTAAACTGAACAGAAGAGTTCAAATGGCAGCTCAGGAAAACAAAGCAAGATATTATAAGGAAATGTGCAAAGAGCTGGAGTCAGCAAATAAAAAGGTACAAACTTGTTTGGAGTTTTCAAGCTGAAGGAACTGAAGGACAAATAGAGCAAATTCAAGCCTCCGTTTGCAGTACACAAGGCAGAATACATAATGATCCAGGGAGTATTAAAAGAAGATGGAAGGATTACACAGTCACTGTACCAAAAAGTGTTGGCTGACACAGAAAAATGTTATAAAACGACATATGATCAAGAGGCAATAGTGATGACAGAAGAAGTTCAAGCTGCTATGGAGGAGTTAGAAAATAAACAAAGCTCCAGGAATTGATGCAACACCAATTAACATATTTAAGTAAATGGATTTTTTTTGATGTACAAGGAAATCTGAAGGATGTGATCCAAGGGAGCTCTGGTGGCCTAGTGGCAAGACGCTGCACTGCAATCCCCGAGGTACGCGGTTCGAATCCACCAGATGCTCTGCTGAAGAAGGAGGGTGCAATCTCCTCCTGTACCAGTCAGATCTGATTTGATGGTACACGTAAAAATAATACAATAAAAAAATGTGATCCACAGAGAGTGGAAATTACTGAACGATATTAATAATATCATATGCAAGCAAAATCCTGCTTGAGATTATCCAAAAACTGGAACAGTACATTGACAGAGACCTTCCAGAAGTGAAAGCTGGATTTAGAAGAGGCCATGGCACTGGGGATATCATAGCCAATGTCAGATGGGTCTTGGCTGAAAGCAGAGAGTACTAGAGGAATGTCTATCTGTGTTTCATTGACTGTGCAAAGGCATTTGACTACTTGTATCACAACATTGTGGATAACATTCAGATGAATAGGAATCCCAGAACTTGACTGTGCTCATGAGAAAGTTATTTTTGGACCCAGGAAGCATTATTTAGACAAAAGCAAGGAAACACTGAGTGGTTCAAAATCAGGAAAGGAATATGTCTAGGATGCATCTTATCTCCGTAACTTTTCTATCTATTGGCAGAACAGATCATTCGAGACTGGACTTTATGAGGAGCAATGTAGCATCAGGATTGGAGGAAGATTCATCAACAATCTGCATTGTGCAGATCACACAACCTTACTTGCTGAAACTGAAGAGGACCTGAAGCATTTTGCTGCAGAAGGTTAAGGACTACAACATTAAGAAAACAAAGATCCTCACCACTGGGCCAATGGGCAGCACCATTATAGATGAAGATTGAGATTTTTAACAATTTCAGCTTGCTGAGGTCCATAATCAATACTCTTGGCACAAGCAGACAGGAAATCAAAAGATGAATTGCACTGGGAAAATATGCTGTCAGGGATCTCTCCAGAGTACTGAGAAGCAATGATGTCAGTCTAGAAACTAAGGTGTGCCTAAGCTAGGAAATTGTCTTTACAGTTACTTGCTATACACCAGACAGCTGGACAATGACTAAAGATGAAGAACAATAATTGATGCCTTTGAGATGTAATGCTGGAGAAGAGTACTGAATATATCATATATTTGCAAGAGAACAAACAGATCTGTCCTGGAGAGGATGAAACCAAGCAGCTCCCTGGAGGCAAGGATTGTAAAGCTCCATCTCACTTACTTTGGGCATGTTTCCAAGAGGGACCAGTTCTTGGAGAATGACATCATGCTTAGAAGGGTAAAGGGACAGTGCAGGAGAAGATTTTGTGCTGGAGAAGAGTTTTGACACAGTAACTGGGGTAATGAGGGTAAGTGAATCAGAGACAGTGAAAGAGGCTCAGGATAGAGCAGGGTTCAGAGCTGTTGTGCATAGGGTCACTATGAGTTGCAATGAAATAAATGGCACATGACGACAACAACAAACTGACCCGGTGGTGAAGATTTTTGTTTTCTTCCTGTTAGATGTAATCCGTATTGAAGGCTGTAGTCTTTTATCTTCTGCAACAAGTACTTCAACATCTTCATTTTCTGTAAGTTAAGATTGTTCTTCTGTCTGAAACATGCAGATTGTTCATGAGTCTTCCTCCAATCCTAATGTCATATTCTTCATATAATTCAGCTTCTTGAAAAATCTGCTTAGCATATAGATTGACTTGGTATGGAGAAAAGACCTAACCTGATATTAAACCATACAGTGATCCCTTGTTCTAGTCCGACAACTACTTCTTAGTCTATGCATGTATTAGGGTCTTTACATATTAGAGTGTATATTGTTGTTAATGTTATTCTTACATGCCATCAAGTTGTAATCAACTCACAGCTGACCCTCAAAGTTTCAGAGGCAGTAAATCACACAGGAGGTGATTGCCAATCCCCGTGGAGCAACTGGTAGATTCAAGCCACATGCCTTTGGGTTTGCAAGGCAGATTCTTATCACAGGCCACCACAGCTCATTAAGATACATATTGGTCTTCATATATTAGGGTGTTTATTTTTCTTCATATATTAGGGTAACAGTTTCCTAGAACAAGTTACTACAACCTGAGTGGCTTAGAAAAACAGAAATTTACTCTCTCAGAGTCTAGAACTCAGAATTCTGAAACCAAGCTATCAGCAAAGTTGGCTTCTTCTGAGAGTTGTGGGGCAGAGTCTGTGCCGTGACTCTCATCCTAACCTCTGGTGGTTCAAGTCTACCAATAATCAGCTCTGAGGATGGAAGGTAGGAAATCTCCTTCTCTGTGATTTACAACCTTCTGGAAACCTGCTGGAGAGCCACTGCCCTCTAAGTTTCCTAACTAATCTTTCAATCTTACTATTCTGTTAGATCTTGTACAGATCTTGCTGGAGGCAGGCATTCATTGCTAGTGAGGCAAAACTACTGATTGGGTTTTTGTTTTTTTTTTAGACAAGATTTTATTCCTTTATTTCAGTTAACATACATTTTTTTTAATTTCCATTCATTCATTGCTGCACTTCTCTCCCCACCCAGCCCTCTCCCCCCGCCCCCCAGTTC
>NW_006399758.1:18398782-18399471 GCF_000299155.1 Elephantulus edwardii | reverse complement strand
AAACAACTCAGAGCTGATCCTTTAGCTGGTTTTTGAGGGTGTAAACAGCCCTAGAGAAGATTTCTCATCTTTTCTTCTACCAGAGCTTCTGATAGATTCAAAGTACCAAAGAGATGTGGCCTTTGGATTAGCAGCATAGCTCCCTACAAATTAGGCCATCAGAAGACCCAAACATGCAGCTAGTTAAATAACCTACATCCACACAATAGATTTCTATATATCTAGTGAAAAGAATGAGATAACTCTGTCTGTATGGATAAGTAATAATCTCTACATCACCTCGGTTATACCACCGTAACAATCAATTTAGTAACTTAAAACAAGAAAATCTTATCTCTCACTACACAGCATGTAATCATGGAGCATCAGAATGTTCCACGTTCTCCCTAATCAGGGACATGAGTTCATCATCTAGAACATAAAAATCATAGTAACAGGAGGAAGAGGGAAACAGGATTATGTACCTGGTCTTAAGCCCTTCCTTGTAGAATTGCATTTCTCATTGCATTGCATTGTCTCAAGCAAGTCACATGAAAACTTAACTCCAAAAACCAAATCCACTCTTTTGTGGGTTTTATTTTTCCCCAAAAATAATATACTCCCTTTCTTTAGAAAATTTTCATTTTTGTTACAATTTTTTACTACATTTTAGAGACAAGTCTCAGCTTCTTGACTAAATTTAGTTCTAG
>NW_006399758.1:18396152-18397428 GCF_000299155.1 Elephantulus edwardii | reverse complement strand
GATGGCACATAACAACAACAATAAAAACAATTTCAATGCAAATTAATACATTAAATTGGTTTGGCACTCAATTTTCATATGCATTTTTTATAATATTGGATACAATATCCACAACGTAATCACACTCTTCGCATTTCCTCACTGTAATTCTCATTTCCATCAATCTTTCTATCCCTTCGGCCTTCTGGGATGTATCCTTAGGTAAGTGCTATTACTTTGGCCATATATGATTAGTTGATCTAAAAAGTGAGTGTCTACTTGATGTTATATGTCTTGTTAGAAGCCAGTCTAATGTTTAGCTAAAAGTTGGACCACAGTGTTGAGTTTTGTTCCAAGTTTGAAGAATGACTAAGGGGGTCCAACCACTCTTTATATTACCAGTAAGTGTAGTATTTTAGTTTTGTTCCACAGTTTACTCCTCTCTATCATGATCTTCTACTGTGATCTTTTTTAGAGTAGTAGTCTGGACACCACCTAATTCTTCTAGTTTCAGAGTCTCTAAAGTGGAAGTTTCCATGATCCTTCAGTTTTTTGGACTAATTGTTTCTATATGTCTTTGCTATTCTTCCATACTCTTTGTTCCAAACAGGGAGAGAATACTAATTGGACCTTAGATTATATTTGAACTACTTCCTCATTTTCTTTAAAACACAAGTTTCTGAAATAATCATTTGTATTTATTATCCTTGGTTTCCAGTGTCTTAAGTTGTAAGTCAAACCTACTATTAAGTTCATTCATATAATCCTCTATTAGGAAGGTCTGAACCTGTAAGTCTTGGCAAGAGCAGACTGCCTGACCTTTCTCTCACAGAGAAGCTGGCAAGTTCCAGACACTGACCTTTTGATCAGAGGCCACAGACCTGTATTTCTAGTGCATCAGCCAAAAAAGAAATGGAAAACAGGAGGAGCAATGGTGTTTTTTGTTGTGTTATGTGCCATTGAGTCACTTGTAACTCACAGAAACCCTGTGTACAACAGCACTGAAGTCTGCCCTGTCCTGAGCCAGTCTCACTGACTCCAACACAGCTAACTCCATTGCCCTAGCTACTGTATGAATCCATCTCATCTGGTGTCTTCCTCTCCTGTGCTGTACCTGCACCCTTCCGAGCATAATGTCCCTCTCCAAAGATTGGTCACTCTTGGCCACATGCCCAAAGTACATGAGACAGAGCTTCAAAATCCTAGCCTCCAAGAAGAAACTTGGTTTCACCCTCTCCAAGACAGATCTATTTGTTTTCTTGGCAGACTATGGTGTGTTCAAGATTCTTCTCCAGCA
>NW_006399758.1:18384931-18394712 GCF_000299155.1 Elephantulus edwardii | reverse complement strand
AAAACAGATGTCAGAAGAAACTATGAAAATCGCATTAGAACATCAAGAAGCCAAAACAAAGAAAAGAGATGTTAAAGCAAATGAACTGAAGATTTCAAAGGGTCACTCAAGAAGACAAAACAAAGTATTATAAGTAAAAGTACAAAGAGTTGGAGTCAAATAATAAAAAGGGAGGAATTCACTCAGAATTTCTCAAGCTAAAAAAACCTGAAAAACAAATGCAAGCCTCAAGTTGCAATACTGAGAGATAGCCAGGGAAAAATCTTGAGTGATCTAGGAAACATCAAAAGAAAATGGAAATAATACACAGAATCACTGCAAGCTTCTACAGTAAGCATTTCAAGTCTTCCTCACTTTCCACAAGCAAGGTTGTGTCATCTGCATAATGCAGGTTGTTGATGAGTCTTCCTTCAATCCTGATGCCTTATTCTTCTTCATTGACTCCAGCTTCATTAAAACAGATTGAGGTTTCAGTATCCAGCCTTGAGTTGCAACACTGAAAGATGCTATGAGTAAAATCTTGAAAGAAGCACAAAATATCAAAAGAAGATAGAAAGAATATACAGAGTCACTCTACCAAAAAATTTAGTTGACACTGAAAATTTTCAGGAAATATCATATGAACAAATGCCAATTATAACAAAGGAAGATGTTCAAGCTGCACTGAGAACACCGGTAAAAAATTAGGCCCCAGGAATAGATGAAATAAAAATTGTCATGTTTCAACTAACAAATGAAACCTTGAACGTGCTCACCAGTCTGTGCCATGAAATTTGGACAGCGACCTGCTGGCTGACTGACTGAAAATGAGGAGACTGATCATCTATATTTGTTCCCATTCCCAATGTAGGGAATCAAACAGAATGTAGACGTTATAGGACAGTATTATTAATATCACACACAAGCAAAATATTGCTGAAGAGCATCCAAAATCAGCTGGTACAATACATTAACAGGAACTTCCAGAAGTTCAAGATGGGTTTAAAAAGGCCATGGTACCACGGATATCACTTCTAAAATCAAATGGATCCTGGTTGAAAGCAGATACTACCAAAAGAATGTCTATCTGTGTTTTATTGACTATACAATAAACTATGGCTAACATTGAAAGAATGAGAATCTCAGAACTCCTAACTGTGTTCATAAGAAATCTATTCCTAGGCAAGAAGTTGTTTTCCTAACACTACAAAGGAACACAGCATGGTTTAAAATGAGGAAAGGTGTGTGTCAAGATGTATATTCTCCATACCTATTCAGTTTGTACACTGAGCAGATAATTCATGAAACTGAAACTATGAAGAGAAATATAGCGTCAAGATCAGAGGAAGACTCATCAGCAACCTGTGTTATGCAGATCACACAACATAGTCTTCAATATGGATTACATCTCAACATCAAGAAAACAAATATATTACCACTGTGACAACATCATGATAGATGGAGAAAGGATTGAAAATGTCAATGATTTTCTCTTACTTGGATCCACAATTAACACCCTCGGTACCAGCAGCCAAGAGATCAGGAGACATATTGCTTTGAGCAAGTCTGCTGTCAGGGAGCTCTCCAAAATATTGAAGAGCAATGATTTCAGTTTGAAGACTAAGTTGTGCCTGATTCAGACCATGGTCACTTGCTATACATCAGAGAGCTGAACAATAACTAAAGAGGAAAAAAAACCCAAACAAACAAAAAAACTCCACCCGATGCCTTTGTTAGAGACGATCACTGAACACCCCATGGACTGACAAAAAAAAAATGAACAGAGGAGCCATTTTAACCTTCTCCACGTGGGTTCCTTGGTGTCCTTCTCAGACCATGCAATAAAGGCCTGTTTGATTCTTAAAAACAAAACAAAACAAAAACCCTAGGTATGTCTTGAAGGAAGTGCTCTTGGAGACAAGGATGTTGAAGGTTGTCTCTAACACTTGGAACATGTTGCTAAAAGAGGCTATTTCTTAGAAAGGGACATCATGTTTGGAAAAGTGGAGGATCATTAAAAGAGAGGAAGGCCCCACAACAAGATGGATGTCACAGTGGCCACAACAATAGGTTCAAATGTATCAGAGATGATGAAGATTACACAGATTAGGACAAGATTCAGACCTGTCATTCATAGGGTAGTTGTGAATCATTCTTAATTCGATGGCACCTAACAACAACATCTCCACCAAGAGATACGATTAAATGAAAAGAATAATATTTATTCTCCACCATAATAATAACCTTAAAAACCTAAATACCAACAACCAAAACTCATGGAATTCTGATGCATAGTTATCCTATACAACAGAGCAGTACTGCCTCGTATGATTTCCAAAGCTGTAAATCTTAATGGGAACAGACTACCTCATCTTTCTCCCTTGAAGCATTTCCTTTCAAACTGTTGACCTTTTAGTTAACATCCCAATACTTAATCCACTACACCACCAGGACTCATTCAAATAATACATTAATGGGTCAGCAAACTATGGTATAGCCATGTTGTTATGTGCAGAATTGGCTCATAGCAGAATTTCCAGTGGGATTACAGAGGCAGTAAATAAAAAAGGAGGAGACTTCTCATCTTTCTGCCACAGAGCAGCTGGCCGATTAGAACAACCTGCCTTTTCAAAGTTTAGCAGGGCGGCAACTAATAGATGTTGAAGAGGATGTTGTGAGAAAGGTACTCTTATACGTTGTTGGTGGGATTGTAAAATGCTGTAACCATTCTGAAGGCAGTTTGGTGTTTCCTCAAAAAGCTGAACATAGAAATTCCATATGACTCAGCTTTTCCACTACTTGGAATATACCCTGAGAATATGAGAACTGAGGCGCAAACTGAGATTTGTATACCAATGTTCATAGCAACATTATTCACCATCACAAGAACATGGAAATGGTCCAAATGTCCAACCACAAACGAATGGATTAAGAAATTATGGTACATTCACACATTGGAATACTATGCAGCATGCAGGAGCAATAACTTTGTAAATCATTACCTAACTTGGGAGGGACTCAGCATTATGCTGAGTGAACTCAGTCCCACAAGGATAAATATTGTATAAGACCGTTATTGTAGAATGAGTATAAGGATCCAGGAGGAGGGGTGAGAGAGGCTGGAACCAGAGGGATATGAATGTACAGGGGGAAGAGGGGATTAATCATTGGGTTGTACGATTTGATGGGTTGGGGGGGTGAAGGAAATTGAAAGAATTTGTTCGAATTTGTATTAGAATGTTGTAAATAAACTAGTGGGGGGGAAGTTAGCTTGAGGGGGAAGAGGGTGGGGATAAAATGTGCAAAAATGAATGAATGAAAATCTAACTTTTCTGTAAATTTTTGTTAAAATTACAATTAAAATAAAAAATTTTATTAAAAACAACCTGACTTTTAATTGGCAGTGCAGACCCTTATCACTAGGCTCTCAGAGCTCTACAGAGTGGAATATTATTCAGCTGTAAAGAGACATTACATTCTGATTTGTAATACAGTGTGGATAAATCTTAAAAACATTATGCAGAGTTAGCACAGGAATCCAGAATTAAGGCTGCATAGAGAAGTGTACTCGGGGTGGGGGATGGGGGGAAGGGACGTGGGAATTGTATACTAATGAAGGAATTTTTTTTCTTTTTTTTTTCTCTCTTCGGAGGGGGAAGCGAGCTGGTGGGGAGGGGTGGGCAGGGAGAAAATTGCGGCAATGAATGAATGGAAATCCAAAACCTCTGTAAAAAAAAAAATTTTAAAAAACATTATGCAGAGTATAGTAAGTCAGGCACACACACAAAGAAATAAGTATAAAAGGCAAATGCTTTATGCTCACAATTATATGAAATCGATAGAATAAGCAAATGAATAGCCTAATGGTAACAACAATCCTAAAGGCACATAGTTCGAACCACCAGTTGCCCCAGAGGAGGAAGATGGGAAGTCTCCTCCTGCATAATTTATTTTTTCTGAAAACCCTCTGGAGGGTCAGCTATAGGTCTTTTGATGGTATGTAACAACAATGACAGATGTGGAAGGAAGGGGAAAGAGGTACTGAGTTTCTGTTCACAGTGAGAGAATAATTTAGAAATTACTAGTGATGATAACTGCACAATATAGGTAATGTGATAAATACCACTGAATTGATACTAAAGTAAAAATACATGGACTTGGTGAATGCTTTATTGTATATATATGTTTACCACAATAAGACAACTTTTAAAAGAAATTAAAGTTTACCATTATTAAGAGGAAATCCTGGTTCATTTTCTTAATTTTCTTTTTCTTCCTTCCCCACATTCAATATACAATGAGGGCTCTAACATTTCCTGTTAATGGAAGAAAAAGTGTTGTTCTAAATGCCATCTTGCAATTTTGGTTTAAAAATCTTCTATATTCTTCACATATATTCTTATATATAATCAATGTATACAGGATATACTAAAACTCAAAATCAAACGCATTACTGTTGAGTCAGAACTGACTTGATACTTAGCACTTGTGGTGTCAGGATTTTTCCAGAATGACTTTTCTTTCTGTTGCCTTAAACCTGATCACACAGCCAGGTGGGAAAATGTAAGTAAAATGAATCCTTGAAGGTCTGTAACTACCCTTTGCTCCATTGAGAGCATGCTCTCCAGCTACCTCAACTTAGGATCAGCATCTTCAATCAACTACAGCTGTGAGGCCAATATAAGAGAGGAAGCTAACCAGACTGTAAAGAGACTGTGGCAAGGCATAGCTTTACAAAGCCAAGGCCAGAGGTTCCTCCACAAAAGGTATCTTGCTGTTGACTGAGAAGGTGCCTGGATTAATTAAGGAACTGTATCTTGCTGTTCACTGAAAGGTTGTTTGAACTAATTGAAGGATTGTGACTTGCTTTTAACCTAGCCTGCACTGCTGTTCACTACACCTTGACTTTCACTGAGAGATATATCTTGCCTTCTGAACCTCACGCACCCCTTCTACAACGTGTTTCCCTAATAAGCCCCACAGCTGTGAGTAAAAAGAGATTCTATAAAGTCTGTGTGGTCCTTTGCAATGAATTTTGGACCCAGTAATTAGTAGATGTAGGTGCAGTAAAGTGAGGGGGCCAAGTCTGACCTTGTGGGGATCAGTTTCATACTGTAGATGTTGTTGATGGGGACAGTTCCCCTTTGCGGAGTTAGTAGAGGTTGGAGTTGGCCATCCTCATGTTGCTATTGGTCCTTTTTCCAGGGTCCTATGACTATAAATCACAGAGGAGGTGATTGCTCATCTTCCTTCTGCACAGTTCCTGGTGGATGAAAACCTCCATTTGGGTTAGCAATGCAACTCTCTGTTAGAAAAAAATATCTCTTGGTAAATGTAGAAGAACTGTTGATAGTGAGGCTTACTTTTTTACTGTATTTGCTTTGTGTCTTGTATATTTTATGTGATATGTATTATCTACCCAAAACGTATTTCAAAAGAAGCAAAAATACGAAGCATGTGTCTTTTGCTTGTAAAGCATATATAGAAAATTGTACCTAGAATCTGTCTTTATTTGCATCCCATTGAATGAAATTATAGAAACATAATTTAATAGCAGTCAGTATATGATACATTATCTATCTAAAATGTATTTTAAAACAAATAAAAATATCAAACATGTCTTTTGGCCCTAAAGCATACATATAGAATTATAGTTAGACTCTGTCTTAATTTGCATCCCATTGAATAAAATTAGAGAAGCATGTAATTTAATATAGTATAAAACAAAATTATATCTCTAAAACTCCTAGAATAAATGTGTGAGCCCAAAAGAAGGGTTTTAAAAAAAATGAATTATTTAAATTTTATAATGATTTTATAATCATGTATTATAAATAAAATTTCCAAATGATGGATACTTATAAGCTCAGAGGCATAGTCAATAATAGCTCTCGGTCTGATATAAATTGGCAGAGATCAATGTCCATGGAAGGGGTAGTCAGATCACCAGACAGTGAGACTACCCATTTTCAGCCAGAGCAATTGAGTCATAAATGCATTAGTTTGTGCGGGCTGTACTCCCTGATGAGTGTACATTAGGAAAAAATATTAGCTAACAGTCAAGGCAAGTTGGGCTCAGGCTCTCGGTTGCAACATTACAGAGGGCGTGGATCCAGTCATCTGTCCATCAGCGAAAGCCCAATGACTTTCTAAAAGCAGAGGAGGCTATATCAGGGAAAGGAGGATGTTCTTTCCTTATATAAACTGTGAGCCTAGTACATTCCCCCAGCCCAGGATCATTTTTAATGTAAACGTCATCTTGCTACAGAACTCCTTGTGCTTGCAATCTTCCTTAAGTCATTAATTAGATATGCCACATTAATAGCAACTTCTAGGTTCTGTATCTTTCCATTCTGGTAGTTCTGTTGGGAAAAAAAGATCAGATAAAAGGGAGGAAAGAGGCTTTCTGCTCACTTGGACACCATTCTATAACCCTCATGATGCCCATGCCACCCCTCCATTCCAGAAGCACAAGATCTCACAGTTAGAATAAGCTGCTCCCAGTCCCTCACTCTGGGGCTTTGACCACTGGGAAGAGGGAGGCAGTGTCTCCAAAGTGACCACAGGTAGAAGCACTTCAGTTTCACAGAGCGGAGGCTAGAGCAAGAGAAACTGAATATTAATAGAGCTCTCTCGTCCCTGCTCTTTTCCAGCCATTCTACACCTCCTCAGAGACACTGCCAGCTTTACGTTTGCCACCGCTAACCTGAGATGAAAGGAGATCTTGTTGATGTAGTTAGTTGCTGTGGAGTGAGCTCTGAATCACAGCAACCTTGTGTCAAACAGAACAAAACGTTGTTAGGACCTGTGCCGTCTTCATGGTCATAGGGATGAGTTCTTTGTTTGTCTGTGTATCAGTCCATCTCACGGAGGGTTCTCCTTATTTTCACTGACCCTCTATTTAACTAAACACAGTGTCCTTTTCCCAAGCAAGCAAGCTGAAAGCTGACCATCCATCCGTCTTAGTTGTATAATGTTGCTGTAACAGAGATACCACACGTGGATGGCTTTAACAAATAGACATTTGGGAGTCTAGGAATCAGAAAATCAGAAAACTCTCTTAGAGTTTGAGAGTCTAGGAATCTAAGTGCAGGACAGCAGTTCTAGAGGGAGGCACTCTCTCCCTCTCTCTATCATTTGTAGAGCAAAGTCCTTGTTTCCTTCAGCATCTGTCATTTCAATGTTCCCTGAAGACCATATATGTTGACCTTTTATAGCACAGGGGCCCAACCCCCTTCTGCTTGCTTGCTTGGGGAAAGGACACCGTGTTTAGTTCAGTAGAGGGTCAGTGAAAACAAGGGGAATCCTCAGTGAGACAGACAGACACAACAAAGAATGCATCCCTGTGATCATGAAGCAGCTCAGGGCCTAGCAATGTTTTGTTCTGTCTGATACAAGGTTGCTGTGATTCGGAGATTTCTGGTTTTCTCCCTCTTTCTCTCTCTTACTGCTCTCAAGTCAGAACTGACTCATAGCTGACCCTCTAGCAAGATTTCAGAGGCTGTAAATCATAGATAGGATTGTCCGTCTTTCTCCCTCAGAGCAGCTGGTGAGTTCAAATTACCAGAGACACACCAGCAGTGTAACTCCCTAGAGGCTATGCCACCAGAGCTTCCCAGCCCAGAGAAAGTGACTCCCCATTCAGTGCAAACCTGCTGCAGGAACTTGTCCAATTCCATAACCTGTTATCCTTTTCAACACATAAACAGTAGAATGAGTTAACTTTTACTTTTCTAAGATTTATTAGATTCATTATATTCACTAATAAGAAAATATATTGCAAGAAAAAAATGTTGTGTCTTGATTTTTTTTAACTCAGAAAATGTGATCATTGTATCTTCATTCAAACAACAAATATTTATTGAACATTCATGACATGTTAGACAATGCTACATAGTCTCTCTTTCTCCTTCTTTCTCTCTTTGTCATTGCTGTTGAGTTGGAACCAACTCATAGCTGAGCCTCCAGTGAGTTTTCAAAGGCTGTTAATCACATGGGAGGAGAATGCTCATCTTTCTCCTGTGGAGCAGCTGAAGGATTTGAAACTTCTGCCTTTAGATTGGTAACACAATACACTCCAGTGAGTTTTCAGAGGCTGTAAATTACACAGGAAGAGAGGCTCATCTTTGTCCCTCAGAGAGGATTGTGGATTCAAACATCTGGCTTTGAATTGCTAGGGCAACTCTTTACCCACTAGGCCACCAGAACTCCCTTGTTAAATAGTAGGGGTAGAAAATTTAAAAAGTCATTCTCTCAGGCCTCAAAAGTTACTTGCAAGTAAAAGTTACTTGTAACAAATAGCTCAGTAAATTCATTTATCAAATTGCTTAGCATCTGCTGGGAACTCACTAAGCATTTAGTGAAAAAAAAAATCCGTTTAATAAATGATATTTGTATAAATAAATGAGAATGCCTCATCTGAATCAGTAGATCAGAGAGATGTCACAATGGATGTGATGTGTGAACTAAGAGTCTGTGGATAAATAAAAATTCTCCAGAAAAGAAAGAAAAAGTCTTCCCAACAAAGGCAGCTTTGCCTAGAAAGGCACAGAACTGTAGAGCTTGGTACATTATTGAAACTGCAAGTAGATCAGTGCTGTAGCAAAGAGCTGACAAGGCAAGGTAGGAAAAGATGAAATGGAGATAGAGCCCAAACTGAAACGGAGAAGGACCCAAATCACAAAAAGCAATGGCAACAGAGTGTAAGTAAGACCAGGAGAGACAGCAAAGAGAAAGATTTAAGCTGGGAGTGAGAATTCAGTGAGACCAGGAGTTTCTAAATAAACAGAAACTAATACTGGTTTCAGAATTATAACACTATGAAGGCAAATCACATGTATTGCATGTTAAGTGCCTGGCACTGTGGTTATTATTATTTGACAAGGGTTATTTCACTTAATTCTCACAAAAGCTCTTCAAATAGCTAATTGAGCATAGTTATAATCCCCACTTTACAGAGAAGCAAACTGAGGCATATGAAGATTATGTAATGCTTCTGTGTCTCATGGATAATTAGTGTTAAGATTGAGATTCTGTCTTCTCTTTTGAGCAGAGAGGTTCTAAATACTCATTCAACATCAAAAATGTGTTTTGTTTGGTCAGAATAGTATGTTATTAAGGTCAATAACTTTGGTGGTAGCCAACACCCATATACCCATCCCCCAGTTCATGACTATCCTAGAAAAACCATATTGTGTTATACTCACTAACAGAATGATGAAGACTGAGGTGAACTGTCTAGAACCTTCTTCAGGCAAGAACTTGGCTCAGCTGCTGAGATGCTGTTAATATTCAGCCTTTAGTAGTCAACTCCAGCTCAGTTGGCCACAACTGCCTCCCCCAAGGTCATGGTCCTCACATCTTCTACCTGAATCTCTAAGCTGAAGTCTAAACCTGTCTAAGCCCCTGGCCCAGGACAAATCAAAACCAAACAGATAATGGTTGCCCTCAGATGACTGACTCTTAGCAACTCAATGTGCGTCTGAGTGAAACTCTGCACCATAAAGTTCTCACTAATAGGTTTTCCAGAAGTAGATCACCAAATCTTCCATCTAAGAAACTTCTAGGTGAATTTGAATCTGCAACCTTTCAGTTAGCAGTCAAGTGTATTATCCATTTGATCACTCAGGGACTCCAGCCCGATTCAACAGTGGATAAAATCTCAGGCTGTTGACAAGGCTCACTATTGTCGGACACCAGATATCAGCCACTTACTTAATGTTGTAGAATTAGAACAGACCTATAGCTTATCCTCCGGCAGTTTTTGGAGTTTATAAATCTTACAGAAATTAAGTTATTATAT
>NW_006399758.1:18378095-18382525 GCF_000299155.1 Elephantulus edwardii | reverse complement strand
TTTTGTGTGTGTACCGTCAAATCAGATCTGACTGGTACAGGAGGAGATTGTCCCTCCTTCCCCGGCAGAGCATCTGGTGGATTCGAACCGTTCGCCTCTGGGATTGTAGTTGCAGCTCCTTGCCACAGCATCCTTGATTATAGCTACTCGAGGTTTGGATTTGTTCTTCAGTTCCTTGAGTTTAAGAAATGCTGAACGAGTTCAGCTCTTTTGAGTTTCCAACTCTAGTTTCTCACACATTTCATTGTAATATTTTGCTTTGTCATTCCGTGCTGCCTTTTTTAATCTTCTGTTCAGCTCTTTAGTATCTTGAATTCTTCCTTGTGCTTTGGCTTCTCTGCATTCCGGTGCACTCTTCAGAGTTTCTTCTGACATCCATTTTGGTCTTTTCTTCCTCTCCTGTCTTTGTAATGACCATTTGCACTCTTCCTGGATGATATATTTGACATCCTCCTACAACCCATCTGGTCTTCGCTCATTAGTGTTCAAGGCCTCAAACCTGTTCCTGAGATGATTCTGAAATTCAGGTGGGATGAAATCAAAGTCATATTTTGGCTCCTGTGGATTTGGTTTTATTTTCCTCAGTTTCAACTTGAACTTGCATGTGAGTAGTTGGTGGTCTGTTCCACAATCAGCTCCTGACCTAGTTTTCACAGCTGATATTGAGCTTCTCCAGCGGTTTTTTCCGCAGATGTAATAAATAGGCTGCACCAGTAGAGCCCTTTATCCAGCATTCAGTCAATGTCAACAGAGTGAATGACATACATCTCACCGAGAGACATCCATTTCTTTGGCTTAGAGTTAGCCTGCCTTGGCAAGCAGCCTGTGTTAAAATGTAAATAACTTTACCTTAAAAAAAACAAAAAACAAAAAACAACCAACCCAAATTCCCTGTTGTGGTGGAGTTGATTCTGACTCTTCAAAATCCTCCATCAGGTTTCAAGATTATAAATATTTACAGAAAGGGACTAATCCATCTGTGGTTTCGAACCACTGACCTTTGCAGTGGATTTGAAGTCTGATAGCCTATGCTATATATCCTCAATATATATGCAGTGAAACAAGGATAAAAAGAGATCACTCAAAAATGTGTTGTAAAATTACTGGTATTTGTTTTCTTTCATTTTCTACAGGAAAATTTTTTATGTTTAATTCGAGAGGATTTAGTAGGCACAAAGAAAATTATCAAAACAAGTTTTTCTAATACAAAAAGATTATACCTTTCTCCCAGACAAATAACCCTGGAGAGGGAAGCACATAAAGCTATAATGTGCTAATTAGCCAGAAAGACAGCCAGTGGATATCAAAGCTGAGGAAACAGGATATTCCACATGCTTGGAACCATTCTAGATCATACAAGGCTGGCTTAGGTGAGGGGACACGTTTTCATGGTTAAGGCATCCAAGATCAACTGGAGGAGGAAAGCTTTGCAAATGGGGAGAGACCCTGAGACCAGCTGCCTCCACAGTTGTGCCTGCCTCTCCTTCACCCTCCTGTGGTCCCATTTTCTTGGCCAGCATCCCAATACAAGCAAAGTTAGGGTCTTACTTCGACTCTGTGTTCCTTCTGCCCCACACCCCTGCCCTCCTGCCTCCTCTGATGATTTCTGAGGTCCCCTTTTCTCTCAGTCATTAATTTAGAGCCAAAGCCCTGGATTCCTTCACGCGCCTCCATCAGGCCCTTCTCACTCTCCAGAAAACAAAGGAGCCCTCCAAACACAAAGCAGGAAGAGAGGGATTGATCTTCCAACTTGCTTTGTCTTGTGACACCTAACCAAAGCCCGCTTCAATTGTATCGCCACCCCTATGGCCTTAGACCCTGTCATTTTCCCTGACTTACTGGGTTGTTTCTCTACTTTGAATCTCGCCAACTTACTCATTCATTGCTGTCAAGTCAGAATGGGCTCTTAGCTGACCCTCCAGCAGGGCTATAGAGGTTGTAAAAGAACTTGCCCATCTTTCTCCCTAGGAGCAGCTGGTGGATTTGAACCCCCTACCTTTGGATTGATAGCACAACTCCTTACCCACTAGGCCACCAGAGCACCATTGGGTCTTACTAGAATAAGCATATACTCCTTGAGTGAGTTTGACTCGTATTTGGTCCCTGACCCAATACTGTCCACCTTGAATGAGGGAATGTCTGGGTCACTTCCCTGCTATGTGGAAGATACAGGAGATTCAGAGACAAACCCTAGAATTCCCTCTGCCTTCTGACCCCACTTCTAACTGTCTTAAGATGCTCCCCATATGGACATACTGTCACCTTCCATGTGTGTATATCTATAGGTTGCTGAAGCCACCTTCCTCCGCATTCAAGCTTCAACAAGCAGGACAGCAGGGAGAAAATGAGAAACTCTGAGAAATCAGTTGTCATAATGTTGACTCCAATTTATGATGACCCCATGTGTGTCAGGGTCCACAAGGCTTTCAGTGGCTGACTTTGCAAAAGTAGATCACCAGGCCTTTCCTCTAAGGCACCTCTGGGCAAACTCAAAGTGTTAACATTTTGTTCAAAACAAAGTAAAATAAAAGTTTAACTATTTACCCAGGGACTCTCCTCTCCTTCTCGGTCATGGACAAAGTCTATGCCCAGCCCAGCTCCCCTGTGTGTTCCCCACAGCTTCAGTAAGCTTTCACCACCAACAGCCAGCACCCAGGGTTTACTAGCAGGGCTCCAGGAGCCTGCACTGACTTCTTATGGGGAAAGTGGAAGTGCCTGATGCCTGACAAGATCTCTATAAAGCTGTCCCCTCCATGGCCCCTAGATAGTCGGGAATAGGGACAAGAATCAGTTCTGATTTGAACGAGGACACCTCTGGACAGAAACCAGAGTTCCTTTTAAGGATGCAGATGTAAAAACCCTCTGGGGCCTCCTGTGTCCCGTCTACTCCCTCACAGCCTCCCTGGCCTGTTGCTGTTAGGTGCTGTTGAATTGCCCATCACCCTTCCCCCTGCTCCATGCATACAGTAGTATCTGACTGGTCTTCCCCAAAGTTTTCAAGAGTAAATTCCTAGGTCTTGCTTCATAGTCTGTTCTAGTCTAGAAGCTGCACTAAAACCTGTCTCGCATCACAGCAATGCACAAGGCTTCACTTATAAATAGGTAATGGATATCTTTGAGGTGAGCTACTGAGAAATCAAACCCAGGTTTCCTGCACAGAAGGTAATAATTCTAACACAGAACCATTGCTGCCCTCATATCCCTAAATATATGTTCCCAATCTAGTCCTTTAATCTTCTCTCCGGCTCAGCTTCTGCAGAGCTGGGCTTAAACACTTCATCTCTCTTCTTCCTAAAAGACATTGGCATTAACCTTCTCTATTCTATACTGCACCTTGTAGCGTTATTATCAGAGGTGGAAAAACCACTGACTTTTTGTGGTTTTCTAAAGAAACACAAAGTGGGACTAAACTTAACTTTCTTCTAACCAGACCTACAAATGATGGAAAAGCAAAACCACAGGAACCCTTGACCTTGAAAGCAATGTATATAGGTGACAGAGTTTTGGGCTAAACAAATTATCTCTGAATTTTAAACTTGGAACATTCTTGACTCCTTTATTGAATTTCATGTTAAACTTGTTCAATTATTTTCAACCAAACTGAAAGCTAACTTCCAGATTCAGAGTATGACCTGCTTTTTAGAAATGGGTTAAGGATGTTTGGTGTGCTCCTTCTGACATCTTTCCATAATTAACATTAACTTGGAATATGAGTCAGCCTCCTTCCTTCTCAACAAACTGCCAGTGAAATGCAGTCTGTGGAGACCTAACTGGGTTCACTGCGGGTTAGCACTGAATGTCTAATATGATACAGAAGCTCCCAGCATTGGGCAATTCTTCTCCACTCAGTGTCTCTTGTGCTGTTCATGAGGGAATGTTATTAAAGCGAACAGTGCTCTGGCATTCAGGGGAGAGGTAGGATTCTTGTCTTTCTACCAATGGTCTACATTGATTTTAGATCTGTCATTTTTTAATCTCCAAATAAAATCAGAATCCATTTTTTTCCATTTAAAAAAAAATCCCAAAACAACTATAAGATATCATCACACCCCAGTCAAAATAGCAAAATTTAACAGAACAGCAAGCAAAAAATCCTGGCAAGGTTGTGGAGAAACTGGAACCCTTTTTCATTGTTGGTGGGAGTGTAAAATGGTGCAACCCCTGTGGAAGACAGTATAGCGCTTTCTCAAAAAGTTGCAAATAGAGATACCATTTGACCCAGCAATTCCACTACTGGGAATATACCCCAAAGAGACCATACCTGCCACCCAAGCAGATATATGCACACCCATGTTTATTGCAACTTTGTCCACAATAGCAAGGAGCTGGAAACAACCTAAGTGCCTATCAACAAACAAATGGATAGAGAAGCTGTGGTATATTCACACAATGGAATACTATGCTGCATTGAAAAACAAGGAACTCATGCA
>NW_006399758.1:18370325-18372290 GCF_000299155.1 Elephantulus edwardii | reverse complement strand
TTAGGGCTGTTGTACATAGGGTCGCTATGAGTTGCAAGTGACTCGACGGCACATAACAATAACATAACAGGTGAATATGTACCACAATAAGCACAGATCAAAACCTTGTGCTACTCTGTACCACCTTCACCATCTCCAGCATCCTCAGCCCAGTGTTGCAGTCACGGTGTCAGCCCATCTTGTTGAGAGTTTTCCTTTCTTTCTATTATCCTCCACCTTTACCAACCTGATGTTCTTTACCATATTGACAGATTGGCCCCTCGTGGCAACAGGTCCAAAATATGTGAGACAAAGTTTCAACATCCTTGCCTCTAAAGAGTGCACTGGTTGTACTTCCTCCACAACAAATTTGTTTGTTCTTTTGGCAGTCCACTTATTTCATATTTCTTTGACTAATTTGTTCTTTTTTTAAATTTTAGTTTATTATTTTGTGTGTGTGTGTACTGTCAAATAAGATCTGACAGGTACAGGAGGAGATTGTCCCTCCTTCTCCAGCAGAGCATCTGGTGGATTTGAACTGTATACCTCTGGGATTGCAGTGCAGCTTCTTGCCACTAAGCCATCAGAGCTCCCTAACTAATTTGTTCTTTTGATGCCAGTATTCTATGTCTATCAAACAAGTATGTGTTGAACGGCTGTATTGGGTCTAATATTGTGCTTCGTGTGTGAGCAATTCCTCCATTTAACTTGGTTTACACATTTTCATCACCCCATTCATTTATTTATCCACCTTATTGTGTTCTTCATACTAGGCAGCAAGATGTAAAACCTCACACTCCGGTAGAGAAATAGAGGAAATAAACATGTAAGCACATAATTACTGCGCTCTTTAGGGAGCTCAGGATAGTTCATGGAAGTGGCACTGCTAACCCAAAGGTTAATTCAAATCAACCACTGGCTTCATAGGAGAAAGTTGAGCCATCTCCTCCAGTGTCACTTACAGGCACAGAAACTCTCTGGAGGGGCAGCTATTAATTAGTCCTGACTGAATGGCAATGACAATGAGTGAAAAAGAAAATAGAAAATTAAAAAAAAATACCAATCTCAAACTCACTGTGAATGAGTCACTTCCAACTCCATTGGGTTTCCAAGGTTATAAATCATAAAGGGAGGAGACTGTCCATCTTTCATATGTGGTGCTCCAGAAGATTCAAACTGCTGGAAATGTATAGTCTTTGAATTAGCAACCAACTCACTGTAAATTTACCATAGAGCTCCCTATGGGATATTAAGCCCTAAATGAAAATAAAAAAGGATAAGATGAAAAGCACCTCACAGTTTCCAAGTCAGTTTCTACTCATGGTAACCCTGTAGGACAGGATTGGTGCAAGGTTGTAAATCTACATAAAAGCCAAGGCTGTAAATCTACATAAAAGCAGACTGCTGCATCTTTCTCCTGAAGAGTGGCTGATAGGTTTGAGGCGCTATTTGCTTACTTAACTGTGTAATCAGGCTTCCTGTATTTAGCTTTCAGCAAATTCAATTCAATTCAACATTCATTAAGTCAAAGTTGACTCATACCTGATCCTCTGGTGGCTTTTCTGAGGCTGTAAATCACACTGGAAAAGATTGCCCATCTTTCTCCTACAGAGCAGCTGATGGATTCAGATCTCTATTCTTTGGATTGGCAACACAACACTTTCTTTACCACTATGCACCTACAGCTCCCTTGTACTTAGCCCAGTGTCTGGTAATTCTAGATGTCAAATCTGTGTTTGCTGAATGGAATGAGCACAGGTGTCCCTGTGACCATGGAGAGCTATATTTGGCTGGAGTGAAGGCTCATTGTCAGGAAATACATAACATAAGGCTGGAAATATAGACAGGAAACTGGATCATCTATGACCTTTTAAACTATGTTAAGAGATCTGATTTTTTTTATTTAGTTTGTTTCTTTTTCATGTCAATGAACATCTACAGAGATTTTGGAATTCCATTCATTCATTGTTGCACCCTTCTCCCCGC
>NW_006399758.1:18364824-18370225 GCF_000299155.1 Elephantulus edwardii | reverse complement strand
GATTCATAACTGCTCATGCTAATAACACTATATCATCATGGTATGGAGGAGGAATAGTGGAACTTTATCCACATTTAAAATATTCTTCTTACCAAAACCATTTATGGAAAATAGGAAATGCATTGGAACATGTATCTCTGGATTGGAAATGATCATATTGTTAATATTTCTAGCCTTAAACTTAAAAGATCATACTGTTCAAAATTATTTGTTATATATTTGTTTAAATTTTTCCCTCTTTTAACAACTGGGATTAGAGGGAAGAGAAAAGAACAGAGAATGGCCAAAATTATTGGGGCAACTATTGCTGCCAGTTTAGGGCCTGTGTCAGGAAAAGAAAGTCCTACTCAAAAACAGTGCCACCCAAAGGTAATAAAGGAGGTCAGAATTGCTTCCACTATGAAAAGCTGGGCCACTTCAGTAGACAGTGTCACAGATGAGAGCCACAGATAGGCAAGGGAGTAGAGAGGAAGCTCCCACTCACTTGCTGTAAGTGTGGATTTGAAGGACACATGGCCAAGAGCCACCCACAGGTCCTCATGGCTGACAGGACTGACAGGCCCCAGCTCCCAGCTGGAAACAAAGGAGGACACTTCAATGATTTAGATCCTCCTAGAAGAGCTGTGGGTGAGCATTACCATTACTGGTAAGCATATTCATTTTCTCCTGGACACAAGAGCCTATTATTTGGTCCTAAAAGCCTTCTGAGATTCCAACTCTTCTCACTATTTCTTTGTTGTTGCCATTGACGGAAAACCTCATAAGCAGTTCCTTACTTCACCTCTGCCTTGCATGCGGACTTCGGAGCTGTAAAAAACCCAGTGGTAGATGGCATTTGCTCCAGGACTTAAGAACCATAAATCACATAGCTGAGCCTCTACATCTTGTGGTTCCTAACTTTTTACTAGAATAGACAAAGTGCTAGTCAATAGGCCTTTTATTTTAAGAACTATCTTCCCTCTGTAACTTGATTTGTGTCATTGTTAGAACCTCTACTTGGAATATTATTGCTTTTAATTTTTGACTCATGTACTTTTAACTTGTTAGTTAAAATTGTGTCTTCTAGGCTGCAACACTTCCATGATACATCTTCAAGGATATGAACATGTACGGCTAAGCACAACTGATAACAGTGCATCTAAATTCCAAAGTCAATCTCCACAATAGTCTATGTGTTTCCTATTGCCAAAGGGGCCCTTTAGAGTAGTGAGAGAAGATCTTAACCTGAAACATACAACGTCCCTTTTCAGCAAGAAATAGCTAAGAGAATACTCCGTCCCCTTTTCCTCATGAATCAGGGTGAAGTCTCTCTCAGGGAGGAGTGATAGGGAATGGCAAAGGAGATAAATCAGAACTGGTTTTGACAAGCACTGTGGCAATGAGACAATTAAAACAGACTTTCAAGGGGAGAAAAAAAAGAGGAACGAATGGGGGAGGGGGTAGAGAAAATGGTGCAACAATGAATGAATGGAAATCCAAAATCTCTGTAAATGTTCATTAAAATTAATAAAATTTAATTTAAAAAAAATTTTTAAAACCACGTTATGGTCTAAGCTAGCCTGTGCCCTTAATCCAAAAATAATGTTTGAAATAATGTTGTTTTTTATTTTTCTTGGTGTGTTGTTTTTAAGAAATATTTTGGCAGTTTGTTATGCAAAAAGAAAAAAATGTAAAAGACGTTCATATTAACTGTGTCTGGACACCATCTAGAATACAATCAATGGAGATTATAAGGTAGCAAGGCAAATATACTTAGAAAAAAATGGTGTCAAATATATACAGAGAAAAAAGGATAAATTTGATATTTATTAATCATATTTGCAATTAACAAGATTAGGAAATACATTGTGCCTAATACTAGGCCAAAATTTGTGAATGAATGTTGAATTCATGAGTTTATTTCAATTAGTTGATATCATCAGAATTGCAGAATCTTGGTAATATCGGATCGAGATGAAAAAAACAGTATGATATTTCTGTAAAATATTTGAGATTTGAGTGATATATTAAATAAAAATCCACTAATCTGGAAAAAATCCCAAGGAGTTATGATAATTAATGATAAAACAGATCTCACTAAATTAATATTTCATCTTCCTGTGAATCCCACCATATTGTGCCAAATAAAACAGAATAAAAAGCATAGAACCAGAGCACCCTGGTAGCCAAGTGGGTAAAGAGTTGCACTTCCAGCCCAAAGTCAGGTCATTGAATCCACCAACTGCTCAAAAAGATAAAGATGGGCAGTCTCCCCTCAAGCCATTTACAGCCTTTGAAAACCTACTATAAGGTTAACTATGAATCGCTTCAGCTCAGGGTCACGTAACAGCAACAAAGCACTGACCTTTGGCATTATCAGCACCATTGGAAGTTTTGAAATTCAGAAAAAAAATTAAACATGAGCTAAGGATTATGGGGGCCTTATAGAAAGAAGCTGTGCTACAAACCCAAAGGCATGTGGTTCAAATCCAACAACTGCTGTGCTGGAGCAGAATAGGCAATCACCTCCATGAAATTTACTACCTCTGGAACCCTGCCGCAGGGTCAGCTATTGGTCAGTTCCAACCTGACAGAACGCAACAATGAGTGTTATGGACTGCCAAGAGACAACATCGTCCTAGAGAAAGTAAAACCATGATGCTCCTCAGAGTCAAGCACGGTGAAATCATCTCACCTACTTTGTTCACGATGACAGGAGGGGTCAGACCTTGGAGAGGGATATCATACTTGGGAAAAGTGGAAGGGCAGTGCAAGAGACAATGACTCCTAGCATGATGGATTGAAACTGTGACTGTAAGAATTGGCTCAAGTGTGTGGGAGATGGTGAGGAAAGCATAGAATAGAGCAGGGTTCAGAGCCATTATTGAGAGGGTCACCGTGAGTCGTATCCTACTTGAAGGTACATACACAATAATAAACTTTCTAATTAAATTATCAGCACACTTCTATTACTAGCTATTACTGTCTCTTTTTGTTGCCAAATTAATAGTAAAAACTGTATATAAAATAGCTACTAAAGTTAAATGATTACATCTAGTATAGAAGGGGTCAGGTGGGTTGTGTGTTTCTGTGATGTTAGTTGCTAAGGTACTAATATTTCAAATATTAGCAGGATCATGCAGATTGCAGCAAAAAATATAGATGAAGAAATTCTAGGAAGCAGGCTTGTCCAGGGAAGAGCTCAGGGCCTGGTGCATCCAAACCACCTGGCTCTTTCAATTACAAGTTCAGCATGTAATGCATGGCACCACGGAAGCTCCTTATCCTCGGCATCAGTGAACTGACACAGAGTGGCATTGGCCATTTGAAATTAGACAAGCATGTGATCAACTGTGCTGGGACTGACATATTGAAGAGAAATGGCATCATATTCACTAGCAAAGAAGACATTTCAAGATCTATCCTGAGGAACAACTCTGTCAGTGATTTACACACCAACCACTAGAGCCAAAGATGAAGAAATTGAGGGCTCTACCAACTTCTGCAGTCTGCACTTCATCAAATATGCTACCAAAATGCATTGATAATCACTAGTGCTTGGAAAGCAAACGTTGGCAGTGACAACAACAACAAAATCAGGGCTATGAGAAGCACAGGGCCAGGCAGTGCCACATTCTGTTGTATAAGGTCACTATGAATTGGAAAAAGGAGTTCTCTGGTAGTTTCGTAGAAAGAAGTTGTGCTGCAAATCCAGGAGCATGTGGGTCTAATCCTCTAGTTGCTTCATGAGATTTCTCACATGCAACATGCATGCTTATTTCTCCTGGGCAATCTCCTCCCATGCAATTTACTGCCTCTAAAAATCAACTGTAAGGTTAGCTCTGAGTCAGATCCAACTCGATGGCACATAACCGCAACAACAATGTGAGTTATAAATGGATCACTAAGAGAGCCAAGATTTTTTTTATTGCAGGGTTGTTCACAATGGCAAAGAGTTGGAAACAACCTAAGTGCCCATCAAATAATGAATGGATAGAGAAACTGCTAGATTCACACAATGGAATATTGGGCTGCATTAAAAACAAAGAAATCATGAAATATTACACAAAATGGATGACCCTGGAGGACATTATGCTGACTGAAATATCTCAGTCACAAAAGGACAAATATTGTCTAATGCCACTGTTGTAAAATGAGACTTACATCAGGGTTGAATGGAGTATGAGAAAGAGGGGATAAATAATGTATACTGCATTGAAACAGATGAGGGTGGAGAATGTTGAAAAGGGATATATGATTAGGTATTAGTGTCATAACAGGAATTCAGAATGAAGGCTGCATAGTGGAGTGGACTTGGGGGGAGGGATTGAATAACAATGAAAGCATTTTTTTTTTTCATTTTCAAAGAGAAGAGTGAATTGAGTAGGGAAGAGTGGGGAGGGAGAAAAGTGCAACAGTGAATGAATGGAAATCCAGTCTCTTTAAATGTTCATTAAAATTAAAAAATCAATTAATCAATTAATTTTAAAAATTTACTTCTGTTAGAAAAAAGGAGAGCCAAAATTTGAACTCGAAGCTTTCCTTATGTGCTTTTCAGCAAAGTAACAATTCTACCTTTAGCAGTAATAAACACAAAGAAAAGTGGACTTAGTTAACAAAAGCTTGAAAATACAGACTCGCTAGCAACAGTCAGGAGAGAGAACTTCACAAAATTAAGATAAAATTTAGAATACAGAAGAAAGGGAATGGCAAGCCACAACGATGGCAGGTAGAAAATGAAGCAGGAGAGATTAGAAGCCACAAAGCCTCCAACTGAATGAGGTGACAGTGGTGAAGAGATACACACACACAAAAAAAAAAGACTAAAGCAATCTAGCAATTTAGGAACAGGTAGAATCTCAGTAGCTCTTGCTGGCATGTCAGAGATCTGGTGAAGAGATTAATCCTACTCCAATATCTGCTCTATTCCAAAGCAGAAACACAATTTATGTCTGAGCTATTAAGAAAAAAATTATTATTTTCTAACAATAAAATTGATATACCATTTTAAAGCTTTATGGCTTACAGAGTTAATAATTAATTAATTAATCATGAGGAAGATTCCTTTTACAGGATAGAATAAGGCCCTATCCGGCATATTCCCTGAGAGTGGCAAGTACATGAGGCGCAACTGTACGCATGTTTAATGTGTCAGCTTTGTTTGTATATGGACATGATTCATGGAATGATAGCCTTCTTGGATGTTACTCATTGCTAAAAATCAGAACTCCCCACTTCAAATTTTCTTGACGACTTTTTTCCCTTTTTTTCATTTTTTTTGTTATTATTAATTTTAATGAAAATTTACAGAGACAAGAATGGGAATCCCAGAACACTTGATTGTGATAATGAGAAACCTATACTTGGACCAAGAGGCAGTTGTCAGAACAGAGCAAGGAAACACTGCATGGTTCAAAATTGG
>NW_006399758.1:18358194-18359553 GCF_000299155.1 Elephantulus edwardii | reverse complement strand
TTGAAGGTTTTTTAACAGAAAAGGAGTACAGTTTGGGAAACAGAGAAGGGCTGAAAAGAATGAATCCTGGAGCCAGTAGGTGTGTCAGAAGGCCTTTGTTAACAGTCCAAATGAAGAATGGAAAAGCCTTAAACTGAGCTGATGGTGCCAGGGATAGAAAAGATAATTCCAAAACATATCTAGTAACAGATTGACTAAATGTGTTGACTGCATGAGTGAGTTACTGGGACAAGTAGAAGAAAGAATCAAGAATGTATCTGATCTGGTGAGAAAAACAATATATACAAACTTTATAAGTAAACAATATACAATATTTTTAAGTTGGGCAAATGTATTGGAAAAAAGTGGGTTGCCTTTGACTTAATTCCAGTTGATGGCAAACTCATATGTTTCAGAGTAAATCGGTGTTTCCTAGGGTCTTCAAAGGTTGAGACCTTTCAGAAGTGGATTACAAGGACTTTATTCTAAGGGATCTTTGGGTAGATTCAAATTGTCAACCTTTTCCTCAGTAAACATGCATTTATCCATCAGCACCACCCTGGGGTATGTAGGAAACTCCGCATGAGGTTATTGATAGAAACTGACTACCAGAAAAGAACTGGATTGGAGAAGGGGAAATGGACAGATAGCAAGTACCACTTCAGACATTCTTAATTTGAGATGCTTATTGGTCAGTCAACTTAGGGTCTCTAATAGCCATTTGATGTTCAAGAGAAGAATCTCGGCCTGAGATACTTGCTATTTCTCCAGGAGACATACCTACAGATACTGGACAGGATACACCCAATTAATAAAAAAAGAAACATGGGGTACTTTTATATGCTAAACTTGGGGCTCAGAGTTCTGAAAGTGGGGTTGGCAGAGTAGGGGAAAAATTTGGGTTTAAGGATTGAATAAAAGTTGGACAGGCAGAAGGAAGGCCTGGTCCAGGCACACAACAACCAAACTCAGGAGGACAAAATGCATCGAGGTCAGGGAAAAGACAACCAGGTAGATAGACAATGGAAATTTCAAGTGCGAAGTTCTTTTCTTTTTCATTTGTGTATGTGTGTATGTACCATCAAATTGGATCTGACTGGTACAGGAGGAGATTGCCCCTCCTTCTCCAACAGAGCATCTGGTGGGTTTGAACCACACACCTCTGGAATTGCAGGAAGTTCTTTTATGATTGAAAAATAAAGGGATGGAGCTATAAAAGATTATAAGAGATTCTAGAAATCTGGAAGAAGAATGAGACCTTAATACAATAGAAATGAGAAATTGTTACACATTTTTTGGGAGAAGAATGTTGTTGTTTGTTGTTATGTGCCGTCAAGTCTGCGACTCATAGCGACCCTATGTACAACAGCCCTAAACTCC
>NW_006399758.1:18348172-18356666 GCF_000299155.1 Elephantulus edwardii | reverse complement strand
ACCACTCAATCCAAATGTAGTTTATAAGACTCCTTCCATGGAAATGTTTGTCTGTGACCCAAACAAACTTATCATCTCCTCATTAAAGCTCTTAAATCATCTAGATTTACAGAGTTTATAAAAGGACATATTTACCAAAAAAAATACTGTTATTCTGAAGGAGATGGTGAAATTTCTTAATGCTAAATATCATTACAGTAAATTATTTTTCTGACAAATATTTTTATGCTCCGCAGATGGTTTATCATAACATTGTTTTCTTAAACAATTTCTATTATGTCTTACATGATGAGCCATCCTATCTACAATTTGGGTTTTCTTACTCTTGGCCATTTAAGTAAATTTCTATCTTGACTCCAAATATTTATGAGTTGTCCAAAGTCATGGGGTAACTCTGAATTGGGTCAAGGGTACAACAAAAAATTTCTGGCTTGATTCTGATTGTGAAAGTTAGTGGTAGATGTAGTTTGGATGACAGGCATGCAGTCTCTTCTGCTCTCAGTTAAAGTGATTTGGACTAAATGATGTAATACCTCTACAATCTGCAGTTCCAAAGGTGGGAATGTGACTACAGGTAATCACTGTGATTGATTCAGGAATACCCAGGTAATCAGGTAGATAAATACTGAGTCCTGATGTCATAACTATTTCCCCAGCCACCTCTTCATTGCTAATTGAAATTTTCTCCACTGCTGATTGATTTTTTAAATTTTACTTTATTTTATTTAGCTGTTAGGGGCCTGAGCAACATCCATGGGCACATACATACTCAGCCCCCAAGAGATAAGGGCAGATCAGTTAAAGCTAGTAAATTGTGTCTCCCTTAAAAGGAGTTAGGACACTCTGGTGATGTTGTAGGGAGCTGTGCTGTTAACTCAAACGTCATGTCTCACTGCTGTCTCAAATCCACCAACAACTCTAAGAGAGAAAGATAGGCAAGCTTCTTCTATGCAGTTTATAATCTTGGAAAAGTAAGGGCAAAATATAATAATAGAAGTTACATTACATGCAGACGCTCACCCTCGCTGCCATGGAGTTGTTTCCAATTCATAGAGAATCTGCATGAGGCTTCTGAGTTTGTAAATCTTAACATGAGGAGACTGCCTGTCCTTCTCCTTCAGGACTGCTGGTGAATTTAAATTACTAGAGATTTTCAAGTTTTTGGTTAGTTGTGCAGCATGCTACAAACGATGCCACCAAACTTCCTATAGAAAGGCCACCCAAGAGATGAGTAGATCATGAGTGTGACGGATGCTGACTACTTTGGAACCAAGACTCTCAAGCACAATGCCCTTCGCATTGTCTTATATATCGTCTTATATAATTGAATGCAATTTTCCAGCGCCCCCAGAGAAAGCAACTACTGCCACAATGTCCCTTGAACTGGGCTCGTTAGGCTGACCAGCTCTCTGGCATTGGCCACACTGAATTTGTCAGGAAAGTAGAGGAAATTGGAAAGGGATGTGGAGAAGGTGTTGGATTTGTGTTTAAAGGTGGCCTAGTGGTAAGAAAGTGCATTGCTAAAACCAAAGACTCTTGGTCCAAATCCATCAAATGCTCAGAGGAAGATGGCCGGCCTCCTCTCCTGAGGTTTACTGCCTCTGAAAACCCAATGGAGGGTCAGCTCTGAGTCAGTTCTGACTTGACAGTACTCAACAACAATTGGCTTTCAATAATGAGAGATTAGAAAAGTCCTTTGCATCCATTGCCTCCTGATCTTGTCAGGAAGAGAGATACTATGTTTCATATCAAGAAAAGGAAGTCTGATCTATGTCACAACAGCCAAGTATTTGGCTGCCCACTGAAAGGTGGGCTAAATCCACCATCAGCACTGCAGGAAAGAAGACCTACCGATCAGCTTGTAATTCTTTTTAAAAAAATCTCCTTCACCTTGTGGACAGAGGTCATGAGAAGGCTACTCTCTCTGGATAGCCTATCAAAAAGTAAACTAAAATAAGGACTATGTTGGTTCTTAGAAAATAATTGTCCTTATAAAATTATACTTAAGTTGTAAATTCTTTTAGAAGCACAAAGGGAGTTGTAATCAGAACTTGGGTACAGTGTATTTTTCTATTTACTGAATCAGAATCGCATAATTATTTATCTTAGCAAAAAAAGTTGCATTGCTTCCCAGAAATATAGTAATGATGGTAAATGTGAATTGAAGTAAAAGCGTTGATTTGTTTGTTTTAAAAACAAAATCTCCACATTCCTCTCAAGAGGGAATCAACTCCTAGCTAACTTGGTTTTCTGATGCTGTTAAATCACACAGAAGATGATAGTCCATCTCTCACCCACAGAGCAACTAATAGATTTGAATACTTGGCTTAAGGTTCGCAGACCAATTCCTTATCCCCTAGGCTGCCAGAGTTCCCTGTAATGATTACAGCCTGGGAAATCCCATGAAAGTCTTCCACTCTGTCCTGTAGAGTCTCTCCAGGCTAAAATCTACTCAAGAGCATTCAACAACACTAAGGAAACTGAGGAACATACAGTGAGAAAGGGCTGCTCAGCTCGTAAAGGACACCTCATCTGCTTGACCCACTCCATACAGCCTGCCTTCTCTGATACACCCATCCCACTCTGACAACATATTTATTTTTAAGTCCTCTGATGTATATATGAATATAAAATTTCACAACTGAAATAGTAAGTAACAAGTGAGGATGAGGGTACAGAGAAATTGGAACACCCATTTATTTCTAGTGAGAATTTAAAATGGTGCAGCCACTGTGAAAATTCCTAAAAAAGGTAAGCATATTCCTTATTACCTTTCACCTAGCAATTTCATGTCATGGTAATTACACCCAGAAGATTTGAAAGCAGGTACTCACAGAGATACTTGGGCAATGGGGTAGTTGTGTTGGAGTCAGTGAGACTGGCTCAGGACAGGGCAGGCTTAAGAGCTACTATACATAGAGAGAGGGTCGCTATGAGACGCAGGTGACTCACAGCACACAACAACAATAAAACTAATGTTCATGGAAGTACTATTTTTAAAAGGCTAAAAAGTAAGAACAGCCCAGTCGTTCATCATTGGACGACTCGATAAGCAAATTGTGATATATTCATATGATGGAATATTATTCAGTCAAAAAAGGAAGGAGATACTGACACAAGTGGCAACATGGATGAACGTCAAAAACATCATCCTAAGTGAACTAAACAAGTCGTATAGTATATGATTCTGTTTATATGAGAGATTATGAAAAGATAGATCCATAGAGAGAAAGCATTCAGATCAAACGGGTGTTTGCCAAGAGATGAAAGGTTGGAGGAATAGGAGAAAACTTCTTCAAGTAGTGAAGTTTTTCTTTAGAGTAATGGAAACGTTTCAAAACCAGATAGAGGTGGGAATTATACAACATTTTCATATACTATATGCCGCTGAAGCATTCACTCTGAAATGATAACTTAGTCTTTTTCATTTTGAAATACCAACTGTTTTCTTTTTTTGTACTCTTTTTAATAATATCTTTTTCTCATTTTAATGAACTTTCACAGAGATTTATTTTCATTCACACATAAATACTAAGTATTTTTATTTGTATATCCATATTTCAATTCTCAAGTGTTTAATATAGTAGGTTTCCTTAAAATACTCCTTGGGAAAAAATACTCCTTGAAGAAACAATATAAACTTTATAAAAACTTAAACCTTCTACATTTTGTCTTCAATGACCTTGAATCCTATCTATCAGAGTTATTAAGAGAGACTTTTGTGAAATAACTCTAATAAATGCCACATTATACATATACGCACTCTTTTACCACCATAACAACATCTACCCTTCAGGCACTCATTTCCAATAACAACTGCTCACATGAAAAGAACTTCAGCTGTAGGCAATGAGAAAATCAATTCAACGTGGAGCCTCTGACTAGCCAACACTGGAACTGGTTAGCAGTATGTGCATGGATTTGTGTGCACTGCTCCCTGAGAAAAGCAATGATCATTCACAAACTGCTTCAAGAATAAATCTAATTGACAAAGCAACAAAGTGGAATTAAAAAGTGTTGTTTTTCAGAGATTTATCAGGATTATTCATGGTAAGCAGGCCTTCTCAATTTTACAATTCCTGACAGCACACACTTTGTTGTTGTTGTTGTTGTTGTTGTTGTTGTTGTTGTTGTTAAGTGATATCAAGGACGACTCATAGCGAACCTAGAAAGAGCTGATCTGAGCCCTGCCCTATCCTGTGCCATCCGCATCATCTCTGACACATTAGAGCCCATTGCTGAAGTCACTGTGTCAATCCATTTCATTGGGGTCTTCTTCACTGACCCTCCATCTTTCCATTCACGATGTCCCTTTCCAAAGAATAACCTCACCTAGCTACATATAAGGACTTTGTTGATACCCCACAGTGAAGACACTGACATTGTTCATTATTGTCATCTTATATTTTCTTCTAGAAGGTAGTTTTTGTCTTGGCTAGATGGACATGAATGCTGGGTCTGCCTTTTGCTACTTGGCTAAGCTTTGAGTAAATTCTTTTACTTCTCTGAGCCTCAGGCTTTCCAGTTTAGAACTGCCTTCTCTCAGAAGAAGTCAATGACCCGGTAATTCATAAATGTTAATATATATTAATATACTTTCAGTATTTAAATTTCAGAAATTATAGCAGTTCCTGAAAAGTTAATGAAAGTTAGGCTTATCTTAAAGGAAAAAAATAATAGCCAAAACACTTAAGAGAACTGATGAAAGTGTATTTGGACATCAAGACGAGAGATAATACAATACTATTTGCTGCACTCACTGCAGGAGTAGATTCTAGTAGTACATTAGACACTACTGCAATAGTGTCTTTTATTAGGCTCTGTTGTTCAGAAGCTACAGTGCTTTATGCGTACCTTCAGTCATTTTTAGGATCTTTATGTAAATTCTTCTTCATCTCCAGTGGATGAACAAACATCTAGTTTTCTAGAGGGTGAAATGTTGGTTCAGTTTGTATGTGTATTTCTGAAATTGTTTAATTTGTAAAGGAAGGTTGAAAACTGTTTTGCTGACCTGATGTCTATAAGCTAGTTATTAAATTTTCCAAATGTCTGTGTGGATTACACAAAGTAATTATTTTAAAATACTAATCTAAGTTTGCAGAAGTGAAGAATATGTGACAATATAAAATACATTATAAATTTTTACCCTCCCCCCCAAAAAATGAAAACCAGTATAATAAAAGAACAAAAGAAGATCCAGTGTCAACCAGAAAGGTGACTAGGGTAGGGTAGAAGCATCAAGGAAACCTGGACACTTTGTCCCTCTTCTTGGGCCAATCAGTTCAGTACCAGTGTCTCCCCAAGACAGGAACTGTGTCTACCAGGAGCGTGTCAGTCCTGATATTTGACACTGGGGACAGTGCTCACTACAGCCCAGAAGGAAGGGGAATCCTTCTTTGTGGGGAGAACACAGACCACAGCTCTGCCTGGAATCCTGGAAGTAGGCCATGTAAACAGATACGGGAGACACAGAATAACACTGGAGCTCAGATTCAAGATGAGTGTGCAGCCAGAAACCACCAAATATTTAAGGAAAAGTAATCTTCTGAATGAAAGAAGACAATATCATCATGGGGGAAACTAGCATTCAAAGAAAAAAAGGGTCATAAAACAAATGAATGAGGCTTTAAAAGAATGTAGTCAATAGAGTCAATATCCTCAGAAGAATACAAGAGACTAAGTCTGTCCTGGAGAAAGAGAAACCAGGGTGCTCCTGGGGAGCAAGGATGGTGACACTCCATGTGATGTATTTTGGGTGTTTTGTGAGAAAGGGCAAGTCAGTCCTTCAAGAAGGGATCATGCTTGGAAAAGTGGAGGGTCAGCAAAGGAGAGGAAGACCCTTAACAAGATCAATGTATATATAATTTATTTTTAATCCAGCAATTTACCTAACTTATGGGAGGATAGTTGGGATATTTACATTTGGTGGCAAATACACAAAGTCAGATACATGATACCTATGTTCATTCTACTTAGTTGTTTTATAAAACAATTGTAAGGAAACATGAGTAGCAATGCTACTATTAAAGATTTGCAAAAGTTAATAAGAAAGGAAAGAACCAGATTGACAATAATGGATGCAAATAAAACCCCACAAAAATCTAACCCTAAAGCAACATTTTCACACTTCTCTGGTTAAATGATTCTAGAAGTCTAAATCTAATTACAACAATGTTAAAAAATAAAGATACTTGAGACACATATAGGTTTAGGAAGTTGAATATAGGAGAAGAAAGAGGCTAGGGGGAAAAAATCAAAGAAAATCTAGATTTTTGACTTGAGAGACTACGTGAATAGTGGTGGCATTCACTAAGATTGAGAAGCTAGGAAGAAGAATAGAGTTGATTGAAGGATATAGATGAAGAATTCTAATTAGAATATGAAATGTGACCCTTTTTTCATATATATATATATCTCCTCTCAGTATTTTTTCTTTTTTTTTCTATAATTATATTTTATTAATTTTCATAAACATTTACAGAGATTTTGGGCTTCCACTCATTCATTGTTGCACTATTCTCTCTACCCTCCTCCCAGTTTGTTCTTGTCCAAATGCCACAGTGCTTGTCAAAGCCAGTTCTGATTAATCTTCTTTGTCAGTGTGTCCTTTGCCATTCCCTATCACTCCTCCCTGAGAGAGACTTCACCCTGAGTCATAAGGAAAAGGGGATGGTGTATTCTCTTAGCTACTTCCTGCTGAAAAGGGACGCTGTGGGTTTCAGGGTGAAGATCTTCTCTCACTTTCAGTAGGTTTTCATAGGCAGCTAATCACATGGAGAAGATTGCCCATCTTTCTCCCATGGAGCAGCTGGTGGATTTGAACCACATAGCTTTGGGTTTCCAGTGCAACTCCTTATCATTGGCCCACTACAGCTCCCTAATATTAATATACTTAGAAAACATAATTATATATGTTGTTGTTGATGATGTTGATGATGATTGCCTTCAAGTCGAGCTTCAGGCCTTTTGTTCATAGAGTTGCTAGGAGTCATGCTGGACACATGGTGGCCTAGTGGTATGGAGCTGTGCTGACAATGCCAAAGGATACAGTGTGAATCCACCACCAGCTGCTCCGTAGGATATAAAGGGACAATCTCCTTCCATGTATTTACTGCTTCTGAAAATCCACTGGAGGGTCAGCTATGAGTCAGTCCTGACTCAGTTGTGTATATATAGAGAGCGAGCTCCAAAATCCTAGCCTCTAAGAAGAAACTTGGTTTCACCCTCTCCAAGACAGACCTGTTTGTTCTCTTGGTGTCCCATGATATGTTCCAGACCATTCTTCAGAACCACAACTCAAAGGCACCAATTCTTTTGCTGTCATGTTTTGTCATTGTCTGATGCATAGCAAGTACTTGTGAAGATCACGGCCTGAGTTTGTCACTTCTTTCTCTAGGCTGACATCTTTGCTTCTCAGGACTCTGGAGAGATCCCTGACTGCAGATTTTCCCACTGGAATGTTGATTGTAGATCTGAGTAAGCTGAAATTGTCAACAACATCAATCTCTTCTCCATATATCATGGTGCTGCCAATTGACCCAGTGGTAAAAATCTTGGCCTTCTTGATGTTGAGCTTCAAACCATTTTGAAAATTGACTTTCTGCAGCAAGTGCTTCAGGTCTCCTCAGTTTATATGATTACTATTACTATTACTATTACTATTACTATTACTATTACTATTACGCTTTGTCAGTGAGGATGCGCTGGTGGCCTAGTGATAAGAAACTACACTGCAACCCAAAAGTATGGGACTTGGATTCTTCAGCTGCTCCATGGGAGAAGGATGAGGAATCTTCTCCCACAATATTAACTGCCTCTGAAAATGAGCTGGAGGATTGGCTGTGAGTCGGTTCCAGCTCAATAGCAAACAAGAAGAAGAACACTGTCATTGAGTCATGGATAGATTGACATGCCAGTTGGGTCAATTGACACAGTGACTGTAACAATGAGTTTAAGCATAACAGAGATTGTCAGGATGGGGCAGGAACAGCTGAGTTTTGTTCTCTCACATAGTTGGTCACTATGAAACAGAGCAAGACTCAAGCTCTTCTTCATGGAAATCCACCAAATACTCCTAAGAAATAATCACAAGCATATCAGAGAGAGCCTCTATTGGTGGTGGAAGCATGCAGGGGCTGATCAGGGACTGCAGGAGCAAGATGCACAGAGTCCTAACCTCACATATAGCCAACCTGCCTACACAAGTCAAACTGATAACAACAGAAGATCAAGAGAAGACTTGAGGAAAAAAATACTCACAGAGAGACAAGATTAAAAATTACAGCCAGCTTATAATTAAAAACAATGCAACCAGAAGGAAATGAAGTACTAAAAGAAAAATATGTCAACAGGAGTCCATATCCAGAGAAGACTGTTTCTAAAAGAAAAAAAGAACAAACATAAGCAAACAAACACATTTTGTGTGGAAAGGCATAATGTCAGAAATTTATTTCAAAAACTCCAACAAGTGATTGTAGGATAAATGAAAAAAAAA
>NW_006399758.1:18346085-18346967 GCF_000299155.1 Elephantulus edwardii | reverse complement strand
CAAGAAAATTACAAAACATTACTACAAGACACAAAAAGAGATCTTGAAAAGTGGAAGAATATCCCTTGCTCATGGATAGGAAGACTCAATGTTGTAAAGATTGGACTTGTCAAGGATTTCCTCTTACTTGGATCCAAAATCAGTTCTCACGACTGTCATTAATTCACTGTACTAATTAATGCTATAAAACAACTTAGATGAATAATTACATGCAGAACCATTAAGATTTGTAAAGCTTCACACAAATAACTAAATAATAAAAACAAAATCCATTCCCATGGAAGCAGTAGGGAAGAAATCAAATGACAAATTGCTTTTGGCAAATCCACTTGAAAGAACGTCTTTAAAGGATGACACTTTGAGGACTAAGATGGGCCTGATTCAAACCATATTTTCAATCACCTGATATGCAATGGGGAATCCTGGATGACAAATACAAGACCGAATACTTGCTGCAGTTTAATCATGGTGTTGGTAAAGACTGAATATACCACTAGGAAAAATGAACAAATTTGCATTAGAAGTACAATCAGAAGGCACGTTAAAATAGTGCATGACTTCGTCTCACATACTTTGGGCATACTATGAAGGACCAGTGCCTGGATAAGGCCACCAAACAAGGTCAAGTAGAGGGCCAATGAAAAAGAGGACAGTCCACAACAAGAGGGATTGACATTGTGGTTCCAATAATGGGTTCAGACACAGAAACAATTGTGAGGATAGCAAAGGGCCAGGCTGTGTTTTCTTGTGAGGTAAAAATAGAACCTACCACCTGGTAACAAACATTTGGCAATGCAATACATTTTATAAGAGACACAAACGCAGGTTATACACGTGGACTTCACCTGATGGTATGCATAGGAATCAGATCGACTACATCTG
>NW_006399758.1:18343096-18343851 GCF_000299155.1 Elephantulus edwardii | reverse complement strand
ACATGAAGAAGTGTTCAAATCACTACAATGAGATGCAAACCAAAACCACAATGAGGTACCATCTCACTCCAGTAAAAATGGCAAAGTTTAACAGGACAACAAGTAATAAATGTTAGAGAGTATGTGGAAAAATAGGAACTCCTATACCTTGTTGGTGGGATTGTAAAATGGTACAATCACTCTGGAAGGCAGTTTGATGCTTCCTCAAAAAGCTGAACATAATAAACAACAAAACTTTATTTGACAGTACACGTAAAAATAATACAATAAAAATTTAAAAAAAAACAACAAAACCTTAAAGAGCATAAAATATTATCAGAATATATTATCATTACCATCTTTATATATACCACCTCTCTGAGTGGTGGGGTGCCTAGAAATTTGCATCAGATCTATCAGTGAAACAGATTATTATGTGTAAATTATGTAAGCATTTCAGAATATTCTAGGGTAAATTGTGAAATAAATGCCAGCTCCTCAGGTAGTCCATTGAAAGTCGGGAAGGCAGCACAGGAAATGTTTGCAGCAAATGAGACACTAAATAAGACCCTAATCTCTTCCAATTTATTGGCCAGACAGCTGTCCTTCAAATTTCCTAGCATAGACAGGTGAGCACACATCCAGGGCTACATCTGATAATTGTAATAAGTCATTTGGTAGCCCATCAATTCCTAGGGCCTTAGTTTTTGTCAATGCCTTCAATGCAGCATCCACTTCCTCCTTCATTACCATTGGTTCCTGCTCATTTTGTACTT
>NW_006399758.1:18317907-18342351 GCF_000299155.1 Elephantulus edwardii | reverse complement strand
AAAAAAATAGTTGGGGCTAACCAAATGGCACCTAACAACAATGCTGAAGGAGTAAAGATGAGTTACAGAAAACTTAAAAACCGGAGAAAATACTATTTAACACATTGGAGTATCTTTCTTTTTAAGACCTACTTTTGTCTTCAAAAAATTAAGACTATACACTGCATTTAGTAATTTAATATTTTAATTGAATGATATAGAATTTTTTCCCACATTTTCCATTCTCTAGAACATAATTCTTGTCATGTTGTATCCCATTATATGTTGACCAATGATTTATTTAAACAATGCAATCCAAAAAATCCTTAAAATCTATTAATCCCTTAATCATAAATTAATTAATTTTAAGAATTTCTGCAATTGCACCAATCAATCAATCAATATGTATAAGACATTGTTGAGTGTTCCAGAGGAGATCAAGAAGTAGCAGCTCATGACTTACTTGCTATGCTTAAGCAAACAAATATATAAGAGATAAAAACCCCTAATTTCTTTAGAGCATGGAGATAGATTTTCAGGAAAAGAATAAAAGAGGAGAAAATTACTTACTGAGGAAAGTTTCTGTATCCTCTATGACAGGATCCAGAAGAGTAACTTCATCTTCTTGTAAGTGAATATTGATAATCACGAGGCATATTTACACAAGAAAAGTCAAAACAGAAAATACAATATCTGTGTTATGGGTTGAATTCTATCTTCCCCAAAATCCTAATCCTCGGACTTGTGATTATAAATCCTGGTGGAAATGGAGTTTCTTTGTAAGGTCATTGAATCTCTTATTAGTGTAGTATATGTTTTAAACTAATTGCCTTTGACATATAATGTACATCAGGCAAATAGAAACAGACAGAGACAGAAGATAGATTTGTGGCCACATGGAGGTTATTCAAGAAAGCAAGGCACCAAAAGTAAAAAGAATCAAGGACCAAAACATCCGCCTAGAGTGAACAGTCTGAATTCAGATTCCAAGCCTCCTACTCTGTGAAATAGAAATTTCTGTCTGTTAAACCACACAATTGTGACATTTCTGTTACAACACTAGATAACTGAGAGAGACAAGTAAAAAGTTTTTATGTTGTTTTGGTTATTTAACTTATTTCAGCTCCTGGTAACTTCCAGTAATAAATCATTAATAGTGGTCCATGTGTACACACAAAGAACTCAACTAAAACCTCTTTAAAGGTTGCAAAACTGCTGGATAGCACTCCCTTGGCTGTAAATTATATAGAAACCTATCAATGGGACTTTCAAGCTGCTACTAGGTAGATTCAGATCACCAACCTTTTAGTTAGGAAATGAGTGTTAACTATTTATGCCACCAAGGGACCTCTTAGCAGTTTGGATGCCTACCAAACACTGCATGTCCACAATCATGATTTCCCTGGTATGCTCATGGGCCTGTAAGACTACTTCCCCGCTCAGGCATATGCCCATCATTGCATATGCTCTTGAAATCAAACAATATAAAATAAATGTTATGCCTTCATCTAGAAACATAATTTAAGAATTTATAAACTCTAGAGACATTAGTTGAATTTACCTCAAAGATAAACTAATCAGAAGCCTTTAAGGACTCAAATTTTGGTTTCTTAATTAACCATTGTTTCAGATATTATTTGGTAATTAAATTGTTGAAAAGATGGACCAGTCCCAAAAACATTCCCCCTAACTCAGGAAACAAAATAAAATTTATTTCCCCAGATACTCGGATTTTACTATGAACAGCCCCATCCTCTCCTAGCACACGAAGGCTTGGCATTGTTGGAAGAACAATGAAGCATCTTTAGCAAGTTCTGCTACCGACTAGCCTGCTACATCAGAACATTCTAGATGCTTATTCAGCAAACCTTTACAGGCGCTTGGAGTCTTTCAAAAGAGTTCTTTTAAATGTGTGTTTTAAAATATAGTTTAATTTTAGAATCTAGCAGCTATAAATGACAGACTGTAAGATTTCTTTTGCTCACTTTTGCCCAAAAATTCCACAATTTCCACTCGGCGCCTTAATCCTTTTTTCCATCATGAAAATAGCCTTAGTCTGGACTTGAAAGCATATTAATATAAAATTATCTAAATTGTGTGTGGGTTTTTTAGTATTTTGGTGCAGGCATATGCAGTTCTACAGAGTTCTGAAAGCCACTGCCATGGAGGTATTTCGGACTCAGGAACCCTCCCTCAGGTGTCGAAGACTATAAATCGTTATGAGAGGAGAGAGCCCAGCTTTCTCCCACAGGGAAGCTGCTGGATTAAAACCCTTGACTTTAGTTATGCAGCCCAACACAGTCAGTACTATACCACCAGGTTTCCTTACAGAGCTCCAAAAATAAACCTTTAAAAAAAACCCACCCAAAAAAGGAGCTCTGGTGGCCTAGTGGCAAGAAGCTACACTGCAACACCAGAGATACGTGGTTCGAATCCATCAGATGCTCTGCTGGAGAAAGAGGGGTGATCTCCTCCTGTACCAGTCAGATTTGATTTGACAGTACACACACACACAATGATAATAAAAAAAACCCCAAATCCGTTACTTTCACTCCTAAGGACAATCAACCACCTAAGATCAAAAGGGCAACATTTACCCAGGGATAAAGCACAGAAGTCAGGAAAGGGTAGAATAGAGGGATTAAGGAAAAGAAACCACAGGGAAGAACTGGGAAAAGTGCAGTGACATACAGGCTAGGTATTATAGCAAATGGCATAAAATAAAAATATGTATGGATGGTTGAAAGAAAAACCAGTTTGCTTTGTAAGATTTTGTTCAAATCACACTACAAAGGTATAGATACAGATGATAGAGACACCCTTCTGGAGTCTAGGTTTATTCTGAAACACATGGGAATTCCATGATTTGGAATTGACTTAATAACAATTAGCGTATAATCATACACACACTCATATGCATATGCATATTCAATCATCTTCACTGCAGTGGTCAAATCTGCTGTTCTGAAGGATCTTGCAGTGTTAAAGAGGAAGGATGTGAACTTAAAGACTGAAGTGTGCCTGACCCAAACCATGATGTGTTTTCAATTGCTTTATATACATGTGAAAGTTAGACAAATAAGAAAGACAAAAGAATAATTGCTGTCTTTGACTTACGGTGTTGGTGAAGAATTTCAACATACTTCTTGTTGTTGTTCAGTGTTGTCAAGTCGAGTATGGCTCATAGTGACTCTATGAACAGCCAAGTTGAACCCTGCTCTATCCTGTGTCATCCTCATCATCTTAGGCACACTTGAACCCATTGCTGAAGTCACTATGTCAGTCCATCTTATTGGGAGGTTTTCTGTTCTTTGCTGACCCTCTACCTTTCCAAGGAATATCCTCACCAACTACATGTCCAAAGTATGAAAGACAAAGCTTCACTATTCTGGCCACCAAGGAGCACTCTGGCTTCACCTTCTCTAAGACATATCTGTTTATTCTTTTAGCAGTCTATTAAGACTCTTCTTCAACACCACAATTCAAAAGCATCAATTCTTCTCTCATCCTTATTGGGAGACTTCATTTCACCTAATTTTTGTCATGTTATCAGAAAGGTCCAGAGACTGGTAAAAGACATCATGCTGAGAACATCCAAGGGTCAATGAGGCAGAAGATGATCACAGATAACAAGACGAAGTATACCTAAAACATGGGTCTGAACATAGCAGAGACTATAATGATAGCATAGGGCCAGGCCACATTTCATTCTACTGCTTTGAGTCAGACTCAATGGCACCTAACAACAGCAAGATGAGTCTGAAAGAAATCCTAGGCAGGTGGTTCAAATCCACTATTTGCTCCTCGGGGGAAAAGTGAGCAGTCTCCTCCTGTATGATTTCTTGTTGTGTCCCATGCGCCATACAGTCAGAATCGACCCATAGTGGACCCTCCAACAGGTTTTCAGAGACAATCGCACGGGAGGAGATTTCCCATCCTTCTCCCGCGGTGCAGCTGGTGGATTCAAACTTCAGGAGTACAGAGCAGCTTCGCGCTACTAGGCTACCAGACCTTCCTCTGTAAAATTTATAGACTCTGAAAACCCACTCTGAATCTATTCTGACTTAACAGCTCCTAACAACAACAGTCAGCAAAAGAAAAAATAAAAGCACTGCACTGAAGTCAATCAATGATTTCTGTTGTTCTCATTGAAGAGAGTGGCCATCTTTAACATTCTTTTTCTTTTCCTTCCCTTCCCATTCTGTAAATCTGCTCAAGGCAATGCTTGTAGGATTAGCAAATACTCAAAGAGGACAAAATCTGCAGAGATTTCTTTGCACAGCATCTATTAAAATCATTTGTAGCTTTGGGCTTAATAAATATTTCTGAATGATGTCTGATGCACATAACATATATTTGATTATGATCCCATTTATACTTTTGAACACAGAAGGTCTATCTTCTTGGTAGAATTGAGCTGAACAGAAGATTCCAAAAGGCAGCACGGAATGACAAAGCAAAATACTACAATGAAATGTGAGAGGAGCTAGAGTTGGAAAATCAAAAGGGCTGAACTCGTTCAGCATTTCTTAAGCTCAAGGAACTGAAGAGCAAATTCAAACCTCGAGTTGCTACAATCAAGGATGCTTTAGGCAGAATGTTAAACGATCCAGGAGGTATCAAAAGAAGATGGAAGGAATATACTGAGTCATTGTATCAAAAGGAATTGGCAGATACAGAAGAATTTAACGAAATAACATTTGAGCCAGAGCCTATGGTGATGAAGGCAGAAGTTCAAGCTGCTTTGAAGGAAATAGCAAAAAATAAGGCCCCAGGAATAGATGGTATACCAATTGACATATTTCAGCTAACAGATGCTACCATGGATGTGCTCACCAAGTTGTGCCAAGAAATCTGGAGAACAGCCACTTGGCCAACTGACTGTAAGAGGTCAATATTTGTTCCCATTCCAAAGAAGGGCGACCCAACTGAGTGTGGGAACTACAGAACAATATTATTGATTTCACATGCAAGCAAGATTCTACTGAAGATTATCCAAAAACGACTGGAACAGCACATCAACAGAGAACTGCCAGAAGTCTAGACTGGGTTTAGAAGGGGTCATGGTACTAGGGATATTGTTGCTGATGTTAGATGGATCTTGGCTGAAAGCAGAGAATGCCAGAAGAATGTCTATCTGTGTTTCATTGATTATGCAAAGGCATTTGACTGCGTGGATCATAACAAACTGTGGATGACTCTGAGAAGAATGGGAATCCCAGAACATTTAATCGTGCTAATGCGAAACCTATACTTGGACCAAGAGGCAGTAGTCAGAACAGAGCAGGGCAACACTGCATGGTTCAAAATTGGGAAGGGTGTACGCCAGGGATGTGTCCTGTCTCCATACCTTTTCAACCTGTATGCAGAGCAGATTATCCAAGAGACAGGGCTCTATGAGGAGAAGCGTGGCGTTAGGATTGGTGGACGATCTATCAACAATCTGTGTTATGCAGATGACACAACCTTGCTCGCTGAACCTGAGGAGAACCTCATGCACTTACTGCAGAGGGTCAAGGACTGCAGCCTTCAATATGGACTGAGGCTCAATGTCAAGAAGACAAAAATTCTCACCACTGGACCAGTCGGTAGCATCATGATGGATGGCGAAGACATTGAGATTGTTCACAGCTTTAGTTTGCTCAGCTCCATGGTCAACACTCTTGGCACCAGTAGCGTGGAAATCAAAAAACGTATTGCGATGGGAAAGTCTGCTGTTAGGGACCTCTCCAAAATACTCAAAAGCAACAGTGTCTCTCTGGAGACTAAGGTGCACCTGATACAGGCCATGGTCTTTGCAATCACTTGTTATGCATCAGAGAGTTGGACAATGACTAGGGAGGATAGAAGGAGAATTGACTCCTTTGAGCTGTGGTGCTGGAGAAGAGTATTGAATGTACCATGGACTGCCAAGAAAACAAACAGATTCATCGTAGAGAGGATTAAACCAGGCTGCTCCTTGGAGGCAAGGATTCTGGGGCTTCGTCTGACATACTTTGGACATGTTGTAAGGAGAGACAGGTCTTTAGAGAGGGACATCATGCTGGGTAGAGTGGAGGGACAGCGCAGGAGGGGAAGACCGTCTATGAGGTGGATTGATTCAGTGACTGGGGCAGTCGGGATGGGTGTGTCAGAGGCAATGAGATTGGCACAGGATAGAGCACGGTTTAGGGCTGTTGTACATAGGGTCGCTATGAGTTGCAAACGACTCGACGGCACATAACAACAACAAGTAATTTCCTATTTTCAGTATAAAATAATGGTCATTGCATTGACATTTTCATGCCATCATTTGGACAATCTCAATGGGGATGAAAGTCTTTGCATTTCAGAATATAGTTATCCAGACAGTAGAGTAACAGAAAAGCTGAGTGGTAAAATAGTGTGTTTGTTCCCTCTCTCTCTTGCTCGATCTCTATCTCTCTTTCTCTCTCTCTCATTGGAAGAGAATGAAACTCTCCAGAAATTTCACAAGATTTGGAAGCACTACTCAGTGGTTGAATATCAATCTGCATTTTCTCAGAATGCTTCTTGGAGAGAGTTCAGATCTTCACATAATGGTCAATGTTTCATCCATGTTTCCTTTGCAAATAGCATTAGCATTCCCTTTTCTTATAGTGACCAAGTGATGCTCTCTCTGTTCCCTAAAGTCGGTTATCATTGTGTTCAACAGCCTCCAAAACTTACCCAGGCATAAATTGTCTTTGAAGTCAAAGCACACCATGCTCAGATCTACTCTAAATGTTGCATGAGTTCCTGATCCAAACTTTTGATCTGCCATTTGTTCTGTCTTCCCTCCTCTCCTGGGATCCTAGCCCACATGGCACATTTAGTTGATGGCATACCCTGCTGCTGAGAGACAAAAACAAAAGTTTTCATTTCTAAATATGGAAGTAGTGTTTCAGAACTGATATTTCACTTGGTAAGGTAACATATTTCTTAAGATATTTCAAAGATTTGAATATCTATTACCACAACTCAGACATGAAGCTCCCTTAAAGCTTGTGTATGTTAACTAAACTTTAAATATTTCAGAAATTGATCTCTCATGTTTTAAAGTTACTCTGCACTTACAAAAACACTACGTTGGTTATTCACAGAAAACGTTATGTCGTTTAGGCAAGATTCTTTCACATGGAATCCTGAAAGGGAATGTGTAAAGGTTAATAGATAAAATGTATTTGCATTAGAATGTTAGTCCTAGTAGCAAAGGTGAAAGCTTCTTTCCTAGCAAATTACTTGGCAAAGGATTCAAATAGGTCGTGATTATGACAGTGAGTGAGACTCAATGGCAGAATAAAACCCATTTTTCCTCTATGTGCCCTCACACAGTCTTTTTGCCTGGATCCTATATAAAAATCCACTGTATAGAGAGAAGCAGGAAAAAAGTAGCTCAATAAGTTGCTTGTGAAAATTTCTGAAGAGGATGCCTGCCCTAAGAAAACATTTTTCTTTGTGATAGATATAATGATTTAGAAGTCTAGTCAGAAAAGCTTATGAAATAATGGATGATGTAATGTAGCTATTTTTGTTAAATGCTGTTGAGTCCTTTCTGATGCATAGTGACCCTCTATAATATATAACTAAGGGGTACATATTATATAGGAGCTCTGTTGGCCTAGTGGTAAGAAGCTACATTACAATCCTGAAGGTATGTGGTTCAAATTCGCCCAGCTGCTCTGTAGGAAGGTCAGCTATGGGTTGGTTCTGCCTCGATGGTACACAACAAGTGTATTTCTAATGCAAATGCAAATGAACATATAATTTTATTGTTGTTTAGTGTCAAGCCAGGGTCATATATGATCCTCCAGCAGGTTTTCAGAGGCAGTAAATCACACAGGAGAAGGTTGCCTGTTTTTCTCCTGTAGAACAGCTGGTAGATTTGAACTATGAATTCTAACCATGTGTCTGGATTGGCAGCACACCCCTTACCAGTGGGCTACCAGAGCTCCCTTCTTATTCCTAGTAGGACAAAACTAGTATTTTGTTGTTTCAATTTTTCATATTTTTGTGCATGCATTTTCATAATTTGTCCACTCAGCTCCAGTTGGCTCATCCTTCAAAACCTGACTCAGATATTCTCCTCATCTCTAAAAGAACTTACCCTTCACTTGGTGCCACCAATGAGCTTTCAATAAGCCATGCCCCAGCCACTCTTTTTTTTTCCCTGCCAGCAAATCTTCTTCATTTAAAATGCAAGTCTTGGCTTGCTACCCAAGTCCTGGTACAGACTGAATGCCAGACTACAGGGCACCAAGTGGCTCTGCAACCTGAACTGCCTATAATAAACTGAGTGTCATCCAATACCTCAAATCACAAATTTGACTGTGCACAACAGCATTCCATTAGAAATTAGAAATGGTATCGTATAGATGGGCCTGAGCAGGTTTTGAAGGCACCAGCAAACCACACAAGCAGGAGGCTCAAATTTCCACAGTGTCTGCTCCCATTTTTGCCTTCTCTCCCTCCACACCCATGTGGCCTCATACAGAGGTCACGATGATCAGTTTAAAGAAGACCAAAATGCTTGAGACTGAGACAAATGTCTCTATAGATAGTAAGGTCTCTGTAGATCATAATGAACGTCAATTTACCTGATGGGCAGAACTTGAGGAGATGTACATGGCTGGCCACTGAATAAGGAAGGGAAAATAGCCAAAGTTCTAGATAAATACTGACTCATGGACAAGAACTAGCAGTGCTGGCCAGGTAGTTAGGAGCTTGAAAACAGCAAAATGGGAAAAATTAATGGCAAGGATAAGCTGAGGAGAGATCTGTGAATGGACTTTCAGAACAGACATCAAGTGTGAAGATAAGCACTGGAGAAATGGCTCTGGAAGAAGAGATCCCAACAACTTGGTGAACTAATTGGCTTATTTTGTTTCTGTCTGGCAATTTTGTATTTTCTTAATAGGCAACGTGAAAATCTCCATTGTGATAAACAAAAAGGCTCATCAAAGCTGATGTAACTATCAGACCTACAAGGGCCCAGTATGCTACCCACAGCAGACGTCAGATGTAGATGAACTTTTCATATGACAGCATTTTCCAGGCAGACTAACCAATCATTCACCTGGAAGTAGATAACTAACATACACTAGGCTTCTTCCATAATGGGTATTATGTGCTATTGAGTCAGATTCAATTCATAATGGCCCTCCAGTGGGTTTACAAAAGCTATGAATGACACAGGAGGAGTTTGTTTCTCGTTCTCCCTTAGAGCAGACAGTCAACTTGAACCCCCTGTCATTGGGTTGTTTGTCCTCACATGTTAGACTCACTCTAGTTCAGATCTGTCACCCCTTCCTGAAGTACTTTGTCCAGCACCTCCATGTGTGAACTTACAGAATGCCTGATCATGCCATTGGTGCCCCACAAGAGTTCTCCATGCAGAGAAAACATGTTAAGGCAGAAGACATGTGGCAATAGGCACACATTCACAAGAATAAACTTTACCAGCAGAAGTAGCTAGCTAGATAAGTTGGTGAAATGCTGGCCTATGGGTTACGATACCAGCTGGGAGACCATAGATAATGAAGTTGGGATGCTCTCCTGCAGGTACCACAGTATATGCCTTAAACCAGTTTCTAATAGTGGGCCTATCTCCTCCATGGCTTCAGGAATTATTACAAGATAGAGGTAGCAATACTCTAACATATCTATTAAATTTTTTTTGTCTTGTCCCCACAATTCAAAGAAGGTTTTTTGTCTTGTCTGTGTGAATTTGACTCTATGGGTCTAATGACCAAAGAAAACATGTTTCTGCCAAGAAACGTGGTTATGGTTCTGATTCATTCTAAGACTGTTCTGTGGCCTTTTCAAAATGCTATGGCCTCTAAAATCAACAGGTGTGGAAAGGAAGTCATTCTACAGGGCAGGGTGATTGATCCCAATTACCAGGAGGAAATTGAACTGCTGTCACATAAAGGTGGCAGGAAGGACCATGTTTGAGGCACAGAGATTCACTGGGCCACCTCTTAATACTCTCTTGCCCAATAAGCCTGATCAGTGAAAAACTGTAGCAATTCAAATAACACTCCTAGGGACTGGGATTCCACAGGAATTAAGGTTTGGGTCACCAAAGCAGATAAAGCACTCTATCCAGGTGCAATGTTAACAGAAGGAGAAGGACACGAAGACAACATGCTGTGCTGTAGAAACAGGAAATGTAGCAGCTATGAATCAGAATGACCACTTATGGTCAAGGTGCCTACCAATCTAAGAGATCCTACATGTGTTGGGGTAGAACTGTGTTCCAAAGGGTTTCTAGTGGCTAGTTTAAAAAAAAAATATCAACAGGCTTTTGTTATGAGGCACCTCTGGGCAGACACTAACTTTTAACTTCTCAGTTAGTACCAAGCATGTTAACTCATTACCCTACCCAGGGTTTCCAGCAGCTTTATTCTATATTAATTATTAGTATTTCCCCCTCTTCCACTCTTACATCTTCATTACTTTAAACAAAGATCACTGATATTATACGTTTGCTATCGTTTTAGGTTTCATTAGGGAGTTGGCCAGATTTGTCAGCATCTCATGATCATTTGGTGTCTGATGGGACTTTCCATTCTCTGTTGTTAAGCTGCAAACTTTTTCCCCCAGAAGTAATGTTTTAATGGAGTTTATGGTGAATATTTACAGCAAGGGAAGCTCCCATTTGAAAGTTTCCACATCAATTTCTTGGTGGCCTTAGTTCTATTTATCACAGTGTTGTGAGCATTTCATTCCCTTTCTCATACTTAGTTTTCTTGCTTCCATGTATTCTCAACTTTGCTTTTGAGTAATTGCTGGCCTGTCAGTAGTATACTGATCATTAAATGGGGCACTGATCTTCCAGAAGATATCTTTATTTTGTATGCCACTCTACATTTTTTTCTAAAAGGGATTCTCAGGGGATAGACTCAGCTTTAGTATTAAAGAGCATTTCAGAGGGCCAGTTTCAAGGACTCCTCTATTCTCTACTGTTTAAATTTGTCTGGCTCTTTTTACAGGAAGAATTTTAATTTTGCTTCATATTTGTCTTTTTTACTACCCAGTACAAATTATTGTGTTCTCAGTCAGGATGGTCTATGGTAGTAGGAGGGCACCATCCACTTCTGGTATCAGGGCACATGAGACCAGAATGGGTCTTTAGACTTATTTCTCTGCTCTTTTGGTTGTTGTTGTTGTGTTATTATTATGTGCTGTCGAGTCTCTGTCATAGTGACTCTATGTACAACCACCCTTAAACCCTGCTCTATCCCTTGCAATTTTATTATCTCCAACACTTTACCTCAGTGACGAATCAATCCATCTCATCAAGGGTCTTCCTCTCTCTCCTGTGCTGTCCCTCCACCCTCACAAGCATGACATTCCTCTCCAAGTACTGATCCCGCTTTGCAACATATCCAAAGTATGTCAGATGGAGCTTCAGAATCCTTACCTCCAAGGAGCAGCCTGGCTTCACCCTCTCCAGGACAAACTTGTTTGTTCTCCTAGCAGTCCAAGGTATATTCAATGTTCTTTTGGTTACTTGTCTAATATTTTTGCCTGTGATAGGTAGAGTTGAGTCTTAGATAACTATTTACAACCTTTTAAGACTTCAGATACTACTCATTTCTCTAGGATGCAAGTTATTCTTTTTGAGGACTATGCTATCCTATTGACTAAGCTGTCTTATGAGACTATAGTCCTAAGCTTTCAAAACTCGAAAAGCAACTTGGAGATACTTTTTGTAATGTCTAAGGAGTACCCACATTTGGAGTACAAATTTTTACTTGAGTAGAGGACAAAACTGGATACAGAGAGGCAAAAGATGACCTTTTAGATATAGACTGCCTATAGAGGGGGACCTAGGCGTAAAATGTAGGAGACTATAAACTTCATCAGAGAAAAGCTTGGAAGAACTCTAGAAGCCCTAATCTATGATATGAACAGTCTTCCAAGCATCTTGAAAAACCTGCAACCAGGAGAGAATAAAATAGATGAATGGGATCTTTTAGGAATCAAAATTCTATGCACATCTAAAAACTTCTGCAATAGGGCAACAAGGAAAGCCACAGACTGGGGAAAAATATTTGATAATGAATGATAGATTTATAAGGGACTTGTATCTAACTTTATAGAATACTCTAACACCTCAGCAAGAAAAACGTAAACAAACCAATCACAAATGGGCAGAGAATAGGAACATACACTTCACCAAAGAAGACATTCAGATGTCAAACAAATACATGAAGAAATGTTCAAAATTCCTAGCTTTCACAGAGATACAAATCAAAACAACAATGAGACATCATCTCACCCAAGGAACAATAGCAAAGTTCAACAGCAAACAACAAATACTGGCAATGTTGTAGAGAGATTAGAACCCATATTCACTGCTAGTAGGAATGTAAAATGGTGCAATCACTATGGAAGGCAGTATGATGCAGTTTCAAAAAGTTGCACCTAGAAATACCATTTGACCCAGCAATTCCACTACTAGGAATATATCCTAAAGAAACCAGAACTTCCACCCAAACAGATAAATGAATACTCATGTTTATTGCCACATTATTCATAATAGCAAAGAGATAGAAGCAACCCAAATGTCCATCAACAAATGAATGCATAGAAAAACTATGGTATATTCATTGAATGGAATACTACACAGCACTGAAAAAACAAGGAATTAATAAAATATTATACAACATGGGGTCCATGGAGGACATTATGTTGAGTGAAATATCTCAGTCACAAAAGGACAAATACTTCAAAACACCAATGTTATAAAACATGACTGACATGGCATTTGGGGAGAACTAAAAAAAGTGAAGATAAATAATGAACACTGCAAATGAAGGAAGGAACTGTTTTAAAGGAATATATGATGATGCATTATTTGTATGACAACAGTCCAGAATAAGAAGTGCATAGCAAAGCAACTGGGTAAGGGAGAGAAGGGAGGAAATTATGGAATAATGAGTGAGTTTTTTTTTAAATGTGAACTGGGTGGATGGGGGGGGAAATGTGCAACACTGAATGAATGAAAATTTTAAAACACAAAGAAGTGACATAGAAAATAGCACCTCGTGCAACAGTGAATGACTGGAAACCCTAAATCTCTGTAAACTTTCATTAAAATTAATTTAAAAATATAAAATATTTTAAAAGAAAATATCACCTACATAGTCACCTATGTCACCTTTTCTTTGTCATTCTAAAGCCACTCTCCATTATTTCCTGCTCCCAGAACGCTGATATCTACAGACTGTTTCAATATCTTTCATATATTCTGACTTCTTGTTGGGTTTGACCAAAAGAAGATACCAAAAGCCAATCAGAGAACAAGAGCAGAGTTAGGATGAGGAATTTATTCTCTCCCTCCTTCCTCCTTCCCTTCAGAGTTCTCCAATCCTTACCTATACAACCTCCATCTAACATACAGCTATAATCAGACCACTCTCAACTCACTCTCAATTTGCTCCTCTCTACCTTTAGATTCTAGTGCTTCCTTCCATTAAGTCTTCCGAAACCCCACCTTACTAGCTTCAAGATCTTACATCACCCTGGCAGAATTACCTCTCCCTTGTCTTGTGAACTTCCACTTTATAATGTTCTCTTCCATTTACAGAATGGCTATGCCATCTATTAGATGTTGGGACACTAACGTACACATCTCTTACATTCAAATACTAATTCCGTGTGAACAGGGTCTATACTCTTATTCATGATCCTGCTCCAGTGTCCAGAATATGTGCTTACTAACTATTGTTACTTGAACAAACAATAAAGTACAAATATCTGTGTTAATAAGGCAGATCTTAAGGAACATAGAAACCAGTCACTGCACACAAAGAAAAAAAATGGGACCTTATCTGCACAAACCTGGCTGAGAGCTTCATTAGCTTGGTCCTAGAGAGGGGTGTCTTTCGTACCTGGTCCAACTAGGACGACTCTTTTTGGAAATATGATCAAAACAGGGGCATATATACTGCCAGGAATATACCCCTAAGAAAATAGAACTGAGGCACATATGGAGATTTGTACACCAATGTACACAGCATTATTCACAATAATAAGAACATGGAAACAGGCCAAATGTCCATCAACAAACAACTTGATTGAGAAATTGTGATACATTGTCATGATAGAATACTATGCAGCACTTAGGAACAACTATTTCAAAAAACACTATATAACATAGAAGAGGCTGGAAAGCATTATGCTGAGTGAATTAACTCAGTCCTATGAGGACAAATACTGAATAAGACTACTATTGCAAACATATAAAGATAATTAGTAAGTTGTGTACAAAAGTCTAAAGGAGGAAGGAGAATGAGCAGAGGAGCTGAGAGTGGGTGGGGACGAGGGTGTCACCTGGTCACAGGGTTTGGCGGGAAGAAGGAAGGGATGAAGGAATTAGGAAAGATCCAGTGGGAATCTGAAAAGACAAGGTAATAGTAGGTATAGATCAATGATGATTAATTTAATAAAACACAATGCATAGGTATGAAACACGATGTGAATGAAGGAATGTGTGAAATACAATGTCTATAAATTTTGTATGCAAACAAATATAAAATTTTTAAAGAATGAAAACCCTGAAACTTGAGGAAAGAGACCTTAAATAAACAAAGCACACACACAAAAAAAAAAATAAACAAAGCACTTGTGAAAAACAAGAATGAAGTGGGAGGCATAGCACTCCCTGACCTCAAAACCTGCTACACAGCTGTAATAACCAAAACAGCATGGTACTAGGATAATAACAGGCATGTAGACCAATGCAACAGAATTGAGAACCCAGAAATTAACCCATCTGTCTATAGTCAAGTGATATTCGACAAGGAAACAAAACCTATCAAATGGAGAAATGACAACCTCTTCAACAAATGGTGCAGGCAAAGCTAGACTGCAACTTGCAGAAAGCTGAAACAGGATCCACACCTCTCACCATACACAAAAATCAACTCAGAAGCCCAGGGATAAAGCCCCAAATTATAAATGTCATAAAAGGCAAAGTGGGACCAAACTTAGAAAGCCTTGTCCATGTTATAAAGGGACTGACAAATATAGCCAGAAATAAACAACCAGGAATGAATAAAATTAATTAATGGGAACTTCTAAAGATTAAATCTCTGTATGCATCAAAAACTTTAGGATAAAAACAAAACCTATGGACTGGGAAAAACATTTGGCAATACCATCTCAGGCAAGGGTCTCATAATAAAAGTTTACAGAATACTCCAAGGCCTCCACTAGGAAAAAAAAAATGGAAATAACTCGATTACAAAATGGGCAAAAGACTTGGAATGATTTTCTCAGAGAAAGACATTCAGATTGCCAATAGACACATGAAGAAATGCTCAAAATCACTGCAATAAGAGAGAAGCAAATCAAAGCCACAATTAGATACCATCACAACCCAGTAATAGTGGTAAAGTTTAACAGTACAGCAAACAATAAATGTTGAAAAGGAAACAGAGATTGGAAATCTCATACACTGTTGGTGAAATTGTAAAATGGTACAAACACTCTGGAAGGCAGTTTGGTGTTTCATCAAAAAGCTGAACACAGAAATTCCATAAGACTCAGCTATTCCACTGCTAGGAATATTCCCTGAGAAAACTAGAACTGAGACACAATCAGAGACTTGCACACCGATGATCATAATAACATTACTCACCATCCCAAGAACATGGAAACAGCCCAAATGTCCAACCACAACCAAATGGATTGAGAAACTGTGGGATATTCACATACTAAGCAGCACTCAGGAGCAATGATTTTGAAAATTACTACATAAATTGGGAGGGACTGGAGAGCATTATGCTGAGTGAACTAACTCAGTCCCATAAGGAGAAAGACTGCATAAGACCATTATCCTTGAAATAGATAACTAGTAAAACATGTATGAGGATCCAAGGAGAAGAGTAGGAGTACAGGGGTGAGGATGAGCAGGGGGAAATCATAGGGTCGCACAATTTAGGTGGGAGGGTAAAGGAAATGAGAAAGGTTGGGCTAGAACCTGGAAAGACAGGGTAATGGTGGGCATAGTTCAATGGTGAATAATTTTATAAAGCATAATGAATGGGAGTGATTGTACAAAAAACAAGGTGAATGAAGGATAGTTGAAACACAATGTATATGAACCTTTTAAGCAAACCAAAATAAAAGAAAAAAAATGTTTAAAGACAAGGAACTCTCAACTTCATTATCATTGAGTCAACCAACTCCTAGCTGACCTTCCAGTGGGTTTCCAGAGGTTGTATATTGCCCAGGGGGAGATTGTCCATCTTTCTCCCGTGGAGCAGCTGGTGAACTCAAACCACCCACCTGTGGGTTGTCAGCAGAACTCCAAATTTTTCAGATGTTCTGATTTGGTTACAACTGTATAGAAAACTACTTGTACACAGCTTGAGTGTTCTCTGAAAAAAAAAGAAAAATGTCCAAGGTCAGTAAATATTTTTTCAGGTTGCTAAACTAGCATTTAAATGCCATGAAATAGAAATAATTAACAAATACATAAATAGTAATGTTGTGCTTCACCCCTATCTGGTAACTTTTAGTAATAGGACAGATAAATAATGCCAATGGCCTGACTGAAAAGGGCTGTCAATCAGATCAAGGATTAACTCCACTGAAATACTTTTCTTTATTTGGTAAATCTAATTTCATGTTAATTACTTGCAGCAAGAGTGGAATGTAATTTTGTGATGATAATTTTAACAAAAATTGCACAATATAATATTCTGGTGTTATTATTTTTGCCACTCTGGGGTACTTAGTAAAAAAAAAATACAGGATTTGGGGTTTAGTGAAAGGAGAATTAGTGAGCCTTAACTAATTTAATTTAATTCATAAAGAAGAGTTTATTTTGAAATTTCCATGTCAAAAAGGGATTACTCAACAGAGAACTCATGTACTATAGTGGTTATATCTGACCAGCCTTTCCAGGCCGCAGACGACACAGCTTTTGTTACTCCACCACACTGGGATAATTGAAACCGCACCTGTTAGAGGGTGTCCAGAGAATTCCTGCAAGTTGTGACCTGCATCTCCTTGTTAGTATTAACAAAAGACAGTTTCTAAATCATACTCATGTCTCAGATTTCAGAACTCTATGGAGTCCGCAGGAGAAAGATGGGCATTCTCTCCTGTGCTATCAACTGCCTCTGAAAACCCGCTGGAGGGTCAGCTAGGGTCGGTTCTGACTCTACAGTACACAACAACATGAGGAGGAGCAGAAGAAACCTGGTGGTACAATGGGTTAAGCATCAAACAGCTAACTAAAAGGTTGGTGGTTTAAGTCCACACGAGTCACTCTGAGGGAGACAAAGAGGCAGTTGTGCTTCTGTGAAGATTTACAGCCTTGGACACTATGTGAGGAGGTTCTGTTCTCGCCAATAGGCTCACTATGGATCAGAATTGACTTGTCAGGGGGGTTTTAAGAAAAAGAATAAATCTCTTTTGTCATTTCATGGATCAGTTCTGGAGAAAATTCCTTTTGCTCTCTCTCTGTTACAATTCAAACTTTGCGCCCTTGTCAAATGGAAAGAATATTGGCGTCAGTCAGGCAACTCTGGATTCAAATTTCAGTATTTTCACTTTTCAGCCATGTGGGCTCTAAAATCCTCGGTTTCTCCATTTATAAAATTGGCCCCATAAGAACAGAGTTGAGAATTATATAAAAGTGCATAGCAAGTACCTATTTCAGTAGCAAGCATTTAGTATATGGCAGGTGCACCATTATTCTTGTTATTACAACTCTTTTTATCAAGATGTCTAAGATGTCACTTTGATTTCAAAAACCTGCAGTGGTTGGAAATGAAATTACTCATGGAAAACCAAGGTGACTCACTAGCAAGTCAGTTGTATTTCTCCAATGATATGTTCACTTGAGATGATTAGATGGGCCCTTTTACTAAATAAAGCATGCCTATTAAGACAGACAAGATTCTTTCCCAACTGCAGTCCAAGAACCATTAAAGATCAAAATTTAGACAGAATCTGCAAAAGTTACATCACACCCAGAGCTCCATGAAGGTGTGTTTTTGTTTCATCTATGTTGGTCCAGATGTCAGCATCCTCTACTGGGCACATGGGTCAGAACTGACTGTGTGGCAATTGGTTTGGCTTTTTTCACAGTTCCTAATATTGTCAAAACTTAAAATATCCAGTAAATTTATTTTGCTGCTATAAATGGTTATTTTGACTTCATCTATATACCTTCTGTCATATAAATGAGCAAAATGTCCAAATCAACCAAAACAGCTATAAACAGATGTCATCTCTAAACCATGTGATAACAGCAATCATTTAGAGACCGGCTATTAAAGGAGTCCTTGTTGTTGTTCTTCTTGTTGTGTGCCATTTAGTCAGAACCAACCCATAGCCGACTCTCCAGTGGGTTTTCAGAGGCAGTAAATGTGCAGATAAAGATTGTCCATTCTTCTCCCAGGGACCAGCTGGAAGATTCAAACTGTGTGCCTTCAGGATTACAGCGCAGAGATTATTACCAATAGCCCACCACCCACCCACTGGTGCCTAGGGAGAAAGTCCTGGTGATCTGCTACCAAATGGCACAACCTTGAAAACGAAACACTATGAAGCACAGTTCTGCTCTGCAACAATGAGTCAATGAAGTTAACAGTGACTGGTTTCACTATTTAAATGGCATAGCTCATATCCAACCATTCTAGGAATGTTGGGGGTAAATTACATAAAAATTAGGAAATGTTTCATAAAATTATGATTATATCACATTATCTAGCACTTTCTACCTTCTTCCCTTAATCCCTTCTAAGAGCGTATATCTAACAAAATAATTTGTAAATTCTTTTAACATGTTCACTGCCCCCACACACACACCTTCATGTGAATGATTAAATCTAAGAGAAGTCATTTGGAAAAGCATTTAGAGTGTCAGGTTTTATAACAATCATGTGGGTGGAGGGTTTTGTTGGGCTCGGCTTTTTTTTTTTTTTTTTTTTTTTGCTGACAGCAAATAAGTCTATCTGAAAACATGCTAAGCTCCAGCAGGTGCCCAGAGCTAATTTGGTTTGGAACTATTTTTAAAAAGCTTTAACTAAGTTTTATAACCAGTCCTCCCCATGGCTATATTGTTTGTCTGTCTTTCTCAAACCCAGAGGCCAGGTTTTGAAACGTGAGTCTAAACATGAGGCTATGAATTGACCATGTATGGATCCAGTCTCAAATGCCCAGATGCTTAAGCCTTTTCCTAGATCCCTAGAAACAAAACATTTAAAGACATTTAGCCTTCCACATGGCACACGCCTTGTGAGTTCTCTGCATTCCCTGTTAGGAATTTCCATTTAGACTCATGTATTTAGCTCCAGCCAGCAGAGATGACGTGCAATGCAGCCGGGCAGCCAGATTTGTGGAATCCACTGCCTGCTGGTGGCGTGTGCTTTTGCTTCAGGCTGTCTTGATGGAAATTGCTACCTCTGTGTAATCTCCTGGCAGTTCTGGCAATTGACATTCTTCTCCTAATACTCTTGGATTAAACACCCACTTAGGTGTGGTGTTTGAAGAAGCCTCTTTTCTGGATCTCTCTGACACATAAACTGAGCCTAGTCTTCCCTTTATCAAATGCAGAAATCCTACTTGGATTAAGATAAAAAGAGATTGATTATTTGTTTTCTTTTTGGTTTGGTCACTGTATAGCCCAAGCAGATAAATAATCAATGCAATGCCTAGGCTCAAAACAGAGATTTGTTCTACTACTGAGGCTGCAGGTCTGACATGAAGAACATAGTTCTGGAGTCTGCCTGAGTTGGATTCGAATTCTGGCAAGGCCACTGTATTGGTGTGTCATCCTGGGCAAGGTAACTTTCTGAAAGGAATAAAAATATTCATTTGTTAGTATGATTCCATATAGTTCCATGTGTAAACATTAGTCAAGTAACACAAAGCTGCTTTGTGGTCATTCTATTACAAGAAGTTCTGTCATTGAACACACACCAAATATGACCTTCAGCTGACTCTCCTGATAGGATAATAGGATAGTGGTGGGTGATTGTGGTCTTGGGTGTCATCAAATTGACTAGGACTCATACTGACCCTGTGAACAGCAGGTCTGAACTTTGCCTTGTCTTGTACTGTCCTCACAATCTCTGTCCTGCCCAAGCTCATCATGGTAGTGACTGTGTCAATCATCTCCATGAGGATCTTGCCAGAATGGTGCCTCTTTCCAAGGAGTGGTTCCTCCTGAAAATATGCCCAAAGTAAATGAAGTTTTCACCGTCCTTACCTCTAAGGAGCATTCTAGTTGCACTTGTTCCAAGACAGATTTGTTTGTTCTTTTGGCAGTCCAGGGGGTATTCAGTACTCTTCACCACCACAATTCAAAAATTGATTCTTCTTCATTATTCCTTATTTGTTGTCTAACATTCAGATACATAAGAAGCAATTGAAAATGCCAAAACTTGAATTGGAGGCACCTTAGTCATTAAACTGACATCCTTGCTTTTTAGAACTTTTAAGAAGTTCTTGCCAGCAGATTTTCACAATGCAACATGTTTATGGGTTTTTATTTTCTTTCTTTCTGGATTGCTGCTACCAAGGATGGTGATTGTGTATCTAAGTAAAATTAAATTATTGACTCCTTCAATCTTTTCTCCATCTGTCATGATAGAAAAATGCCTATCTGCCCAGTGGTGAGGATTTTTGTTTTCTTGATGTTGAGATGTAATCTATATTGAAGGCAGTAGTCTTTGATCTTCTTGTGAGTGCTTCAAGTCCTCTTCACTTTCTGCAAGCAAAGTTGTGTTATTTGTATGACTCAGGTTGTTGATGACTGTTCCTTCAATCCTAATGCTACATTCTTCTTCGGAGTCCAGCTTCTTGAATTATTAGCTCAGTGTGTAAATTGAATAAGTCTGGAGAAAGGATATAACCCTGATCCACACCTTTCTCAATTTTAAACCATGCAGAGTTCCTTTGTTCTGTGTTAGCTCATCTGATCTCAGAAACTAAGTATGGCTAGACCTGGCTCATACCTTAGATGGGTAATCACCTGGGTGACTCTAACCAGGATTCTTTCTCTCTATGTTTTGTCCTGTAAAGTAGTCTTTAAAAACTCAATGCCATCAAGACAGAATTGACTCAGAGCTGACCCTCCAGTGGATTTTCAGAGATTGTAAGTCAGAGGAGAGGACATTGTCCATCTTTCTCCCTCGGAGCTGCTGGTGGATTCCAATTGCACACCTTAGGATTGGCAGCAAACTTCCTACCCACTAGGCTACTCTTTTTTTTTCTATATTTTATTAATTTTCATAAACATTTACAGAGATTTTGGGTTTCCATTCATTCATTGTTGCACTATTCTCTCTACCCTCCTCCCAGTTTGTTCTTGTCCAAATGCCACAGTGCTTGTCAAAGTCAGTTCTGATTAATCTTCTTTGTCAGTGTGTACTAGGCTACTCTTAGTCCTGGCAGCTATTATTATTGCCCTCATGGTGGTTCATTGATTAAAATACTCAACTGTCAACCATAAGGTCAGCAGTTTGAACCCAGCGGTATTTGTGTGGGACAAAAGTGTAGCAGTCAGCTTCCATGAACAGATTGGATGTGTGGGAGTAAACTCAAGGCAATGGGTTAGATGTGTTTGTTTTCAGGTCAGAAAATGGAGGTGCAGACAAAACTTTAAAAAACCCAAATACCCTCAAACTCACTGCTATCAAGTCAGTTTTGAATCATAGTGATATTCTATCAAGTTTTGATGTACACAGTAAACTGAAATGGAAAGAAACTGCCCATCTTTCTCCCTTAGAGCAGTTGGTAGATTCGAACCACTGGAGACCAAAGGAGACTGAAGACTAGAAGCATAACATCTTAAGCCACCAGAATTTCACCTCCAGGACTTCACAGGGTGCAGAGGAAACAACTTTCCGGAGACCTCACAAAAAATAGTAAAGGGCCACAAGTCAAAACACAGCTGATCTGACTATAAACTCCATTCTTATCCCTCAGTGTCACTATTTGCCGTTTCACTTTGTTAAGCACACTCTAAATTGTGTTAATTAAGTGAAAACTTGTCTAGAGTGCCCTCAGTCTTGGAAGATTAGTAAACGGGCTTGTGAACAGACCAACAGGGAGAGGCATGGATGTCAGAGCCACGCCCTCCCTGGCCCCACTTCTACCCCTTGCAGTGCAGCCAGTGGTCATGCTGTGGGAGGACACAGTTGTTTTCCATGCTATTAACTTCAAAAGACTAGGGTATTAGGGTCAGAGAGGACCTCAGAGGGCAAGTGGTGGCCTGAAGCCAAGGTCAAGATGTGATGAGTTCCCGCTTGACATTTTGAGGTTGAAGAGACAATAGGACGGCCAGCTTGATCTCTTGCCCACTCCACCCTCATTCAAAGGTTTGTTCGGTAACATCCGGTCCTCTCAGCTGCCGTGAGAGAGACAGAGCAGATGTGCTAACCAGTGGGCTGTCAGATTTGTACCCAGGCTTTCGAAACTTAGTGTCTTTCTACATAGTCTCAAAAAAGCTGATTTAGTTTCAGTAAAAAAAATTTAAAAATAACAGCATTCTTGGAACTATGCAGCACTAAGGAACAATGATTTCATAAAATACTATAACATGGGAAATCCTAGAGAGCAATATGCTCAGTGTGAAATAATTCCGTCACATAAGGACAAATACTGTATAAGACCACTATTGTGAAAATAGAATAACTGAGCGAGATAAGTATATATGTTCAAAAGGAAAAAGGAAAAGGGAGCAGGGGATGAGGGGGAAAAGGGAAAGGGGAAACAATTATAGCAGAGGTTAGTGGGAGGGTGGGGGAGTGTAGGAATAGGAGAAATTCAATGAGGGCTTGAAAGGATGGGTTGATAATTGGCATAGACCAGTAGGAATTAATTATACAAAATACAATGTTTATGAATGAGTGTACAAAATACCATATACATGAAGGAAACACAATGTATATGAATGATTGTAAGCAAATTAAAAAGTCTAATTTTAAAAATAGTCAATTTCTTTTGAAGACATGTATTTGGAATTTCCTTGCAAGACCTTGATGTTTAATTTGCTCTTCACAGTAACATTCAGAGCAGACAAAATTGGTTGAGAATCTGCAGTGAAAAATGTAGTTAGGTGCTAAGAGGAAACCAATGTAGGGAAACTCAAGACATCTCATTCTTCCTCTGGACTTGCTGTTCCAGCCCACTCCCTATCAGAAGCCACAGGAACCCAGTGACTTTCCTACACGCCCCTTCCCATGAAATATAAGTATTTGCTGAATAAATAGATGGTAAAATAGGCCAGCAAGCAATGATATATTACAACTTTCTACTCTTTCACATTAGGTGGTGAATGAAATTTTCAGCAAATTTAGCTGAACAAACTAGCTCATCTTTTCCTGTCAAGCCGGTTGGTCAAATTGTCAAAAGCCAAAGCAATAATTGCCCTAGGACAGAGCACCCAGAACATTCTTAAGAAGGAAACTTTTTCCCTGGGGTGAGGTTTGGGTAGTATCTAATGAAGCAATTGGAAAGAACTTTGCTCTGGAAAAGCACAGAGCCATAAAAGTAATGTACCCAATATTCATGTGGTACATACTTCTAGTTTATTTCTGCTATGATATATTAAAATTAGAAAATCTAGCTTTATCTTGTGTATAATGAAATCCTTTGGTCAACTTAGAAGTCAGACTCATCATGTCTGAAAATTTGGGAAGCAAACTAATTACAATAAGCAACATTATAATAAGAGGCCTGAGGAAGCAAAAGACTAAGACAGAAAATTTACTTAAAAAATAATCCAGTGATGACAAATACTGATAGTGTGTTTTTGTGAATATGGCTATGCTCTGACAACAAAAAAAAGTATATCAGCTCCAATATAATTCCCCATCCTTAAAATTTATTTGGCATGTTCATATTATTATTGTTTATAACAGAATGGTGAATTAGGTTGGTCAAGTTCTCTTTTTCCAAAACATTTTTTATGTTTGAAATAAGCAACAGGCTAGTTTTCCACGGTCGGATTTCTCGTCACTGAAGCACTTGTTTATAAGATTTCCTATTTTGATGTTGCAAGATGACCTTTCAAAACCAGACTTTCCTTTATCTGATCATATTCCTATTTCAGATTGCTATCTAAATTCAGGAAAACCAAGAAGCTAAACTTTTGACAGTGAAATAAAATATATCTACAAAATGCAAAGAAAGCAAGTATTAAGAATGTTTGGAGTCTTTGTTTTGAGTCCTGAAAAATCTTCTTCTTCCTAGAATTAACAAAAGAGGGATTTTAATTTTTGCATTTATCCCAATGAAATGTTAAGTATGGTGGATTATGCTTCTAGACATTATTTTTTACTTTGAAAGTCTTTTTTTTTCATTAGGCAATTAGCTATCATTCTACTTTATTTTTTTTCTATATTTTATTAATTTTCATAAACATTTACAGAGATTTTGGGTTTCCATTCATTCATTGTTGCACTATTCTCTCTACCCTCCTCCCAGTTTGTT
>NW_006399758.1:18316132-18317807 GCF_000299155.1 Elephantulus edwardii | reverse complement strand
TAATTTTCATAAACATTTACAGAGATTTTGGGTTTCCATTCATTCATTGTTGCACTATTCTCTCTACCCTCCTCCCAGTTTGTTCTTGTCCAAATGTCACAGTGCTTGTCAAAGCCAGTTCTGATTAATCTTCTTTGTCAGTGTGTCCTTTGCCATTCCCTATCACTCCTCCCTGAGAGAGATACTTTGAAAGTCTTACATATGCAAAACGTATAAGATACAATAGAAAGATATGGAGCATAGAGTCGATGGATAAGAAAATCACTGAGGGACCCAAGAAGAAATCAATAGTTTGTGTTATGCAGTATTCGTTCTTTTGTGACTGAGATATTTCACTCAGCATAATGTCTTCCAGGCTCACTCATGTTGTATCATGTTTTTATGAGTTTGGTGTCCACTGTTATAATATAGGACTCACATGGGGGAGCTTAGGAGAGAATAGGAAAAGAGTGGGTAAATAATAACCTTGTGTTGGAAGAGATGAGGATAAGAACTGTCTGATAAGAATATGTGATTAGGTATTATATGTATGACAACAATCTAGAACAAGAGGCACATTGCAAAATGGATTAGGGGAAGGAAGAAAATGTGCAATAATGAATGAATGAAAATCTAACTTTTGTGTAAACTTTTGTCAAAATCATAAATAAAGAAAAAAATCATTTGTGCTACTCTGGGTGAAACAAGAGACCTGGAAGAAAAAAAACTCTGTGCTAGGAGATAATCTTAGATCAGTGTTTCTCAACCAGTATTGCCTCCTCCATAGTACATTTTGGATATTGTGGGGATTTATTTTATTATTTCAAGGTTTCAGTTCAACTCATTGCTGTTAACTTGGAGTTGACACATACCTGACCCTTTAACAGGTTTCTTTGGGGGCGATAAATCACATGGGAGGTTGCCCATTTCTCACACCCTCAAAGCTTCTAGTGGATTTGAACCAAGGGAGAAGGGCCTCCTTTGAGTTAGCACCACAACTCTCTCTGGAGTAGGCCATTAGAGCTCCCTATTTCAGTGATTGTTGTTGTCATCTTTAGGTATCATGAAGTCAAGTACAACTCATAGCGACTCTATGAACAACAGACATGAACCCTAGCCTTACCTATGCCGTCCTCATCATCTCTGACACACTTGAGCCCACTGCTGCAGTCACTGTGTCAGTCCATCTTTGTTGACTTTCCATCTATCTAAGTATGATGTTTCTTTCCAAGGACATCTAAGCTACATTTCCAAGATGTGAGGGACTAAGCTTCGGTATCTTTGCCTCTAAGGAGCACTCCTGCAGCATTTTCTCCAAGACAGATCCATTTGTTCTTATGGAAGATTCCAAGGGACCTTCAGTTCTCTTCTTCAGCTCTACAATTCAGACATCAATTCTTATTTTATCACCCTTATTCATCATCCAGCTCTCTGATGCATAGCAGTTGATTGAAAAGACCATGGCCTGGAACAGGTGCACATTAGTCTTCAAACTGACATCATTGCTCTTAAGCATTTTGGAGAGGACCTTGACAGTAAACTTGCCCAAAGAAATATGTCTCCTCACTTCCTGAATGTTGGTATCAAGAAAATTGATTATTGACTCAAGTAAGATGAAATCATTGACAGCTTCAATCCTTTCTCCATCTTTCGTTATGTTAACTATGGAACTTGCTGTGAGAATCTTTGTTTTCTT
>NW_006399758.1:18314928-18315967 GCF_000299155.1 Elephantulus edwardii | reverse complement strand
CCCACCCCCCAGTTTGCTCCTCTCTTTGAAAAGTAAAAGAAAAATTCCTTCATTGAAAACAATTCCCACCCCACCCCGGAGTACAATTTTCTATAGACTTGAAAATTGAACAGTTTGACTCTTTAAACTGCTATTCTTGCTCTCTAGCACTCTAAAGAGGTCCCTGACAGCAGATTTGCCCAATACATTTTTCTATTTCTTGACTACTGATTCCATTGTTGTTGATTGTGGATCTAGGTAAAACAAAAACATTGACAACATCAATCTTTTCTCTTTCATGTTCTTTATTGGTTTAGTTGTGAGGATTTTCATCTTTTTTTGGTTGAAGTGTCATCTATACTAAAGGTTACAGTTTTTCATCTTCAATAAGTACTTCAAATCCTCTTCATTTTCTGCAAGCAAGATTGTGTAATATGTACAATGCAGGTTATTCACGTGCCTTCATCTAATCCTAGTATCACATTCTTCATCATATATCCCAACATCTCAAATTATTTGATCAGAAAAAAAAAAGAATCAGTATGGTGAAAGAATACAACCCTTCCTTAATGTTCAACCTTGTAGTAGCCCCTTGTTCTTGAAGCAGTATTGACATGCACTTCTAAACAACATGCCTCTGGAAGCCCTATGAACTTTGAGAAATGACAAAAGTTACAGAAAGGCTTCAGACCTTTTGTTCATAGGATCGTTATGAGTCGTGCTCAACTCCACGGCAATCAACAACAACAACAACCCCTTATTCTGTTTAAACTAATGCTTCTTGGTCTATAGTTCTGTTTTGGTTGGTTGGTTTGTTTATATGAACACAAGTATTCAGGGATTCCCATTTTTCTCAAGTTCTCCATGATTTGTTATAATCCACACAAAGACTTTTGCATAGTCAAAAAAACACAAGTAAACATCATTCTATTATTTTCTACTTTCAGCCAAGATCAACCTGACATCAGTAATGGCATCCCTCATTCTATAGCCTCTTCTGAATCCAGTTTGAATGGCAGTTTTCTTTAGGTATTATATGTATGACAACAATCTAGAACAA
>NW_006399758.1:18292419-18311772 GCF_000299155.1 Elephantulus edwardii | reverse complement strand
TATGAGGTGGATTGATTCAGTGACTGGGATAATTGGGATGGGAGTGTCAGAGACAGTGCGATTGGCACAGGACAGAGCGGAGTTTAGGGCTGTTGTGCATAGGGTTGCTATGAGTCGCAGGCGACTCGATGGCACATAACAACAACAACAACATAGTACTCTGGCCATTTTTAAATTCTCTTCAGCATGATTTTACTTGTGTAAAATAGGGACACAGATAGGTAGATTTTTCTTGTCATTGGTGTTGTTTGTTTGTTTAGTAAAAAACTTCTATCCGATTCTTTATGATTAAAATCTCTCATTGGACTCACAAAATAAAAGTTTTATAAATTATGATAATGGTTTTGTGAATTCAGTGAGATACTTGAATATTAGAGAATCAGTGAGACACTTGAACTTTAGAGAATCATACAGATTTTTTTTTTTACTCAAAAACCACTAAAAAAAGAAAACCCCACCTTGTCTGTTGTTAGGTGCCATGGAGTCGTAGGCGACTCATAGTGACCCTATGAACGAAAGTCCTCGACAGTTGGGTTACTTTCATCCTTTCTCCATGTTCGTAGGGTTTCCCGAGGCAAGCTATTTATGAAAGTGGATGCCACTCCTGCTTCCAAGCTTTTTTTAGCCAGGGAGCGCCACCAAACACTATCCACCATGGGTAACTATTATCATATTTGACACCTCTGTGTCACAGTGTTCAGCTTCACAGCAACCACAAGTTGCCTCTGTACGGCAAGTGGACACACCAGGGCTATATGACCTGGAAGAATGTTTCACCAAAAACAATTAAAAACAGGCCTTAGGGCCATGGATTAGAATCACCCACCTGTGGCTTGGTAGTTTCGCTTTCAATCCAATAGGCCAACTGGTTTCTATGTTGTTAAGTGCCATTGAGTCATAGGCAACTCATATTGACCCTATGAATGAAAGTCCTCAACAGTTGCGTGACTTTCATCCTTTCTCCACCTTGACTAGACATTGTAATTAATTAATTACATTAATCAATAGCAACTGATACTATAAAACAAAAGTCAATGAAATAATTCTGTGGGGAAACTTTTATGATTTGTAAACCTTCCACAAATAAAAATTAGTAAATTTAATTAACTTTAAAAAACCATCTAACTCAAACCTATCCCACTCCAACATGATGGGTTCTCCTAATATACTAGATAGAGGTAGTGCCCTCTCAAGCACACACACTTTGGGCCACAGAACCCCATGCTTAATTTTATTCACCCAACTGTTGTTGTTATGTGCTGTCGAGTCGCTTGGAATTCATAGCGACCCCATGTACAACAGCCCTAAACCCTGCTCTATCCTGTGCCAATCTCACTCCCTCTGACACACCCATCCCGATTACCCCAGTCACTGAATCAATCCACCTCATAGAGGGTCTTCCCCTTCTGTGCCGTCCCTCCACACTCCCAAGCATAATGTCCCTCTCCAAGGACCTCTCTCTCCTTACAACATGTCCAAAGTATGTTAGACGAAGCCTCAGAATCCTTGCCTCCAAGAAGCAGGCTAGTTTAACCCTCTCCAGGATGAATCTGTTTGTTTTCTTGGCAATCCATGGTACATTCAATACTCTTCTCCAGCACCACAGCTCAAAGGCATCAATTCTCCTTCTATCCTCCCTAGTCATTGTCCAACTCTCTGATGCATAAGAAGTGATTGCAAAGACCATGGCCTGTATCAGGTGCACCTTAGTCTCCAGAGAGACACCGTTGCTCTTGAGTACTTTAGAGAGGTCCCTAACAGCAGACTTTCCCATCACAATACGTTTTTTTATTTCCTGACTGCTGGTCCCAAGAGTGTTGACTGTGGAGCCGAGCAAACTGAAGCTGTGAACAATCTCAATCTCTTCGCCATCCATCCTGATGCTACCAATTGGTCCAGTGGTGAGAATCTTTGTCTTCTTGACATTGAGCCTCAGTGCATACTGCAGCAAGCATTTCAGGTCCTCCTCAGTTTCAGCAAGCAGGGTTGTGTCATCTGCAAAACACAAATTGTTAATAGATCTTCCACCAATCCTGACACCACACTTCTCCTCATAGAGCCCAGCCTCTCGGATAATCTGTTCTGCATACAAGTTGAAAAGGTACAGAGACAGGACACATCCCTGGCGTATGTCTTTCCCAATTTTGAACCATGCAGTGTTCCCTTGCTCTGTTCTGATTACTGCCTCTTGGTCCAAGTACAGGTTTTGCATTAGAATGATCAAGTGTTCTGGGATTCCCATTCTTCTCAGAGTCAGCCGTAGTTTGTTATGATCCACACAGTCAAATGCCTTTGCATAATCAATGAAACACAGATAGACATTCTTCTGGTATTCCCTGCTTTCAGCTAAGATCCATCTAATATCAGCTACAATATCCCTAGTACCACGACCCCTTCTAAATCCTGCCTGGACTTCTGGCAGTTCTCTGCTGATGTGCTGTTCCAGTCGTTTTTGGATAATCTTCAGTAGAATCTTGCTTGTGTGTGAAATCAATGATAATGTTTTATAGTTTTCACACTCTGTTGGGTCACCCTTCTTTGGGATGGGAACAAATGTAGATCTCTTTCAGTCAGTTGGCCATGTGGTTGTTCTCCAGATTTCTTGGCACAGCTTGGTGAGCACATCCAGGGTAGCATCTGTGAGCTGAAATACATCAATTGGTACACAATCTATTCCTGGGGCCTTATTTTTTTGCTATTTCCTTCAAAGCAGCTTGAACTTCTTCCTTCATCACTATAGGCTCTTGCTCATATGTAAATAATTATTAATTGATTAAAGAACATTTAGAAAGGCAGTGTGGTTATTACTTTCTAAGGAGGCCAAACCTTTCTTGGGAACTGCAGTTGGTCACACTGAGGAAGAGAGGTCAAGGTGGGTGCTTCCCTTTCCCAGAGAAGAGAGGATCCCCTGATACAGTCTCCTCTTCCTCACAGGTACCCAACTATGGAGAAGGATCTTAATGCTGCACAGCAAGAGGGAAAGGGTTTTCTCCTTCGCAAGCTGTTGTCTTTCTTTCTGGCAAACAAATCAGGTGCCAGAAACTTTACCCACACTGGGAGGGAAAGAGATTAGGGGAAGCAGAAGAGGGAGGGCAAAGAATTTAAAAAAAAAAAAAAGAGAGAGAGAAAGAAAAGAAAAGAAAATAGATTCAGAGGGGAAAGTTGCAGGATGTTGTAAAAATGGCTACAATTCAAAGCAATTTCAGGAAAGCTGCATGGTTTTCAAACTATGTAATGCCTCTCAGGTTTCTGAAAGGGTTTAAACCTGTATGGAAATGTTAGTTCTTCAGCATTGTAGTGCTCTTACCCAAATGTCAAAAAGCAGACAAGCAACCTGCCCACTTAGGAGTCACAAAAGTATTTATGCTGGGAGTATGCTGCTGACTGGGGGGTGTGGGGCGGGTGTCATTTCTTTGTACCAAAACAGAAACCGTTCTCTCAAATTACTATGAAACCCCAGGGACTCCTCCCAGTTGAGTTTTTCAGGATTTAGGTCATTTTGTGCTTTCATTTCACCTGTTTCTTTCTGTTTGTCCCACATTCCTCCTCCTTTCACCTGAACCAGTCTCACCGCCATTGAATCAATTCTGACTCTCAACGACCCCACAGAAAATAGAAGGGCCCCCATAAGAAGTTCCCACTGGGTTTCCAAGGCTATGAGTCTCAATACAGGCAGGTTGGTCAATCTGTCTTTGCGCCCCCCTCTTCCCCAACAGCTGATGTTCAAACTGCATATGTTTATTTAGATTAGCATCCCAAAGCTTAACCACCGTGCTGCCAGGGCTCCTGCACCTCCCCAGGTTCCTTCATTAACTTTGATTTTATCTTGCAGCTATCAGAGAAGAACAAAGTCAGCTGGGGTCATCTCTTCAAGGTTGAGAAGCCTGAGCCACCCACCTGCTCCTGCTCATCACAATAAGATCTGCCAAGTGCTGAGTAGCTTGAAAATGTCCTGTTAAGTCATTTAAAGATGTAGCTCTTCATATATCTAGCAAAGCACACAGCCTTGACTTGAGATGTAATTATCACACTAGAAAATTAGAAACTCTCCATAAAGTGGTTCTTCTTCATTACAAAATAAATTTCCATCTGAAAGGTGCTATCCCTATTTATTTTCTTCTGCTGCTTATTTCCTACTTTCTTTACAAACACAGCATTCTCTCATACAATCAAGCATAGAATTTTGCAAACAGTATGGGCTGTGTTAAAGTGAGCAGGTCACTTGGTTCAGCGCTTTAAACCAGTTGCCATGGAATCAACTGATTCAAGGCAGCGCATGTGTCTCAGAGTACAACCTTAGGGTTTTCAATGGCTAATTTTTCCGATGACCTGATCTCTCTCTTGTTAGGTGGCCTCACCCGGGAACATCACAGTGCCTTACACCAGGATCTTTCCTTCTCCTTCCTCTGCAAACATCTGAGATTACCAGAACCAGCATTTTAAGAGTGTAGGGTCCAAGAAACTAGGCTATCAATCTATATATGCTGTAATTAATATACTCATTTTATTCTTTTCACTGTTGATTGGCCAGTGTTTTCCTGATATCGCCACCCGACACATTTGCTTTGGAAAGCCATACCCCAGCCTATTTTCCCTGCCATGATTTATAAGTTGTCGTCATGCTGGAACTATACCACCAATACAGTTACACAATGGGTGTTTCAAATAGTATGGACACCTACAGTGGTGACTTGTAAATTTCAGTGGCGCATCCAGACTAAAACTTGGGCAAAAGGCCTGATAATCTACTCCCAAAAATCAGTTAAAGAAAACCTATGGATCACAACAGAATATCACCTCCTTTGGTGCCAGAAAATGTCCTCTCCAATCAGTTTGGAAGCACTGCAGATGTACAGAAGCTGAAATGAAGGCTTGAGCTTGCCCACAGCCAGGAAGTTGGAGCAGGGCCGCACAGTCTGTTTACATTGAATGGTGGCATCAATTAGGTGGTTGCAGGGAGAGCAGCCTGCACCAGGTAACATCTAAATGAGTGCCAATAGTTTTATGTGTGGCATTTTACCATAAACTTGCTTTTTATGAAAATACCCTTATAGTTAATTATAACAACAAAAACAGCTTTAACCCAGTTTCTACCTACAAGGCTAAAACTATGCTAATTTACTTCTGTAATATTTTAATGTGCTCTGTTTAGGGCTGCCGCTATTACCCAATTACAATGATGCCTCAAACCACATGGTTTGTATGTACCTGCTGTTGTTTCCATTCCGCTGATGTTTTCACAGCAGCTGAGTTTGTCAGATTTTATGGTAATTTAGCAACAATGTGACAAGCAGTATTTGTGAACCTATATCAATAACTTTTTTAAGACTTATATAAGTAATTCAATAAAAAAGAGGGGGGAATCACTAAAATACTGTAACTAATAATTTTATAATGCAATGTACAAAGATTTCACAAAAAAGCTTTGTTGTTCAGGAATCTAAGAAATACTACATTTAAGCAATTTACAGTTTTATTTATCACGTAATATTCTATTATCAAAATAAATGCATAATTCATAGTGAATGCCACTGCTAACCCAAAGGAAGAGCTTCTTTTGTCTTTCAAATTCATCAGTGGCTCCTGGATAGAAAGATGAGAAATCACCATTGTGATTTACAGCCTCTTAAAAAAACCATGGAAGGTTGGCCAGGAGTCAGTTCCGATTCACAGCAGTAAGTCTGAGTTTTGAGCTTGAACTGTTACAGGAAGAAGTCCATGGTAAAGCAGAGAGGATGGTGACACTCTGGGTGACACTAGGAAGCACAAGCCCTAGTGACAACACTAATATCCATCAGCTAACCATGACATCTCAGGTGACAGTCTCATAACACAGCATCCACAAGGAAAAGACTGACAACACAATTTTAACATGGACAAAAGGCATGGAAAGACATTTAATAAAGAAAGACATTCAGACGGCCAACAGTCACATGAAGAAACGTTCAAAATAATTGCCAATAAGAGAGACGCAAATCAAAACCCCAATGAGATAACATCTCATCCCAGTGGCAGTATAATGGGACAGAATGCAAATGATGTTGGAGAGGACATGGAGAGACTGGAACTCTTATACACTGTTGGTGGGATAGTAAAATGGTACAATCATTCTGGAAGGCAGTTGAGCATTTTCTCAAAAAGCTGAACACAGAAATTCCATATGACCCAGCTATTCCAATGCTAGGAATGTATCCCAAAGAAAATAAAACTGAGACACAAATGGAGATTTGTACATCAATATTCACAATAGCAAGAAAATGGAAACAGCCCAAATGGTCATCAACAAATGAATGGCTTGAAAAATTATGCTGTATATACCCTAAAGAAATCAGAACCTCAACTCAAACAGATGTAAAATGAATGAATGGGACCTTCTAAGAGTCAAATCCTTATGTATAAAAAAATTTTCTCCAATAAGGTAAGAAGAGACTGTGAAAAAAATATTTGGCAATGACATATCTGACAAGGGACTTATATATAAAATTTATAGAATACCTCAGGACCTCAACAAGAGAAAGGTAAAAAACTCAATCACAAAATAGGCACAGAAGATGAATAGATACTTTACTAAAGAAGACATTCAGATGGCAAACAAATACAAGAAGAATGTTTAAAATCTCTTGGATATAAGAGAGATACAAATCAAAACAACTATGAGATGTCATCTTACCCCAATAACAATAGCAAAGTTCAACAGGACAGCAAACAAATGCTGGTGAGGTTGTGGAGAGATTGGAACTTTCATTCACTGCTGGTGGGAATGTAAAATGTTGCAACCACGATGGAAGGTAGTTTGATACTTTCTCAAAAAGTTTGAAATAGACAAACCATTTGATCCAGCTGGGAATATACCTTAAAGAAAGCACACAACTCAAACAGATATATGCACACCCATGTTTATTGCTGTGTTATTCACAGTAGCAAAGAGATGAAAACAACCCAAGACCGCTTCAAAAAACAAACGGATAGATAAACTATAGTACATTCATGCAATGGAATAATAAGCAGCATTGAAAAACAATGAAATAATGAAACATTACACAACATGGGGGAATCCTTGGGGCCATTATGTTAAATGAAATATCTTAGTCACAAAAGGACAAATACTGCATAACACCACTAATAAATATTTAAAATTGGACAGACGTGGGGAGAGGTTGGGGAGAAAATAGGGAAAGAGTAGATAGATAATAAACACTGCATTAGAACAAACACATGAGGGGAAGACTGTCTAAAAGAACAATATGATTATGCATTATATGTATTAAGAACAATCTGGAATAAGGGGTGCATTGTGGGGTGGGCTGTAGTCTTTGATAATCTTCTAAAGTTTCTTAATTTTCTGTAAGAAAGAAAGAAGAGACATGATCTGGCTTGATATCATTCTTATGTCCATGGCTACCACTTTAGTTTAACCCCAATATCCTTTGAGTGGATTACTATAATTGCCTTTTAGCTGGTCTCTAAGCTTCTATATCTTTCTATAGTCTTGTCTCTAAAGGTCAGGCAGGTTGGTTCTTTAACCTGTCAAGCAGATAATTTCCTTTCTCTGTTCTCTTGCTTGACAGTGATAGGATCAGCCTGGGATATGCATATAGGAGTCGTCATCAGATAAAACATGAAACCAACCCAGCTAGCCCACTACTGGGAATATGCCCCAAAGAAATCAGAGCTATGACATCAAAAGATATGTACACACTCATGTTTCTTGTAGCACTGTTCATAATAGCGCAGAGATAGAAACAGCCCAAGTGTACACCAAAAAATTAATGGATAGAGAAACTATGGTACATTCATACAGTGGAATATTAGGCAACATTGATAAACAATGAACTCGTAAAACACTTCACAACCTGGATGAGTCCTGAAGATATCATGCTGAGTGAAATATCTCAGTCACAAAGGGACAAATATTGCATAAGCTCACTATTGTAAAAATAGAATCAGGTTGGAGATGGGGATTGGAGGAGGCAATAGAGCAAGAAAAGAATGAATAAATAATGAATATTGCACTGGAATGGATAAAAGAAAGGACAATTCAGAAGGAAAGGATGATTAGAAACTAAGTGTATGACAATTAATCGCCTGGAACAGAAAAAGTACTAAAATGGGAATGGGGGACGGAGAACAATTTACATGAATGAATGAAACCAATCTCTTTTTAAACCCTCACTAAGATGAAAAAAAGATGAAGAAAGTTCTTAAAAAGAAGTTTTTAAGGAAAAACAAACGAGACCAGAGGAAATTTCCAAGTGAGTGACTAAGATGCAGAAAATCAAGAGATATAATGTCTACACTCTACAGGCTACTGTGTACCGTAAAGTCCAAACCAATCGCTCGCCCTTCTCCCGCAGAGCAACTGGTGGCTTCAAACCATGTTCCTTCAGGATTGCAGGGCAGCTTCTTGCCACTTGGCACCAGAGCTCCCTGAAGTATCTGTGGGAAAAGAAAAGGTCCAAAAAGTCTCTGGGGAGAGAATTAGAAGGGAAACCAAAAGAGGGCGGGGTCAGGATACCAGGAGAATGTGTTAGCTGGAGAAGACATGAGCAATTGCGTCAAATGTTGATAAAGTTTCAAATAAATGAAGAATGAGACTGAGCATTGGATTCAGCAAAATAGAGGTCATGGGTAACCTCAAGTGGTATTGGATTTATCAAGGTTAAAGTCAGGGATGGCCTGGAAAGTGAGGAAGGGGATTCCTTCACCTAGAGAAGATAAGGAAAACCTGGATGAGAAATAGCAGAAAGAAGTACAATGCTTGACACTGGGGGTGGGGGGAGGGGGAACAGCGCCATTGGCATTTAAGGGACACATTTACATAAGCCAGCCATAAATGTTTTTCTGTGTGTATACAAGCCTTTATTTTTTCATGACTCAACACATCATACTGGTAACTTGCTGGCTCTTTGTTCTCTCTTCAACTCTGCCTTGAATAAAACTTAATCTTTTAAGTGGAAGGGAAAAAAGGTCACCCACTTGCAATTAATCCATCACTCATATGAAACCTGGACTTAATTCATTACATCAAAGAGATGCTTGCAACATTCTTTTCCAATTTGAGATTCATTTCTCCAAGGATGAATTTTTGTTTTGACATTGTTACCACACCTTTGGATCAACAATATTGGGAAATTAGGGCTGTCCTTTCCCTGTATTTAGCTCAAAGAATAGAGACTTCTGCGTGCAAGGCCAAGCTTGCTCTTTCTATCATTGTACACGGGATGTCTCATAAAAATCTCTCTTGTCACAAGTGTTCCTGCCAAGTTACGCATTTAGAATTGTCTCTTTTTCACACAAAGCCATATGTGAAATGCAGAAGAGATTATATCCTTAAATCCATTAGAATAATTCATCCTTTTTTATTTCAAAAATTTTAAGATCTGCCTCAAAAATTCCTGAACAGGACCTTCTATTCTAACTCATAGTTGTTATATTCCACCAAGTCTGAAACGACTCATAGGTGACCTTCCTGTGGGTTTTCAGAAGTTGTAAATCCCGTGGAAGGAGATTGTCAATATTTATCCTGCATCTAACTCATTAGCCATTACCAATTGCTTCTTTAAATAGTTAAATCAGAAGATAGAAGAAATTTATAGGGAAGCAACTTTTTATATCACTTTTTCTTTCTTTGATGGAAATAGGAAATTTTTAGTAAAAGCTCATTCTTTCAAATCCTACTACTTGGACAATAATAGTAATTCATCTTTAATTAAAGTTCCCTTTATTGTTTAATTAGCCAATAAGCAAAAATAAGTATGGTTTAATTGTGTTTATTTCATAATCTATAATAAACAGTTTCACTTTTTTGTCTCATAAAATATACTGCTTCTAGGTATGGCTGACATCTGTCTCTCTCACAATCCCCTAACACCTTTCCATAGAATCAAAACCTTTTTTCAGATTTGCAACCTCTAACAAGGACAGAGTACCCAGCAACCAACGTATGTGACATTGTTCATTATAGGTTAGTAAGCACGCACAAATAAATCACACTTGGTCGCAAGTTTGAAAAGGAGACATTGTAAAGCAGATTAATGACAATAATGCTCAAGTAGGATGTTTAACCCACTTGAGTATCAAGTGTTTCAAATATTATCTATTTATTGAAAGAGGTCTATTTACAACATAATTAATACAAAAAGGCAGAATGTAGTTTAAGCATAACAAATATCTATTTATAAATTCACTCCATCATTCCCACTCTTTTGCTAAACTTAGAACATTTTATTATCATTACTGATCTATGCGCACGTGCGCACACACATACAAATATACCTACAGCCATGCAAATATACACAAAGAACTTACCAACCCACAGATTTTATTTGCCTACAGCCACACTGCACCAGCAAGTCAAACTTTTCCAGATTTAAAAAAAAAATTTAAGTCACAGGTCCTTTTTGTATGTGTGTGCACAGTAACAGTTCCCTCTGTACTTGAAAAATAAATGGACTACACTCAAAATTGCTTGTTCATAATTATATAATTACACTTTGAGTGTGTAGAATTAAAAATGAGGGAGGGATGTTATTTCTTGGTTGACTAAGAAGTAACCTATAAAAGAGATTCGCCTCTTTTCCATGTCTGTAGAATTCATCACACAGCAGAAACTAACACAATCTGTGCTTAGCAAAAGACAATACACAAATATTCATTTACTGAACTCAAATAAATTATATGCTTTCTTGAGATCTTATTTTTAGATGTTGGGTTGTATAAGCAACCTGCAGAAAACGAGATATGGAGACAGTTTCTCCTAAGATGTAAATATGTGAGGTATATATTAAGACTCTTACCGGCCCAGGACCAGCAGATGATGAAATATGACAGATTGGCTGGCATTATCTCCCCCATTCTGTGTGCTTGTCTCATGCAATCTGCTCCCACGGGGATGAGCCATTGCCTTGTTCTAAAAACATCAACCACACACATACACACACACCCCCCACCTCCAATCCTGGAAACTGAAGAACTCTACATTGTGGTAAACATTTGTTCTGTGAAGTTTCCTCAACTAAACTTTCAGGATTCATCTTCTACAACATATTAATAGTGTATTTAATGTATAATGTTCAGAAAATTTGTTCTTTGCAACATTCAAAAATACTTGTTCAACAAACAAACATCTACTGAGTGTCTGCTAGGTGCCAGGCACTGCAGCCACTATGAAAGATGCAAAGCTGAGTCAGAAATACCCGTGAGCTCCTAGAGGAGCTGGATGTGTACATAAAAAACAATGTCATCTCACCAAGCTGTGGGTCACAAGCTGAATCTGCTCTGCCATCTGCTTTTGTAAATAAAATTTTATTAGAAACACACAAAAGAAATCACAGATAAGATGCTGATCACTCCTTAGGAGAAAAGAAAGCATCATGATTCATTCTGCCTGGGTGACTGAGAGAAGTCCCACTAAAGTTATATTTGATCTCAGCTCTTAAGGATGAGATGGAGCTCACTGAAGAAAAAGGGCATAGAGAATGTCCCAGACACAGCACAGCACTGGGGCCTATTCAGGAAACGGAAAACCTAGCTGGAAAAGGGAGAAAAAGCGGAAATCAGGCTGGCCTGGTGGCTGGGACAGGAAGGGTCTTGGATGCCAACAACTATTGCCGTCAAGTCAGAACCAACTCATAACTCGTAAGTGGACCCTCTTGCAGGTTTTCAGAGGCAATAAATCATACAGGAAGAGATTTTTCTATCTTTCTTCCTTGTAGCAGCTGGTGGATTCAAACTACCTACCTATGAGTTGGCAGAGCAACTCCTTGCCCTCTAGGCCACCAGAGCTCCATAAAAACTAAAAGGAACTATTAATGATGATTAAAGAAGGAAGGAAAATCAAGTCTATGCTATAAAAAGTTGATGAGGGCAGTTTGGAAGATGTGTTAGAACAGCAAGAAAGTGAATATGGAAGCAGAGCTGTGACAGTGGAAAAACAAGGACGTACAAGAGCTATTGTCAAGATGAGGCCTCTGAAACCTGTGGACCTTAGAGGGGATGAAGAAGGGGTGTAGGAGAAATATGATTATTCCAACTTCAGGGACAGTTGAGAGACGCTTCCATAATCTGAAAGTGAGAGTAGACAAGAAGGAACAAGTCTGGGTAAAGAAATGAGTTCAGCAATTGCTATTTTGTGGGTCACCTAAGAGGCGTGGAAGAGATAGTTGGAGGAGTGGTTGAGGCCCAAGGAACTCTTGGGCCAGGAGTCATGATGCTGAAGTTAAAGTCAGCAGCTTGACATCAGGAGACAGAGCCAAGGCGCGAAATAGTGGCCCAGGGGTCAAATGGATGTGACCAGACAGCTGGATGTTGATAGGATATGGCAACATGTATAGATAAGCGTAATACAATTGGAAGGCACATACCTCAGAGGCAGGTGTTTTTCAGTTAAACAGCTCAAGAGTTTTCTCAGCCTCTTCTTCTCCCTAAAGTCAGACACTAATTTTCCTGGTGTTCCTATTAGCTAGAGGTGGCAATGGGGATATAAGGAAAACTGCTAGGAGCCTTCTGGGAAAACTCTGCTTCCCTAATAGAAGGAATAGACATTGAGAGCTTTCCCTTCTTTCTGCATTGAATGCAAACATGATCCCTAAGGTTTCCTGGAAGGAGTATGTCACCCATGAGGTAACAAAAAAATCAACACATCAATGAGGTACACAGCTAGAAAGCCTTATTCTCCTGACTGGGCATTTAGACAAGGCCCAAAGAAATGCAGTGTCATCCGGGGAAGCTCAGGCTTCAAAGGAATCAAAGAAGGCGCTTTACTCTAAAGGCAGGTTGAGGCCATAGTCTTCCTTGCTGTTTGCCACACCCAGCATGATGTTCAGTATATAGTGGACATACACTTCTCATTTGCTGAATCAATAAATGTTGAGTAGCTGGTGCGCAGTTCAAATCCACCAGATGCTCTGCTGGAGAAGGCAGGACAATATCCTCCTGTACCACTCAAATCCAATTTGACGTTGTATGTACGTGTGTGTGTGTGTGTGTGTACGTGTGCACACACACACACACACACACACACACACACACACACATAAAAGCGCTAGGTAGCTAATTAAAAGGCTGACAATTTGAACTCACCCACCTCTCTGTGAGAGAAAAATGTGGCGATCTGCTTCCACAGAGACCTGAAAATCCTATAGAGTGATTCTAAACTTAATGTCAAGAAATTTAGGGGTTTTGTTTAGATGGCAAAAAGAAGCGTTTGAAGACGGGCCAAAGGGTGTATAATCAGTCAAAGGCAAGAGCTGAGCAGGCTGCAGATGTGGTAAGCTCACCATTTAGAGCAGCAAGCTGTGAAACTGCAGGGAGTTGCGCTATTAACCCTCTAGCTATTCCTCTCCATCAGTAGCTCCATCAAAGACATATAGGCAGTCGTCCCCTGTGTGATTTGCAGCCTCTCAACAACCCATTGTAGAGTCAGCTATGAGTTGGTTCTGACTCCAGTGCAACGAGTAAGATTCCTTGCAAAAAAAAAGACATCTGCTAATGTTGAGGAGATGAGAAGGTGTTTGCCAAAGAGGAAAAGGGGGAAGCTGACTAATTCTGTGCTGTCTGCCTTTTCAGGCTGCAGGTGCCAGAGAAAGAAAGACATTTAAAAGTCTTGAAGTATATTGGCCTGAGCACTGTTTTTCACTTCACTGGCAGTGGCTGAAAGCTCTGGTGGCCTACTGATAAGCTGTGCTGCAATCCCAAAGGCACACGTGTGAATCCACCAGCTGCTACACACCTGTGATTTACTTCCTCTGAAAATATGGTAGAGGGTCAACTACGAGTTGGTTCCTAGTCAATAACACACAACAGCAACAACTGGCAGTGGCAGGTTCAGTGCCTACCTTTAAGGAGAACTTCATCATTAGTGGTTTGATGGAATAATTCTCACTCCAATAGGAGAAACCAAGGTTCAAGTCTGGCCAGTGTACTGTGTACTGTGTACTTCATGCACAGCCACTATTAGGGGAGACTTGAATGTTGCAATGATGCTGAACAGATTTCAAGGGAGCTTTCAGACTAAGATGAAGTGGGAGGAAAGGCCTGGCAAACACTTCTGGAAAACAGCTAATAAAAATGTTATGGATCACAATGGTCCCATTTCCAACCAGTCACAGCTACAAACAACATCCTAAACACTATGAAAGAACCCAGCCTGGTCTTCAAAAGCCCACACCTCTGAAAGCTTCCTATGGACTCTTCAGAGGATTTAAGTCATTTTATGAAGCAACGTTTATCCAGCCTGACTCATAGGAGAGTTATGAATTCACCCCAGAATCTTTGATTTCCTGGTCGTCAGGCCATACAATGTGTTTAATCTTTAAGAACCAATTCCAATGGCAAGCCGAAGAAGATAAGAAGAAACCAACTAGCTAGCTAGCTTCAGGTTTCTAAGGAAGTAATCTTTAACGTGGTGATACTACTTTTGCAAGCTTTCTAAGTGGAAAAACATGGCCCAGCAGCTGGAGAAGGCCCATGGCTGCCGTCTGAAAAGCATTCGTAGCATTTCCCACAAAACCTCACAGCCTCCTAAATTTTACTGCGATCTCATTTTCTCTTTGCATACTCTTCCCTGTAGGATTCCTTCCTGCATATCCACCTCCTTGAACAAATTCAATACAGAATTGTTGTTGTTGTTGTTATGTGCCATCGAGTCGTTTCCGACTCATAGCGACCCTATGCACAACAGCTCTAAACCCTGCTCTATCCTGCGCCAACCGCACCGCCTCTGACACACCCATCCCGATTACCCCAGTCACCGAATCAATCCATCTCATAGAGGGTCTTCCCCTCCTGCGCTGTCCCTCCACTCTCCCAAGCATGATGTCCCTCTCCAAGGACCCGTCCCTCCTGGCAACATGTCCAAAGTATGTCAGACGAAGCCCCAGAATCCTTGCCTCCAAGGAGCAGCTTGCTTTAATCCTCTCCAAGATGAATCTGTTTGTTTTCCTGGCAGTCCATGGTACATTCAGTACCCTTCTCCAGCACCACAGCTCAAAAGCATCCACTCTCCTTCTGTCCTCCCTAGTCATTGTCCAACTCTCTGATGCATAACAAGCGATTACAAATACCATGACCTGTATCAGGCGCACCTTAGTCTCCAGAGAGACACTGTTGCTCCTTAGTACCTTTGAGAGGTCCCTAACAGCAGACTTTCCCATCGCGATACGCTTTTTGATTTCCTGGCTGCTGGTACCAAGAGTGTTGACTGTGGAGCCGAGCAAAGTGAAGCTGTGAACACTCTCAATCTCTTCGTCATCCATCCTGACGCTGCCAATTGGTCCAGTGGCGAGAATCTTTGTCTTCTTGACATTGAGCCTTAGTCCATACTGAAGGCTGCAGTCCTTGATCCTTCGCAGCAAGTGCATGAGGTCAATACAGACTATAAATCTAATAATACTGAGTGTGGTCTTTTTACAAATAGCAACCAAAACATATATATTGCAAATGCATACATCTACCAGAATCACGTGGAGAAGAAATAAAATTGTCACTAGGCGTTTAAGGCGTCTACAGAATGCGGGCACTGCTGTTTCCAATACTGAATCTGTTTTTTTCTCATTTAAATAATATCTCAGTGTTCCACTTAAGGAAGAATGACATTTTCAAATGTTACTTTCTTACGTACATTTCCAAGAAAATCCTGTGAAATTACTAGAGAAGCTAATCGAGTTTTCAATATAGCATGCAAATATATTCCTGTTAAACTGCATTTAACATTTTGGTCTATGTTGTGAGCCTCCTCACACTGCGCCCTGCGGAGTTGAAGTCCTAACAAGATAGGGCGCCACCTATTGACCTCATTCTGAAAATACAGCCTGATGAGTCAGCATAGCCGGCTCACAGGTTGTGTTTCCCTAAGGTTGTGAATCTTTCGTTTCATATCACCTGGTTTTGAATAGATGTAATAGAAGTAACGTTGGAACTATACAAGAAGATTTTTTAAATAAAAATAGAGACTACAACTATAAAACACTGTCAAGGTATTGTGCCTTACTCAATTCCTTTTATGTTGAGTGTGGTGGTTTTGTTCACATCTCAGTTAAAGGAAATCTTGTTACACAATGTGTTCACCAGTTGGTTTTTATTTGCTGTAGAATCTGGTGTGTTGTTTATTGTAAACAAAACTGTAGAATCTACAGCATCTAGAGTAGTTGTGATGTGTAGTGTCAATAAAAAATCACTCACTTCTGTGTATCTTATTTACTATTCAGGCTCCTGGTTACTAAGGGCAAAGAAGGAGTCAGATATGAGATACCACATCAAAGTCTATTTTTTTTACTAGTTTATTTACAAAATTTTAATACAAATTCAAACAAATTCGTTCAATTTCCCTTACCTCCCATCAGATTAAACAACACAATGATTAATCCTCTCTTCCCCCCGTATATCCAGATCCCCCTGCATCCAACCTTGCCCACACCTCCTGGATCTTTATATTCATTCTACGATAACGGTCTTATACAATATTTATCCTTGCAGGACCGAGTTAGTTCACTCAGCATAATGCTCTCCAGTCCCTCCCAAGTTAGGCAATAATTGATCACGTCCCTGTAGGTTGTTAGGGTGGTTCCATGAATGTACAATGTCTACTATCATACAGGCTTCATAGTTGGTTTTATGCTATGCTATCACTAACTAAAAACTCTCAGTTATTTTTTAACAAGAATGCTTACACATTCCACTATTGTTATTAAGTGCTATTGAGTCAGACTTAACTCCTAGTAACCCTTTGTTCAACAAAATGAAACCATTTCCAATCTTGCACCATCCTCACAATCTCTGCTGTGCTTCAGGCCACTGATTCAATCCCTTTGCCAAAATATTTCTTGAAAGTTTTCCTTTCCTACACTAACCCTTTTCCTTTCCAAGTATGATGTCCCGCCTGGTAACATGCCCAAAGTATGCAAAACAAAGGCCCTCCATCCTGACTTTCAAGGATGACTCTGATTATAAATTCTTAAAAGATGAGTTTGTTCTTCTGGCAATCCAGGGTGAATTCAATGTTCTCCATCAACACTACAATTCAAAGGCATCAATTTTTCTTAGGTCTTCCTTAGTCATTGTCCCACTTTCACACGTATATGAAGCAAATGAAAATGTCATGGCTTGAGACAAACACACTTTAGTCCATGAAGTGGCATTCTTCTTTTTAGGACCTTAAAGAGGTCCTTGGGTGGTGAATTTGCCCAATAGAGCCTGTTTCTTGATTATTTTTTACTGTTTCTTTCTTCATTGTTGATTGTAAGTCAAAGTTTCTTTTTAAAAAAATAAAATCACAGCAGAGGGGTAAGGATAGGTAGGTGTGAAACCACAGGGCTGCACAATTTTATGGGTGAAGGGAGAGGGTGGAGCAAATGGGAAGGATCTGGGCAATAAAACAGGGCAATGATAGGCAAGGTCCAATGGTTATTGATTTTATAAAACATATGCATGAGAATGATTGTATGAAAAACAGTGTGACTGAAGAATAGTGTGAAACACAATGTATACAAACTATGTAAACAAACACAATGTATACAAATTTGTAAACAGATTTAAACAATTATGTAAAATAGAATGTATATGATTGTGTAAAACACTATGTAAATGAAAGAGTGAATAAAACACAATGAACATGAATGAGGTGTGACCTTCCAGCCAGCACACCAATGCTGCTGGCCACCACTCGCCCCCTGTGGAGGTCTTGTCTCGGATTTCGGGGCGCTGCACTCCACCTGGCAAGTGTCTGTGGCTTGAGGACCATGGGGAGCAGCAGTCATCACCGAGCTGGGGCACTGGCCAGCGCCCCCAAAGAGTACCCCCCACCCCAGAAGCTCCAGCAGCTTGTCAAGGACATCGTCAGCCTCTCTCTGCTGGAGATCTCTGACCTCAATGAGATGCTGAAGAAGAGGCTGAAGATCCAGGATGTTGGGCTTGTGCCCGCCGGCGTGATGCCAGGAGCTGCCCCAGCCGCTGTTTCCACCATTGCTTCTGCCGCTGAGGCGGCAGAAGATGTTCCCGGGAAGAAAGAGCAGACACACTTTACCGTCCGCCTGACCGAGGCCACGCCTGTGGACAAGCTGAAGGTCATCGAGGAAATCAAGAACTATGTCCAGCGCATCAGCCTGGTCCAGGCAGAGAAGCTGGTGGAATCATTACCCCAGTAGATCAAAGCCAACGTGGCCAAGGCCTAGGGTGAGAAGATCAAGGTGGCGCTGGAGGCGGTGGGGGGCAATGTGGTGCTGGAGTAGCCACGGCCAAGACTGGACCGAGTGGCCCAGGCCCGTGAACCCACCGGGCGCCTGGCGAGGCCAGGGGACCTGGTGTCACAGGAGGGCTCCTGGCGCCGGAGGCGTCCAGCATCTGCTTGGAAAGGTGTGGACCTGTGGGTGGGCAAGAGCTCCCAGGGCCACAGGGAAACAGACTGGAAGTGGGTCTCTTTGCATGGGGAAATATACAGCATAGAGACCTTGGCAGGGGGGATAAAATTTAAAAAAACAAACCCACAATGTATATGAATGAAACATAATGGAAAGGAATTATTACATGAAAACAAAAAAATAAATAATAAAATAAAATCACCAATAATTTAAATCTGCATACTCACCACTGTCTGCATAATGAAGGTTGCTGATGAGTCTTGCTCCAAAGCTGATGCCAACTTCTTCTTCATAGAGTCCAGCTTCATAAATAATCTTCTCAGCATACAAATTACATAGATACGGTGAAAGGATACAACCCCAATGCACACTTCTTTTAATTTTAAACCAAGTAGTGTTCCCTTACTCTGTACAACAGATACAGGTTTCACATGAGTACACGTAAGTGTTCTGGGATTTCCATTTTTCTTAACATTAGCCATAATTTCTTATGATCCACACAGTAAAGTGCTTCTGCATAGTCAATAAAGCATAAATAGACATTCTTCTAGTATTCTTTACTTTCTGCCAAGATCCATAAAACATCAACAATGATATATCTGGAGTTACAGAGTCTTTTAAATCCAGCTTGCATATCTGGAATTTCTCTGTGTGTTTCTCTATTTTAGCCATTTTTTAAAATATTTTAATTTGTTTATTTTTCATTTCAATGAACATCTACAGAGATTTTGGAATTCCATTCGTTCATTGTTGCACCCTTCTTCCTGCACACCCTCCTCCCTCTCCCCCCCCCCGTTTGCTCCCCTCCTTGAAAAGCAAAAGAAAAACTCCCTCATTGGTACTCAATCCTCCCCCCGCACCTCCCCAAACCCCACCCCCTAGCCCCAAATGTAATCCACTCTACAACCCTCATTGCATACTCCTACGATAAAAATAATGCCCTAAAATATAATACTTTTAGACTATTCTCTCCCCCATAGATTTCAATGCTGTAAACATA
>NW_006399758.1:18285271-18292189 GCF_000299155.1 Elephantulus edwardii | reverse complement strand
TTGGATGTCATTTATGGTCTCTTTAGGGTATATTCCCAGTAGTGGAATTGCTGATTCAAATGGTATCTCTATTTGCAACTTTTTGAGAAAGTGCCACATCGCTTTCCACAGTGGTTGCACCATTTTACACTCCCACCAACAGTGAATAAGGGTTCCAGTCTCTCCACAACATTTTTAAACGATCCTCAGCAATATTTTGCTTGCCTGTGATATTAATTATATTGTTCAATAATTTCCACATTATGTTGGATCACCTTTCTTGGGAAAGGGAACCAAAACAAAAATCAGTTGGTCAGGTAACTGTCTTCCAAATTTCCTGGCATAGACTGGTGAGAACATCTAGGGCTGCACCAATCATTTGAAACATTTCAATTTGGTATCTATGAAATTTGTCTTTCAATATGTCTTTTCTAGCATGGATAATTGACTATATGGATGAATGTGACTATGTGAATGAGATTTGTTGGTTTATCCACAAAAACATTCACTATCTACCATTCCACAAGAGGATTGGCCAGTCTCAACAATCTACAAGAGGATTGGCTAGTCTCACCAATAAATTGAACAGCTCCAGCTGCAGAGATGGACTCTTCTACAGCCAGAGAAGAGAGGCCCTCCTTATACCAGTGAAGAGGAGGCAGGAAATTGTAGGACACACTTTGGTCTAGCAGCTTCAGCCATGGCTGAACTGGAGAATTTATGTAAGATGGGATTTGGGTGGGAGAAGCCAAAATTGGCTTGATAATTTTTTGACAAATGGGGGAGGGAAGTCAATATTGACAAGGATGAGAACTTAAGAACTCTGTGAAGATAGAAGTTGAGACGCCTGTGAGTACATTTCAGGAGCTGTCGTGATTGTATTCTGTTATTAATCTACATTATAACCTTTTGACTTTCCCCATACAGTTCTGTGTGGTCTGTGAGCTATCACATCAAGTTTTGGGTCCACCAAAGCAGTAAGATTGGTTTTGAGATGAGTAGAAAGAAGTATGGGAGTGTGGGGAGAACATCTGATCTCATGGGAATTTGTTTTGTGCCATTGAGGCTTTGGATGAGGACAGTTTCCCTCTGTGAATCTGATTAAAAGTGAACTATAGCTATCCCATGTGGCCTTTGCTTTTTTACAGTATCACATCAATTCCCTGAGTCTTATTTTTTTGTCAACGCAGCGTCAATAACATTGGCTCATGATTATATTTCCTGAAATAGTTCAGTGTTATCCAATTCTTTTTGGTACAGCTACTCTGTGTATTCTCTCCATCTTCTTTTGGTGGTTCCTGAATCCTCACAATTTTCTCCATAGCATCCGTAAGTATTGCAATTTGAGGCTTGAATATGTTCTTCAGTTCTTTCAGCTTGAGAAATGCTACGCTTGGAGTAGGACATCATGCTTGGGAAGGTGGAGGAATGGGAAAGGAGAGGAAGACCCTTAACCAGGTAGATTGACACAGTGACTGCAGCATTGGACTTTAGCGTGTCAGAGTTGGTGAGGATGGCACAGGCTAGGACAGGGTTCAGATCTGTTGTTCATAGGGTTGCTATGAGTCATACCTCAACTCAGTGGCACCTAGCAACAACCCACTACTAAAGGCAAAGATGAAGTGAGCAAAGATTTCTCCCAATTTCTTCAGTTTGAAATTGATCAAACATGTAATCACAGTGCATTAATAATAAGTAACAGAATGCAGAAGCTGGACACAAAGAGAAGTTGTTGTTGTTGTTATGTGCCATCAAGTCACTTGTGCCTCATTGCAACCCTATGTACAACAGCCCTAAACCCTGCTCTGTCCTGTGCCAATCACACTGTCTCTGACACACTCACCATGATTAACCCAGTCACTGAATCAATCCACCTCATAGAGGGTCTTTCTCTCTTGCACTGTCCCTCCACCTTTCCAAGCATGGTGTCCCTCCCTCTCCAAGGACCGGTCCCTCCTTAAAACATGTCCAAAGTATGTCAGAGGAAGCCTCAGAATCCTTGCCACCAAGGAGCAGCCTGGTTTAACCCTCTCCAGGACGAACCTGTTTGTTTTTTTAGCAGTCCATGCTTGGCAATTGAAAAATATGGGATGGCAATGAAGCAAGAGGTCACATGATAAAATTTGTACAACAAGCAACTTATTCATTGCCAATACCTTTAAAAACATAAAGACAGACTATTAACATGGGAGAAACCAAACTTCTTATCATCAAGTTGGACTTGATGGACAGGTCACCCTGCAGAGGATTTTCATTAGCTTAACTCCCACAGAGGAGACAGACTGCATCCTTCTCCCAGGTACCAACTGGTGGTTTTGATCTGCATGACTTTGAGATTTCAGTGTCGCCTCTTACCACTAGGTCATCAGGGCTTCCTTTTTCTGAGTGATAGTACTGAACTTCTCTACTATTTCTTTCAAATATGAAGCTGATATGAGTCCTAACTATCCCATCAAGTGAATCAATGCCTATCTGAATGAAAAAAACTCAATCTCATTACTGTCATGTCGGAACAGTCTCATCATTGACTGACTCCTCAGCGGGTTTTCCAAGAGTGTAACACAGGAGGAGATTGCCCATCTTTCTCCTGCAGAGCTGCTGGTGGATTCAAAGCCACCGCTTTGGGTTAGCAGCACAACTTCATATGGACTAGGCCTCCAGAAGTCCCTTTATGTGTGTTGTTCGTGTTGTGTGCACACAACATTGTCATTCAGAACAAGGCCCAGGCCGACTGTGAAAGAAAGTAACAATTGCTCATATGCTCATGGAGAGAAGCAGTATGTGGACAAAACTGCAAAATAAGCTACTGTACGTCTTAAGTTTAAAATGGGGGTTTTAAAAAGTTTAAAATGTTACAGCGAGAAGAGGAGATGTGGGTTTTGCAACTGGTGTTGATAAGAGGGAAGAGAGAATCCAAGAAAAAGTGAAATCTTCTAGTGTGTGTGTGGTGAAACAATAAGGAGGAGAAGAAATTTATAGCGAAGAGAGTTAAATATTTCTGAACGCTTAGTGACTGCCGTGTCTCGGCTCGGCATACCAGTAAATACCTTGTGTCCTCCTGGGCAGAGGCAAGGGGGGTAAACAGCAGGAGCAAGTTCAGTGAGTGTTCCAGGTGCCCCCTGCTGGCCCAGGAAAGATGTGTCCCATGTACGTAGGACTGGCAAGTCTACTCAGGAAATCATCAAAAAAATGAATAGAAATCAGTTAAGTGCAAGCTTCCTGGAAGTGGAAAGCGGGATAACAGTACTGATAAGGATCACTTTGGAAGTATTTCCTTTAGCAATATCATTACTAGTGATTCACATAAAAACTTAAAGGGGGAATGTTCAGTTCCTGTTTTCAGAGAGATGTTAAAATGGCATCCTAGAAGATGTCATCTACAATAATGGAACAGAAAAACATGAAATCCCTAAAATGTTTGCCTCTCTGCTTGCTTCTCTCCTCCTTTCCAGAAAGAAAGCAGTTGTGAGAAGTTGGCTGACAAAGATACCCTCCTACAATCAACGCAATCAACAATAAATTCTCAAATCATCCCTCAGATAAAAATCCTCTATTATACACAGGGCTAAAAATGCTGTTTTGTTTTATTAGATCCAAAGAAACTAATCTGAAGGGAATTTTTTAATGAAATTATTATTTTATACTGGTTTACTTACAAAGTTTGTATATATTGTTTTTCACACCAGAACTTTTCCATTTCCTTTACTCACCCCACCCTCCACCTATCAAGTTGTACCACCCTAGGATTAATCACTCCCTCACCCTGCCCATCCTCACCTCTCTGCTCCCATCCTCTCTCCCTTGGATCCTCGTACACGTTCTACAATAATGGTCTTATTTAATGGTCTTATTTTCAATGGTATTTGTCCTTATGAGATTCAGTTCACTTACTATAATGCTCTCCAGTCCCTCCCAATTTAGGTAGTCATTTACAAAATCATTGCTTCTGAGTGTTGCATAGTATTCCATTGTGTGAATTACCATAATTTCTCAATCCATTCGATTATGGTTGGACTCTTATGATGATAAATAACGTTGCTATGAACATTGATATACAAGTGTCCATTTGTGCCTCAGTTACCATTTTCTCAGGACATATTCTAAGCAGTGGAATAGCTGGATTGTATGAAATTTCTAACGCCAAACTGGCTTCCAGAGTGGTTATACCATTTTACAATCCTACCAACAATGTATAAAAGTTCCTATCTCGTCACATCCTCTCCAAAATTTATTACTTGTTGTCCTTTTAAACATTGCCACTGCTACTGGGTGAGATAGTATCTCATTGTGGGGTTTGAGGGTTTTAAATTTATTTTATTTTATTAGTGTGTGTGTGTGTGTGTGTGTGTGTGTGTACCATCAAATCAGATCTGACTGATTGTCCCTTTTTCTCCAGCAGAGCATCTGGTGGATTCGAACCACACACCTCTGGGAATGCAGTGCAGCTTCTTACCACCAGAGCTCACCCTCACTGTGGATTTTATTTGCATCTCTCTTATTGCCAGTGATTTTAAGTATTTCTTCACGTGTCTATTGGCCATCCAAATATCTTATGAAGGGAATTTTCACAGAAAACTATTGAATATTCCTTAAAGAAAAACCAGAATATGCATGTATATAATTTTTTGTGATGCAGGAATTTTCATTTCCTTCCTCAAGTTTTCTAAAACTTTCAGGAAAACATTACTTTTGCTTTTCTTTAGGCTTTGAAAATCACAATTTTATAAACTCCAGCTGGTATTTCTTCATTATAAAACTTGTGTAAATAATGATACGTGCTTCTACAGCTAGATCAGTTTTTCAATGTACCAACAGACTGAGTAGAATGCAAAAAGCTCTCTGTCCTTTGCTAGTACAAAAATCATCCTAGACATCTCCATCTATCCCAATTCTTCTGTAATATTGACCTAACAAAACAGTCAATCAGCCTGAAATTACTAGACTTAACACAGTGAAACCCCTCATCTGCCATTAAGTGTACTCCAACTCATAACAGTCCTGCAAAGCAGAACAGAGCTTCCCTGTAGAATATCCAAGTCTGTCAGTCTTTATAGAAGCAGATCAACTCTTCTTTCTCCCTGACCTTTGGGTTATTATCTAATTGCTTTTATCAGAGAGTTCTTGAAATGGTCCCCCAGGCACCAAAGAAAAGATATAATTCAAATTCTTTGTCTTCAAGTTTATGCCATAGAGACAATATTACATAGTAAACAATGCTAAACAACTATTTTGGGAATCCAGAGTTGAGAAAAATCTTGTGTTCACAGATTTTACTAGATAAAGACAAACCTTCATATAGTTCAGACAAGCAAGAAGGAGGAAATTAGAAGTGAGAGAAAATCTTTCAGAAAATGGCACAGCGAGATAAGGACAGATACAGCAGGGGGATGTTTGAGCCCAACTAATACTTTGAAGCTCAGCCAATACTTAAAAAGTCAGTGTTGGAATCCACTAGCTGCTCAGAAAATGATTCGCAGTCTCATCTGTATAGATTTATGGCTCTGGAAGCCCAACAGAAGGAGGGTCACTTTGATTGGGGATACACTCATTGTCAATAGGGTTTTGGTTGTAAGGAAATGCAAAGAAAAGAGAAACTATTCAACATCATATGAAAGCAACTAGTAAAATCCAGGCTGCAGGGAATTCTATAGGATAAGCCACCCAGTTTCTTCAACAAATAATTGCAAGGAATACTAAAGTGTGGAGGAAAACTTACAGGTTAAAAAATATAAGTGACACCTCAGCCAACTGCCATATATGGATCCTATTGAAGACATGGATCCTCATTCAAACAAATTAACAGTAAAATTTAATTTTTTTAACTGTGTGTGTGTGTGTGTGTGTGTGTGTGTGCTGTCAAATCAGATCTGACTGGTATAGGAGGAGATTTTCTCTCCTTCTCCAGCAGAGCATCTGGTGGATTCGAACTGTGTACCTGTGTACCTCTGGGATTGCAGTGCAGCTTCTTGCCACTAGGCCACCAGAGCGTATCAGTAAAATTTAATTTTATGATAAAATCATTGGCATTTAACTCCTGGATACTTGATAACATTAACAAATGGCTGCTAAACAATTAGATGAGATAATGACATTTTGGTTGTTCTTTAAGGTTCTTTAATCTAAAGATAAATATACTGTAATATTAATAATTATGTGTATATACAGACATATATATTAAACCTACTATCTAGTAGATAATGAGTTGCACTGCCAACACAAAGGCAGCTGGTTCAAATCCACCAACTACTCCAGTGAGATTTAAAGCTTCTGAAATTTTACTGAAAGGTCAGCTGTAAATTAGTTTTAATTCAATGGCATGTAACAACAATGAATATGTACACTTAGGTATAAAGACACACATATACATTTTTACTAGTATCTGGGATTTGTTTCAAATCCACCTAATGGAGGAGAGAGAAATAAGAGCTCTAAAATTTAAGATTAGAATAACCACCATAATTTTTTAAGTAAATAAAATGAGAATGATTTTAAAATTATGTCATGATTTTCCTTAAGACCAATGCTTCCTACACACATTATGACTGTACCCTGGTGTATCTAAAGGCTTACTTAGAGTCAGAAGTTGTTTTTGTTTGTTGGTCAAACTCATTTTTAATATTTTGATATAGCTAAAGAATTTACAAATGAAATTATAGAAAAACATCTATGTATGTAATGGACAAAGGATTATAGCTCATAATATATGAAGTATTCTTACAAATCAATAATAAGGAAAAAATGCAATTTTAAAAAGTCAAAGACCATAAAGAGACAATTTAGACAGTTGTTTTTTGGTGGTTTGGTTTGTTGTTATTTAAAAAAAAAGCCTGAGAAAAACTGCATGAAATATGTTTACGGCATTGAAGTCTATGGGGGAGAGAATAGTCTAAAAGTATTATATTTTAGGGCATTATTTTTATCGTAGGAGTATGCAATGAG
>NW_006399758.1:18280243-18281801 GCF_000299155.1 Elephantulus edwardii | reverse complement strand
CAGGAGGGGAAGACCCTCTATGAGATGGATTGATTCGGTGACTGGGGTAAACGGGATGGGTGTGTCAGAGGCGGTGTGGTTGGCGCAGGATAGATCAGGGTTTAGGGCTGTTGTGCATAGGGTCGCTATGAGTCGCAAACGACTCGACGGAACATAACAACAACAACAGCACTTAGTTTGGGAAGTTTCAAATGAATGATTTTCAAATTTTTGCATTTGCTCATATCTGGTCTAGGAAGTATTTTTAAAGCAGCAATAACAGTGAAGAAACATATGGATAACCTACACATTTGACTAAAAACAGAAAAATACTCAGCCAGAAGAAACCTGATCCAATCACACTGAAAAGGGCAGAAAAAAGAAGAGAGAGAAGAACCGTGTGCTATTAGTTACTCACATTTGTCTCCCTCAGTTCACTGCGAACTGCTGAAGATCAGGGGCCCAGAACCTGGCCCAGTGCCTGCTACACAGCAGCACCATGGATGCCTGAGTGAGAAAGCACAGAAGAAATTATGGAAATGCTGAGGAAGAGGGAGCTTCTGATATCTGAAGCAGAGAGAAGAAGCTGGGGTCAATCTTCTTAACTGTGCAAGGGATAATAAGGGTAAAAACTTCCAGTCCATTTCTCCATGAAGCCAACTAAAAACCAACCAAGTAAGCCAAAAAGATAGAGATTCCACCACTTCTCTGTCAGTTTGCTTTTGTCTGTGAGGTCCCAGCATCAACTAGAATTATGCATAAACAGAAAACTACTAAAAACTCAAGTAGATTGAGAGGAGGCCACCAGCGACATAATTCCTGATGTCAGATGGACTTTGGCAAAAAGCAGAGAAAAAAAGAAAGAGGTCTATTTGTGTTTTATTGTCTATGCAAAGGCATTGACTGTGTGGATCACCACAATTTATGGCCACTATTGAGAAGAATGGGGATCCCAGAACACTTAATCGTGCTCATTTGAAATCTGTGCTTAAATCAAGAGGTGGTTGCCCCAACAAAGAAAACACTGTATGGTTTAAAATTATAGTTGACCCTTCATGGGGTTTTCAGAGGCAGTAAATAGCATGGGAAGAGATTGCCCATCTTTCTCTCAGAGTAGCTGGCGGATTCAAACCATATACGGTTGGCAATACAATTCCTTACCACTAAACCCTCAGAGTTCCCTCTCAGAGGCACAGCAAGTGATTAAAAAATCTATGGCCTAAACCACCTTAGTCTTCAAACTAACGTCATTGTTTCTTAGTACTTTGGAAAGGTACCTAGCAGCAGGCTTGCCCAAGCAACGCACTGTCTTCTGATCTCCTGACTGCTGCCATCAGGGGTGTTGATTGTGGATCCAGGTAAAATGAAATTGTTGCCAATTTCAATCTTTTCTCCATCTGTCATGTTACCTATCAGAGCTGACTCAACAGCAACTAACAAGGTAACTCAAACTCAAAACTCATCATTGTCTACACCTATGTTCATAGCAGCATTATTTGGCAAGTGGTGTTTTCATTGTCATTAGTTTCAAGAAACTTTTTAATTTCATTTTTTATTTCTTCTACTACCCAGTCATGTT
>NW_006399758.1:18264807-18279248 GCF_000299155.1 Elephantulus edwardii | reverse complement strand
TTCCCTTCTTGCCTGCATGGTTTCTGCTGAGAAATCGGCACTTAATCTTATCTGTTCTCCCTTATAGGTTACTCTTTGTTTCTCCCTTGCCATAGCAGCATTATTTACAATAGCAATAAGATGACAACAGCCCAAATGTCCAACAAAAATGAATGGATTAAGAAATTATAGTACATTAACACAATAGAACTATTGCAACGCTCAAGGGCCAACAATTTTTAAAAAAATACTATGCAACATAACATCGGAGAGTCTTGATAGCATTATGCTGAGTGAACTAAGTCATTCTCGTAAGAATATTGCATACAACATTATTGTAAAAATAGAAGGATAACTAGTAAAATGTGTACAAATGTCCAAAGGGAGAAGGAGAGTTTGACAGGATGGGGCAAAGTGTGGAGAGGGGGGGAAACACAGGGATGGCAGAGTTTGGTGGGTGGGAGGAGGGAATAAGGAATCAGGAAAAATGCAACGAAGACTTGAAAAGATTGGGTAATACTGAGCACAGCTCAGTCGTGATTAACTTTATAAAACACGAAGTGTGGGAACAATCACAAGAAACACAATGTATAGGAATGATTGCATGAAACACAATGTGAATGAGGTAATGTGTGAGACACAATGTTATATGGATTTTGTGTGCAAACCAATATAAAATTTAAAAAAGAAAAACACATCTCATTGCTGTCAAGTTGAAGCAACTCAAAGCTGACCCTCCAGGCGGCTTTTGAGACCCTGTAAATCCCATAGGAGGAGATTGTCCATCTTTCTTCCTCAGAGTCACTGGTATGTTAGCTCTCACACTGCCAGAGAGACCCTGCTTTTGGGTTACCACAACTGTCAACAAACTGCGTCCTCAGAGCTCCTTACAACAGATAAAGGATTGGGGAATCAACAGTAGTTTGGTGGTGTGGTTCATGGCTTTAAACTGATTTTCTCTCTCTTCTGCACAAGGCAGAGACTGGGAAACTCTGAGCCTTAAAGGAAACCAAGTTCTCTTTTGCAGGGACTAGCAGAGAGAGTCTGTGAGAACTTGAGATCCCAGCAGTCAGCCCAGGGAGAGCCTCTGGCACTTCCTGCTGGAAACTTCTATTCTTTGCATCATTGTTTACCAAACACCAGGGAATTGGGTAAGGTGAAAAAATGCATAAAGAGATTTTTGGAGGGAGATTGGGAAACAGGAAATCATTAATGGTGTGGGAAGAGTAAACATTGGGGGACACGGTCACAGTAGGGAAGGTGGAGAATGCTGCATGGAAAGTTTTTCATACACACAATCTGAAAATCTACACTAACCTAAATCTCAATTTCAATTCAGCGCATCAGCATAGCCATATAACAACATCTCAAAGCCTGTTTGGGAGTTGGGGAGCAGGGAGGAAAACGTGCAACTATGAAGGAATGGAAACCCAAGTTCTTTATAAACTTTCATTAAAATCTCAATAAAGGGGGGGGGGGTAGACCTGTTCCCTTAAACCTCAGCAACTCAGCCATAAAACAAAAACATCTGAGAGTACTTCAAGCTTCAGTTCATTACTCACATCTTATCCTGGAATTCCTCATTGCTTTCTCCAGTCATACGCAGGAGGAGCAAAATTAGTTTACTCTCAAAGTGCACTGGTACTTTTTTTCATAATCAATTAGGCCAAGCACAGAACCCTGGCGCAAACATTTTCTTGCAGCTTGGTTTCAAGACCCACTTGATGGGTCAGAATTCCAGCCAGAACTCACAACTGGCACTCTTGGTAGGGAAAGGCCTGGTTACTTTTCAAGTGTCTTGCACATATACAAAAAGATCCCACCAGATAGAGGGATCTTGACCAATGTATCCAGTGTCATCTGCAGAAGCACGTATTCACTTCCACACAAATGCAAAACCCTCCCCTGCTTCCCCCCTTCTCCCCTTCACACTGCAAAAAGTGTCACATATGAATTTGGAGGGGAAAATGTTTACTCTGGTTTTTCTCCTTCTCACCATTTTCATTGCAATAGCCCACATCTTGGATATGAAAATAGATCGTGTCCTCTCCACTCTCCACCCCCTCCACACACAAACATACACATACACACACATTTGTTTAGGCTCCTTTTTTTTTTTTTAGTTTTTTGTTTTAATTATTTAAGAAGTTCAGCCCTTGACTGCATATTTCCACAGTGGGTACAGGCGCTCTTTTCGCTGCTGCTTCTTGGTCTTCGTGTTCTCCTCATGCTTGTTGAGCCTTCTGCGCATGGCACGTGTTTTCTTGAGCCGCAGATCCAGGGGTTTGTACTTCTTGCTCTTACAGTATTTTCTTAGTTTCTCCTTCTGAGTCTGGTTAATAATGGTGAGAACACCGGCAATGGATTTTCAGACAACTCGGATTTTGGAGAGCTTAGAAGTCACTTTGGTGACATGCAGCTGGGAGTGCTCCACTTTCAGATCGTCCAGCTGTTTCAACAGCTCCTTCTTCTTGCAAAGGTCCAGAGCCTTGATTTTGGCCATGGCTGAGTAATAGAACCTGGCTGCGGCCTGGTCCAAGCCCATGAGAAAGAGTAGGCTCCATTTTTTATGCCTTTGAGTCATGGTACTGGAGAAGAATACTGAATATTTCATGAACTGTCAAACAAACAAACAAGCCTATCTTGGAGCAAGTGTGGTCATTGTGCTCTTTAGAGGCAAAGATGGTGAAATTTTATCTCACATACTTAGGGCATGTTGTCAGGAGGTACTTGGAAAAGGCCATCATGCTGGGAAAGGTGGAGAATTAGAGAGAAGAAGGAAGGCCCCCCACAAGATTTATTGGCATAGTGGCTGCTATAATGGGCTGAAGCATGTAAGAGACAAAGAGGCTGGTGCAGAGGGTGGCAAGGTTCAGATTCCTTGTTCATAGGGTCATTAAGAGTCTAGTCAACTTGATGACGCCTAACAGCGTTCACAACTCTTCTGTCAGTTTGTTGTACTCTGGTGGTTTAAATGTTGTTGTGATGCTGGCAGCTATATCACTGCTATTTCAAATACCAGCACAGTCCATCAAGTACATATTTCCACAGGCCTGACAGATTAAGACAAGAAGAAAATTAGTCAATGAATCTCTATAGATTATTAGTTTATGAATCTCTATAGAGTACTGCCTGTCTCATTGTCTTTGAACAAGGCCTTAAAGTGAAAATCAAAAAGCCCAAACACACTGCCATCAAGTTGAATCGGACTCAGAGCAGCACCATAAGACGTGGAAGAACTTCCTCATAAGGTTTCAAAGGCCGTGCATTGTTACAGAAGCTGATTCCCTAGGAGTGGCTGATGAATTGAAACTGCTGATCTTTTTACATGGCAGCTAAGTGGTTAACTGCTAAATCATCAGAGATTGCGTTTAAGAGACAACCCATCAATCAAGAAGGACCTCATATTTGGTGAAGTAGAGGGCCAGTGAAGTCAAGGAGGACCCTCAGTGAGATAGATTGGCAAAACAGCCAAAGGTAAGGGCTTGAACATACCAGCAATCATGTGAAAGATACGAATAAGTACCAATTTGTTGTATTGTATATAAGGTCACAATGGGTCAGGAATTGATTCAACTGGCTACACCAATTTCTTTAAGATCCCACAGAGAACTCCGAACAAGTAGAAATGGGCTACCAAATAAAACACACATGCTTATGGAGTACTAGTAGCCTAGTGGTAAGGAATTGTGCTACCAACCCAAAGACAGAAGGTTTAAATGCTCTAGTTTCACCGATGGGGAAAGATGGACAATCTCCTCCCTCAAGGTGTACAGCCTCTGAAAACCCATGGAAGTGTCAAATATTCATCAGTTCTAACTCAACGGCACATAACAATAACAACTCATGCTTAGGGCAACAACAAATCAGAAGTACCAACTGTCTAAAGAAAAGATTCAGAGATGTCAAGCAAATAGGACACAAGGGAAAGTGAATGCCAATGTGAAAGAATACTTCATGAAATTGATACCATTATAAATTGTGTATGGAATAACAACTCTATATTTACTATTCATTTTGAACCAATAAGATGCAACTTTCCATTCTCTTGTTGATCACACAAAAATGCACCAGCAGCACTGTAATTGTGTGACTTGTGACTTATCTGTCCTGCACACAGCAACCAAAATACCTCTGTAGATTGAGCATACCCTTGTAATTACACCATGCTCTTTGTGATCGCTCTTGTCCCTGGCAAGTTTCAGCAGTTTTGTTCAATAAACTGAAGAGACAGCACAAAAAGAGCAGAAAGTGTGTGCACAAGCATCTAAATCTCATTCCAAGATGATATACTGCTGTGGACATCTGCCAAGGGCCTGCCAACAAGTATTATTTGACAAATGAGTCAAAAAAGTATGTACTAAACCACCTTCAAAATACTATTTTCTGCAATATTTCTTATAATATGAATAAGGGAGCTCTGGTGGCCTAGAGGTAAGAACGTGCACTACAATCCCAAAAGCACAGCTACTTTCACAAATTTACCAGTTGTTCTGTGGGAGAAGAATCAGCAATCTCCTCTCATGTGATTAACTGCCTCTGAAAACCTGCTGGAGGGTCAGCTATGTGTCAGTTCTGACATGACAGTTGGTACTCAACTACTCACTAACTGCGAATACATTTCTTATAAATACTAGTTCTTATGACTATCTTGGGCCTGAAGAACAAAAGTACATGTACCAAATTGATCCTTTTTTCTTACTGTCCTTACTATGGATGGAAGTACACATCATGTAGCAACTTAATTGTGGTGAAGTATAAAGAATTTTTAAAAACAGTGAGTAGAAACCTTGGATTTTGTTGGGAAATCTGCAAGGACAGTCGAGGGAGGGCCAGAACAGGGCTGTGACCAAGTTGCCCCACCCCCTCTTCCTTCAAATCACAGGTACAGAACTACAGCTCCCAGAGGTCTGTGGGGAAACACCATCTTTAAAAACTTGGATTTTGATGGGAAATCTGCAAGGACAGTTGAGGGAGGAAAGACCGGACCAGAGCTGCAACCCAGACACCACCATCTGGTCCCTCGGGCCTTCGGCCCTTGGGCCAAGAAAACAATCATACATACCAAATCTATAAGACTTATCAACCTCCCCTACAATACTCATGTATCATTGAGGATTAAGTTACATGGGGAAACAAACTGGTTTCTGGACTGACCATGTGGGGCTCACTAACTCAAACAACAAGGAGATCTTGAGTATCTCCAAAGAGTGGGGAAGCAATATCAGAAAGGGAACAACAGACTTCCTCCTTTATTATTTAAGTTCCCCCCAAACCCCTCTCTGCATGTATCAGTATGTGCTTCTTCCCTCCCCATTCATGTGAGCGTTGGAGTGTGCACACACCCTATACACATCTGCTCTTGTACCTGCCCAACCTTCTCCTGGAGCAGTGATATCAAATAAAAAACCAGCTACCACCTCAGACACGAAAAACTCTGCCACATCGATGGCCCATAGAAAGCAGGGTGCTTCACTTGTCCACAAGCCCAAAATAGATATCACCCCCCCCAAAGAAGACACAGTAGCAATGGATTTCCTGAAGCCAGAAAGCCTGATGGAACTTTCTGACACAGAATTTAAAAGAACAATGATTGAATATTTTCAACGGATGAAAAAGAAACTTGATGAATTACAGGACAGTGCTAGCAAAAATCAGGAGGAGCTTAAAAAACAATTCAAAACAATGCAGAGAAAACAAATGAGGCATTAAAGGCACTGGAAAAACAAGAAAACATGATCCAAAATATGAAATCTAAGGTTTCTGATGCTGTCAACATGATGGAGGGATATACGAATAGAGGTGAAGAGATGGAAAACAGAATCAGTGAAATAGAAGATAGAATTGTCACCACAGATCTGACTGAGAAAAAAGCAGAATCTAAAAAGAAGGAAACAGAAGAAAACTTAAGAATAATGTGGGATACCATTAAAAGAAATAACATCTGCATCGTTGGAATCCCAGAATGGGAAGAAGCAAGTAAAGGCACTGAAAAAGTGGAAGAATTACTAGAAGAAAACTTTCCAGGCATAATGAAGAATGACAGAATATATATTCAAGAAGCTGAGCGAATGACGTATAGAATAGACCCTAAAAGAAAAACACCAAGGCATATCATTGCCAAATTTTCTAGAACCAAAGATAAGGAGAGAATACTAAAAGCAACGAGAGAGAAACAAAGAGTAACCTATAAGGAAGAATAGATAAGATTAAGTGCTGATTTCTTAGCAGAAACCATGCGAGCAAGAAGACAATGGAATGGTATATATCAAACACTTAAAGAACACAACTTTCAACCAAGAGTACTGTATCTGCAAAACTGTCCATCAAGTACAAAAGAGAGATGAAAATATTCCCAGAAATACAGAACCTAAAGGAGTTCATAAAAACAAGACCAGCCTTACAGGAAACACAGAGAGACATCCTTCATACAGAGATGCCACAGAAAACAGGATGGACCAAAGTAACTAGCAACAACACCAAAAAGTATTGAACAGAACGACAGCAATAAAACCCTACCTCTCAATAATCACACTGAACGTGAATGATTTAAATGCACCACTGAAGAGAAAAAGAGTAGCAGATTGGATAAAAAAAACCCAAAATCCATCAGTATGTTGTCTACAAGAGACACAGCTGAAAAATGAAAATAAAGAAAGACTAAAAATAAAAGATGGGAAAAAAATTATTGGTTGATATTTTAACAAAATTTTACAGAAAACTTGGATTTCCATTCCTTTATTGTTGCACATTTTCCTCCCTGCCTGTCCGCCACGGCACCCCCCCACCCCCAGTTTGCTTTTCTCTTTAAAAAGATTATTTCATTGTTGCACAAATTCCTCCCTCATCCTCACCTCCTGCCCTGGTCCACTTTGCTATGCACCTCTTTTTCTGGACTGTTGTCATGCAAATAATACCTAATCATATATTTCCCTCATCTATTTAAATGCAGTGTTCATTATTTATCCTCTCTTCTTAGTTTCTCCCCAACCCACATGTCAGTCCTGTATTATAACAGTGGTATTATGCAGTATTTCTTTTTGTGACTGAGATAATTCACCCAGCATAATATCCTCCAGGGTCATCCATTTGGTATAATTGTTCATGAGTTCCTTGTTTTTCAGTGCTGCACAGTATTCCATTGTGTGAATATACCACAGCTTCTCGATTCGTTCATTTGTTGGTCACTTTGATTGCTTCCATCTTTTTGTTATTGTGAACAATGCAGCAATAAACATGGGTGGGCATATATCTGCTTGGGTGGCAGTTCTGGTTTCTTTGGTTATATTCCCAGTAGTGCAATTGTGCAATTGCTGGGTCAATATTTGGTAATGACATGTCTGTTAAGGGAGTTATATCTAGAATTTATAGAATACTCCAGCACCTCAACAAGATGAAGGTAAACAACCCTATCGCAAAATGGGCACAGGATATGAACAAACACTTCACCAAAGAAGACATCCAGATGGTGAACAAACACATGAAGAAACGTTCAAAATCTCTAACTCTAATAGAGATGCAAATCCACACAACTATGAGATACCATCTTACCCCAATAACAATAAAAAGTTCCACAGAGCAGCAAACAACAAATACTGGCAAAGTTGTGGAGAAATTGTTATCACTTTCTTGACCAAACCTTGACTATTTTACAGCTACTGAATGAGGTTTGGGTCAGGTTTAAGAAAAATGGCCTAAGTTTTAAAATGACCAAAACAGTTTTACAGGCATCCTGAGTTCATCCACTGGCAGACTTTTTTTTTCCTTTTTGGGGGGGTTTGTTGTTTGGCTGGGTCCCCCCCCACCTTGGGCACCGTTGAATCAGATCTGACTGGCACAGGAGATTTCCCCTCCTTCTCGAGCAGAGCATCTGGTGGATTTGAACTGCACACCATCAGGATTGCAGCACAGCTTCTTGCCAGTAGGCCATCAGAGCTCCCTAGAAACTGATTGTTGTTCATATAATTTTGTCATCACACGCCCACACAAAATGCCAATATATGTGAAAGTAATCCTATTTAGTAACAAAATTTCCTTTTTTTTTTAATGAAGTCATATCCTTATACAGTATGTCCTAAAGGGAATTACTTCTGATTTCAGTGGGTAGATTCTTGTAAAAAATAAAATAAAATTTAAAATAACATGATGGTACCATCTGATCTCCTCTAGAAAGGGAGAGAGATTAGCCAGCAGGTTAATTCCTAGCATTCATTTCTAAAAAGTCAGATTTATTTAGCAAGGTTCAGATTCAAGACACATCCTACCCTAACCTACCTCATCAACACAACAAAAAATTAAGTCCTAAGCACGGATAAAGGAACTAGACTTTATATTTATAATGTTGCAAAATAGAAGGTTATGGCTGAAAGGGCCCTATGACTTCATTCATTGTACCACACCTGTGTGAATATTGATCTTTATTTCAATCTAAGAACATTTTTATTTTTCCAAAAGATAAATAACACAGTACAATTTCAGGATTCTTTCTTTTGCAAGAGACTTAATAAAAAGTTGATCCTTTTCACAAGAAAACTGTTTGGGTTAACTTAAAATGTAATTCAACTTATAAAATATTAATATCTGGAAGACACAAGCAAAACCAAGAAGTGAGAGAAGGCAGGATGTTCAGGAAACAATGAGTAACTCATTTTGGCAGAAATGTATAAGGAATTGCAAGAGATAGAAAAAGTAACTGTATTATGGTTATTTATGTATAAAACTTAGATATGTCTGTGCCTCATTAAGCTATATCTGTTTAGTCTCAGAAATATCTAATAAAAAACACAGAGGTAAATATAATTGAGAAAGTATTGATGAGTAATGTAGAAATTTTTTATTATTCCAACTTACTTGTAAAGAGCCCAAATTTCAATTAATAGATCAAACTATTTTAAAATGCATTTATACTTTTGTAGTCATTATGCAGTTCTAAAGGGAGCACTGGTAATCTACTGGCAAGGAGTTGTGCTGCCAACCCAAGACATACAGTTTGAATTCACCAGCTGTTCTGTAGAAGAAATACCAGCCATCTTCTCCCATTCCAATTTACAGCCTCCCAAAACCCACTGACAGATCAGCTATGAGTCAATTCTGACTTCACAACACGCAGTTTAAAATATAGAACATTTCCAGCAGTCAAAAAAATTTCTTCATATCCCTCAATTCTCCCCCAACTCAAAAAGAAACCTACCACATTTTTATTTCTAGCATCACAAATTTAGTTTATCTGTTCCTAAACATCTTATTTATGGGTCACATAGTATATACTGTTTTGGGTCTCCTTCATTCACTCCACAATATATCAGAGTCATACATGTTGCTTCAAGTAGCAGTCACTTGCTTTCTTATTGCTGGGTAGTGCTCCATTGAGGGAACTCTGGTGGCTTAGTGTAAAGAGTTGTGCTGCCACACCAAGGACAGTTGGTTTGAATCCACCAGCTGCTCTACAGAGGAAAGATTGGCAATCTCCTTTCATGTGATTTATAATCTCTGAGAACCCAATGTAGGGGAAGCTATAAGGAGATTCCAATTCCATGACACATAGCAACAACTCCATTGTTTGTTTTGGTTGTTTCCAGTTTGGAACTATAGTAAAACTAAAAATTTGACCTTTTCAGATTTTACTAGATTTTTGCCTTTTACAGAGTATAGTCTCACCACTTTCCTGCAGTTTGTTTCAGTGGAAGATATTTGAATTTTTCTTCTCTGACAGGTTCTTCCTTTCATTGTATTACAAATAAAGCTGTAACAAAATTCCTTTCATATATCTTTCCGTGAGTATAAGCTATCATTTATTTTAAGTACAGTAAAGCCTGTAAAATCTTACTGAAGATTATTTTTAAATGACTAGACAGTACATCCCTGCTTGCTGAAACTGAGTAGGACCTGAAGCACTTGCTGCAGAAGGTCAAGGACTGCAGCCTTCAATATGGATTGAAGTTCAACATCAAGAAAACAAAGATTCTCACCACTGGGCCAATTGGCAGCATCATTATGGATGGTGAAGAGATTGAGATAGTTAAGAGTTTTAGTTTGCTTGGCTCCACAGTCAACACTCTTAGTACCAACAGCCAGGAAATCAAGAGACGAATTGCATTGGGAAAGTCAGCCGTCAGGGTCCTCTCCAAAGTACTGAAGAACAACAACGTCAGGCTGGAGACTAAGGTGCACCTGATCCAGGCGATAGTCTTCACAATTGCATGCTATGCGACAGACAGCTGGACAGTGACTAGGGATGATAGAAAGAGAATTGATGCCTTTGAGCTGTGGTGCTGTAGAAGAGTGTTGAATATACCATGGACTGCTAGGAGAACAAACAGGTTTGTCCTGGGGAAGGTGAAACCGGGCTGCCCCTTGGAGGCAAGGATTCTGAAGCTCCATCTGTCATACTTTGGGCATGTTGCAAGGAGAGATCAGTCCTTGGAGAGGGACATCATGTTTGGGAGAGTGGAGGGGCAGTGCAGGAAAGGAAGACCCTCGATGAGATGGATCAATTCAGTGATTGGGGAAATGGGAGTGGGTGTGTCAGAGACAATGAGGTTGAGACAGGATAGAACAGGGTTTAGGACTCTTGTACAAAGGATCGCTATGAGTTGCAAACAACTCGACAGCACATAACAACAACAGATAGTACATAAACAGGAAGCTGCCAGATATTCAAGCTGAATTCAGAAGAGGCCATAGAACAAGGATTATCATTATTGCTGCTGTCAGATGGATCTTGGCTGAAAGCAGAGAATACCAAACTATGTCAGGAGGGGCCAGTCCTTGGAAAAAGACACCATGCTGGGAAATGTAGAAGGTCAGCAAAAGAGAAGAAGACTTTGTATGAGATGACTTGCCACAATGACTACAACATGGGCTTGAGCATCACACAATTCATAAGAAAATGTAGGATAAGGAAAGGCTGCTATCATGAGTCAGAGTCAACAGTGGGATTTAATGATGGCGTTTAACAACAGAATTTCTCTTTTTTGTTTTAACCACTCAGGTGGAGATGTAGTGGTACCTAGTTTTTGTTTTAATTTATATTTGTCTTATATTATTAAACAGTTTTTTAAATGATTGTGGGATATTTAAATGTCTGTTTATGGAATTATTTAAGTCTGTTTCCATTTATCAAAAAGAACTACATAAACAAAACAAAACAAAAAGAACTACATGAGGCCCAGTGGCCAGCATTTGTCCTAAAACAAAGATGAATAGGCAGGGAAGGACAGGGAAACTAGATCAATACAAACAGCACAAACAGAATGGAAATAATGAAAATGCTGACATATTTTTAAAATTGCAACCAATGACACAGAATAAGCTGTATGAAAAGTGTTAAAGAAGAACTTAATTTACTATATAAACTCTCTCACCTAAAACACAATAAAATGTTACCTAAAAAAAAAAAGAATGAAAGAAATGCATGACAAGTGATTGGAAAGACTATGGCCTGAATCTGATGCACAGTAGTCCTCAAACTGATGTCATTACTCTTCAATAATTTGGAGAGGTCGCTGTCTATTTTCCCAGTGCAGTGCATCTCCTTCCTGACTGCTGGTACCATGGGTGTTAATTGTGGATCCAAGCAAGAGAAAATTGTTGACAGTTTCAATATCCCCTATGATGTTGCCTATAGGTCCAGTGATGAGGTCTGGCGCTTTCTCAGAATCTTTATTTTCTTGACACTGAGATACAACCCATACAAGAAGGCTGCATTCCTCGGATCTTCTGCAACAAGTGCTTCAAGTTCTCTTCACTTTGAGCAAGCAAGGTTGTATCAGCTACATAATGGAAGTTATTGATGAGTCTCCCTCCAATCCTGATGCCACACTCCTCTTCACAGAGTCCAGCTTCTCAAATAATTCACTCAGTATTCAGATTAAATAGTTATGGAGAGATAATACAATTTTTAGATACATTATTAAATGTTTTCAATTATTAAAGTGTTTTCTTCCCTTGAAATTTGTAAAAAAAAAAGAATGAAAGAAAGAAGGTATCTAATTCTTCTGGATAATTTCACAATACATATCTGGTAAGTAGCAAAAATCATGTTTATCTAATATCAAATCTGTGCTCACTACTCTATCTTAAACTGCCTCTAAGAGTGACTATCTGTTCTTAATATTGATAGTAACTATTATTAGTGACAATTTATGGACCACATGATCACTGTACGTATTGTCAATATATGAAAATACAGGCTTTGTCAGAAGATACACAGTATAGTAAAATGTAGGACTGCTTTATTTTGCAAAAAGTCTACTAGATGTAATTACTTTCAAAAGAAAGCTTATAAACTACAGTTTCCTAAAAATAATTGTTGTTTCTTATGCTTATTTCAGTGCTTCATTTTTCTTCTTCTCTATCTTCCTATGGGACAAAAGCCAAAAGTTTGGGTTTCAGCCTACTCAGAGGTACCTTAGAAGAAGACAGGTAATCTGCTTTGAAAGGTCACAACCTTAAAACCCTTTGAAGATCTTCATGGCTCAACTTCTCCTCAAACAATATGTAGGCAATAGACAATATTAGCAGGGAAGTACTTCTTAAAACAATCAACCAAATGAGATCAAAAGGGTAGTATTTGCCCAGGGATAAATCTCAGAAGGCAAGAAATGACAGTAAATTAAACGAAAACCATAAACACAAGGAAGAAATTAGGAGAGTGCTGTTATAGCTATGGGAACTGCAATTAAGGCCATGAAGCAAAGAAATTTTTACACACATCACAATAAAAAGTTAAAAACCAAACCATCTCCCTAGGAGCAGTTTTCATACACATTGGACCAAACTCAGTTTGCATCTACTCAGTAGCAAGCTCTTTGTATTTTTTTTTTCTCTTATCTGGTTTTGGTGTTCTCCCACAAAAATAAAAAATATTAAAAATCTACCTTACTTCTCTTCCCAGCTCACTGATGGATTCAGACTGTTGACCTCTTGGTTAGCAGTGCATCACTAACATACCACACCACTAGAGCAGCTGTAAGTCAATGAATCCCCTACTTATTTGGACTTTTTTTTTTTTTTTGCTTATTGTGCTTTTTTTTTAATGACCGTTTACAGAGACTTTGGATTTCCATTCATTCATTGTTGCACACTTTCCTCCCTGCCCACCCCTCCCCCTTAGTTCGCTTTTGTCTTTGAAAAGTAAAAATAAAATAAATAAAAAAATCTTTCACTGTTATACAATTCCCCCCCACCAAGTCCCACTCCACTATGCAGCTTTCATTCTGGACTCTTGTCATGTCAGTAATACCTAATCATATATTCCTCCTAAACATTTCTCTCCCTCATCTTTCAATGCAGTATACATTATTTATCCCCTTTTATTTTCCCCTCAATTCTAATGTCAGACCTGCTATACAACAGTGACATTATGCAGTATTTGTCTTTTTGAGATTGAGATATTTCACTCAGCACAATGTCCTCCAGGGTCACTTATTTTGTATAGTATTTCATGAGTTCTTTGTTTTTCAATGCAGCATAGTATTCCATTGTGTGAATACACCACCACAGCTTCTCTATCCATTCATTTGTTGATGGGCACTTGTTTCCAACTCTTTGCTATTGTGAACAAAGCCACAATAAATATGGGTATGCCTATATCTTCTTGGGTGGCAGTTATGTTTTCTCTAGGGTATATTCCCAGCAGTGGAATTGCTGGGTCAAATGGTATTTCTATTTGCAAATTTTGGGGAAAGTGCCACACCGCCTTCCACAGTTGTCGCACCATTTTACACTTCCACCAACAGTGAATAAGAGTTCAAGTTTCTCCTCAACCTCCCCAGCATTTGTTGCTTGCTGCTCTATTAAATTTTGCTGTTCTTACTGGGGTGAGATTATATCTCATAGTGGTTTTGATTTGCATCTCTCTTAGAACTAGGGATTTTGAACCTTTCTTCATGTGTTTGTTCACCATCTGAATGTCTTCTTTGGTGCAGTGTCTGTTTTATCCTATGCCCATTTGCAATTGGGTTGTTTTCTTTTATCTTGTTGTTCTGCAAGTTATTTTGACTTTGGTTTACTTAAAACTGACCACATCCTTACACAGAAATAAACTGTACTAAGTAAAAGAAGAAATGTGAGCAAAGGTGGTGGTGGTGGTGGTGGTTGTTAAGCACATAGATTACAACACATATAAACAGCAAAGTTGAACCCATCCCCGTCCTATCCTGTGTCATTTTCATCATCTTTGGCACACTTGAGTCCATTGTTTCAGTCACTGTTATCTTTTTTTTGATAATTTTAATGAACATTTACAGAGAATTTGGATTTCCATTCATTCATTGCTGCACTTCTCTACCCACCCAGACCTCTCCCCCCGCCCCCTAGTTCACTCCTCTCTTTCAATAGTAAAAGAAAGACTCCCTCCCTGGTACACAATCCCCCCGCACCCCTCCCACCGCCCCAAGTACGTTCCACTATGCAACCTTCATTGTGGACTCTTGTGATAACCATAATACCCTATCATACAT
>NW_006399758.1:18261979-18264290 GCF_000299155.1 Elephantulus edwardii | reverse complement strand
GTTGTTTTGATTTGCATCTCTCTTAGAGCTAGGGATTTTGAACATTTCTTCATGTGCTTGTTGGCCATCTGAATGTCTTCTTTGGTGAAGTGTCTATTCATATCCTGTGCCCATTTTTCAATTGGATTATTTACCTTTATCTTGTTGTGGTGTCAGTCACTGTTATTGAAGATCATAGTCTCTTTTGTTGACTCTCAATCCCATTCCAAGGAACAGCTTCTCTTAACAACATGCCTAAGGTATGTGAGATGAAGTTTCTCCATCTTTGCTTCCAAGGAACACTCTGGCTGCACTTTTTCCAGGACATATCTATTTGTTCTGTTAGCAATCCATGGGATACTCTCTACTTTTCTCTATTACAACCACTCACAGACATCAATTCTTCTTTTGTCAGCCTTACTCATTGTCCAGCTCTCAGGCACGTAGCAAGTGATTAGAAAGGTCATGGCCTAAATCAGGCATACTTGAGTCTTCAAACTGGTATCATTGTTCCTCAGTAACTTGGAAAGGTCTCTGATGGTAGACTTTCTCAATGCAGTATGTCTCCTGATCTCCTGGTTGATCATGGATCCAAGTGAAATAAAATCAATGACCACATCAGTCCTTTCTCCATCTATCATAATGTTGCTTATTGATTCAACGAGAAGTTTTGTCTCATTAATGTTGAGATGTAACCCATATTGAAGGCTATAGTTTTTGATCTTCTGCAACAAGTGCTTCAAATCTCCCTCACTATCAGTAAGCAAGGTTGTGCTATCAGCATCACACGGATTGTTAATGAGTCTTCCTCAGATCCTGACACCACGGTCTTCTTCACAGAGTACAGCTTCTCAAATTATTTGCTCAGCATACATATTGAGCAAAGGAAGAGGGGCGGTGGGGGGGGGAAGAGTAAAATAACGTTACATTTAGCAGAACCAGAAGAAGTTCAATATCCTATAGATAATGAAGCAAGATGGTATATTTTCAGGGAAAGCAATGACTAACTACATTTGTTGATTTAGACAGATCATTCAGGGCAACTCATTTCTGTCAAATCAGAACTGACTCATAAAAGCCCCCCCAATAGCAGTAAATCACACACAAGTTTGGCCCTCTTTCTCCTTCAGAGCTACTGTACAACTCAGTAAAGTGATTTAAAATGTGAATTGAGTAAAATTAAACTCTGCCAAGGAATTTGGTGTTTTGAAAGAAAAATTTGTTAAGCCAGATTATTAATAGAAAACATATGTGCATAAGGAGATCCACAGTCAAATACATTTAGGAACAGCTGCCGAACAACTTCTATAAGGCCACTCTCAGGCTTTTCTCTCATATCTAAGTGATGATACCAAAAACAAAACCAGAGTTCTCTGATTGCTAGAGATGTGCTGGTCCTGCACAGAAAGACTGACATATCCATTTTTTCTAAAGGCCTGCTGATTTCATTAGCAGGGATACGTATTTGAAGCGAGCTCTTGAACACTAAAGAAACAGAAGTTCTTCACTTCCTTTGCCTCTTCTGGCTTTCAGAGTTCTGAGTCTTATAAAGGAAATGTGTCTTCCACACATTGGCCACATTTGTGATTATATTTAGGCTAGTCATCTCTTCTTTATTACCTGTAATACATTCTGGGTCCTATCAATTTTTAAAAGGTCATTTCCAACAGGATTATTTTGGATCTGGTGAAGACCATATAAACTTATCTTGGAGATAATATGACAACCTTGAAGAAAAATGTAAAAATCGCAAGAGTAAAATCTAAATGCCAGTATCCTCAAGGATATTTTCTATAACTTCATTAATATGAAGCATATTCTTTTATATTCTGTTATTTTCACTTAAAATGTAAGCAAAACATATCTACATGGTGGGCGATTGATTATTAAGTGGGCTGGCCATCATTCCTACCAAGTCCTAGTTGTTGTTGTTGTATGCCATTGGTTCAGAGCAAGCCATAGCTGACCCTCCAGAGGGTTTGAGAGGCAGTAAATCACACATTAGGGGATTGCCCATCCTTCTCCCATGGAGCAGCTGGTGAATTAAAACCTTTTGAGATGGCAGATCAGCTTCTTATGACCAGGCCACTAAGGCTCCATCATACCCATTTAGACATGTATTTATTAATGCAGTATTAAGCCAAAAAGCTTTGGAGTGGACTGCTTTTCCGGGAATGTGTTTGATGTGCAGGTTTGCTCTGTCCCTGGAGTGAGGCTAGCCAGCCTGGGCCTAGGGTTTGAACCAGGAGGCGGCCTTAAGCCAAAGGAAGCTGGGAAGGAAGTGGCCATGTTGTTCCTGGTTTGGCTGGCACCTTCACAGGCTCCTGGGAAG
>NW_006399758.1:18260315-18261439 GCF_000299155.1 Elephantulus edwardii | reverse complement strand
AACAACAACAATTAAGCCAAAAAGCATTGATATTTCATGAACTGACATCTTAGAACACTATGCATATTCTAAATAGATAATATAACATTTAGCTCTTTGTTTCTCCATTCTTGTAGAAAATTCAGGCTTCGAAAATAGGTTTCTTGAGAAACAGAAATTCCATCAGCAACTTAACTCAAGAATGACTCTCTATTCCACCCCTCTTCAAGCAGGTCTCTGAGTTCTGCTGCCTGCCTCCTTTCATACAGCTTCTATTGAAATGTACTCCATGTTAAGTTCCTGGTATACCACAGAGGATGCTATTAGAATCTGCTATGAAGTTTAAACAGAAATATATGAAAATGTGTGTGTGACTTCAAAAGTCAGGTGTGAGATGACTCTTTGGCCAGGAATGTTAAACATGAGACAGAAAAAGAGCAAAAGATATTCAGAGGTACATTCATTTTTCACGAATTCAATTAATGTTTATTAAGGTCCACCTGGGTACTCACTTGTGTCATCTGCATAACGCAGATTGTTGCTGAGTCTACCTCCAATCCTGATGCCACACTTCTCTTCATAGAGCCCAGCTTCCTGGATAACCTATTCCACATAGAGAATGAAAAAAAAAGGAGATAGGACACATCTTGGTGCACACCCTTTCCAATTTTGAAACATACAGTGTTTTCTTGCTCTGTTCTGAGAACTGTTTGCTCGTCCAAGTGTAGGTTTTGCATAAGCACAATCAAGTGTTCTGAGATTCCCATTCTTCTCAGAGTCAGCCAGTTTGTTGTGATCTACACAGTCAAATGCCTTTGCATAGTCACTGAAACACAGATAGACATTCCTCTGGTGCGCTCTGCTTTCAGCCAAATTCCATCTGACATTAGCTATAATATCCCTAGTAGCACGAGGACCTGAAGCACTTTATGCAGAAGGACAAGGACTACAACCTTCAATATAGACTGAAGCTCGACATCAAGAAAACAAAGATTCTCACCACTGGGCCATTTGGAAGTATCACGATAGATGGTGAAGAGATTGAGACTGTTAGCAGCTTCAGTTTGCTTGGTTCTACAATCAACACTCTTGGTACCAGCATCTTGGTACCAGCATCCAGGAAATTTTAAAAAAAATTAATTGCA
>NW_006399758.1:18230980-18257459 GCF_000299155.1 Elephantulus edwardii | reverse complement strand
TCCCAAAGGCACATGGTTCAAGGCCACCAGCTGCTCCACAGGAACAAGATGGGAAATCTTCTCCCACGAGATTAATTGCCTCTGAAAACCCGCCAGAGGGTCAGCTTTAACTTGATTCCAACTCAATGGTACACAACAACAACATGTACTCACAAGGAAGCTCTGGTGGTCTAGTGGTAAAGAGCTGCACTGCAATCTGGGAGGCATGCAGTTCAAATCTACTAGCTGTTCCATGGGAGATATATAGACAATTTCTTCCTGTGCAATTAAACTGCCTCTGAAAACCTGCTGGAAGCTCAGCTCTGAGTCAGTTCTGACCCAACAGTACATAACAACATTTATTCACTAAGAAGCCCCAGTGGCATAATGTGTTAAGTGTGGGTCAGCAATTCAAATCCACCAGCTGCTCCATGAGAGAGAGATGGACAGTCTCCTTCTGTAAAGATTTTCAGTCTCAGAAATAGAGAGGCAGATCTCTGTGAGTCAGAACCAACTTTACTGGAAGTGGTACGTGCTCATTGGACTAGACACTGAGATTATGTTGTTCTTATGTTTCCTAGTCTGTAGTCCTTTTTCTTTTTCATTTTTATTTTATTAATTTTAATGAACATTTACAGAGATTTGGGATTTCCATTCATTCATTGGTGCACTTTTCTCCCTGCCCAGACCTCCACCCACGTGCCGCCCACCCCCCCCAAGTTTGCTCCTGTCTTTGAAAAGCAAAAGAAAAATTCCTTCTTTGGTATACAATCCACGCACCCCTCCCACCACCCCGAGTACACTTCACAATGCAACCTTAATTCTGGACTCTTGTGATAACCATAACACCCTATCATATATCACTTAAATTATGCAAAATCTTTTCTCCCACAGGGCCAATGATGGATTTGAACACTCATTCATTCTTTCAGGTAACAAGTTCTAAAGCACTGTGCCAGTGTGTTATTAGAGCTCTTTTATAAGAAGATAATGGTGTGGGGGGAAATCAACAGCCTCTGCTTATGGGGATTACAGTCTAGTTGGACCAATAGATGTTAATCAACTAATCATAGAAGTTAAAATATCACTGCAATCTGAGTTAGGTGCTTTGCCAGAAGCCACTGTAGCCAGTTGCAGTCGGTTTGGCTCTAACCAGTGGCAGCTTTATGCATAACAGCCCGTTCCTGTACCATCCACACGATCATTGGTAGTTTAAGTCCACTGTTGCAGCTATCGTATCAGTGCATCCCATGGAGGGTTTCCTTCCCTCTCCCAAACATGGTGCCCTTTCCCAGTAACTGGTATTTCCTGAGCACTCACTCTTCAACACATTCCCACCTAGCTAACATTCCAACGGCTTTTCAGAGACATGGGAGAGTGCCCAACTTCCTAGAAGTCAAAATAGCTGCCTTTAGGTTAGCAAAACTATGGCAGCATTGCCCCTTTAGGCATCTCCATATTCACTCACTACTTCTGACGTAACAGTCTCTCTCTCTCTCACACACACACACACACAGACACATACACAAACGCGCGCGCACGCACGCGCGCACATTTTAGATTCTAACCCCATTCCTCAGTTCCTTACTTGGCTCTTGGTACTAAAAAAGAAGAAAATCCACTAACTGTGCAGTTCAATTCAAGACAACTCTCCACTGGCTTTCTGAGGCTATAAACCTTTATGAGAGGAGAGTGTCTCATCTTTCTCTCATGGGGCAGGTGGTGGACTTGAACTATTGACCTTTCCATTAGAATCCAATACATAACACACGGTAGCAGCAGGCCTCCTTAGGCATTTAGTTGCTTGCTCACTGCTTTTAAGTAAAAACCAACTCATAGTTAATCTTTCATTGTGTTCCTGAGTCTATAAACTACACAGGAGAAGATAGTCTTACTCTAAAGGAGCCTCTGGTTGATTTGAATTGCTAAATAGTCATGACGTAGGAGTTAGCAGCACAATTCCTGTGGACTGCATCACTGAAGTTTCATGGGCACGTGGTAGTCAAGAACAGATAATTTTTTTTCCGTTTTCCTTGGTTGGCTGTGGCCGTGTAATGAAGTTCTGATCAATGAGTTGTTGTTGTTGTTGTTGTTGTTGTTGTTGTTGTTGTTGTTGTTATGTGCTGTCGAGCTGCCTGCGGCTTGTAGTGACCCTATGTACAACAGCCCTAAACCCTGCTCTACCCTGTGCCAATCGCACTGTCTTTAGGGCTGTGTACATTGGGTCGCTATGAATTGCAGGCAGCACGACGGCACATAACAACAACAACATATATATTTTATACTGCTGCTGTTGTTGTGTCCCATTCAGTCAGAAGCTACCCATTGCTGATCATCTGGCAGGTTTTCAAAGGCAGTTAATAGCATGAGAGGAGAATGCTCATCATTCTTTATTATATTCTTTTTAACTCACTTTTCTTTTTATTTTCAAAGAAGAGCATAATTGCAATCGTCCAAAAATCATGCAGTCAAGTTTCCCACAGTTGGGGAAATTCCAGGGGTTAGCACATCTGGAGTGCAATGGAAAACCCACCTTTGTGATCACGGTGTCTCCTCTGTCAGATAAGTATCATTTTTAATTCATTCCAATGACTGTAAGAAATATTATAATATCATGGTCTCCTCAATTGCTTGCTGTGCATTCAAGAACTGGTTGATGAATAAGGATGACAAAAGAATTGATGCCTTTGAGCTGTGGTGCTGATGAATAGAATTGAACAAATTATTAGCTGCCAAGAGAATAAATAAGTCTTTCCTGGAGATAGTGAAGTAAAGGTACTCCTTGGAAGCAAGGATTTTTAAGCTCTTTTTCACATACTTTGGGAATGTTATCAGATGAGGCTAGTCCTTGGAGGATAGAAGTTCCGCAAAAGAGAGGAAGACCTTGGAGGAGATGCATTGACACAGTTACTGTGGCAATAGGGTCAGGTATGTTGGAGATGGTGGAGTTGGCTCAGGATAGGGCAAGGTTCAAAACTGTTGTTTAAAGGTCACTATGAGACTTAGCTTTTAATCTGCGGCCTTCGGGCCTGTCTTTCATTGTTTTTGTTCAGACATTCCTCTAGGTCGTATAGCCCTGGTTTCCAAGTTGTCGTACCATGGTCACTTGTGGTTGCTGTGAGGCTGAACACTGTGACACTAATGGTTGGCTACCCAATGGAGACAGAGAATGGAGTGGAGCTCCCTGATTAAAACAAGCTTAGAAGGAGGAGTGGCATCAACTTCCATAATAACTTGCCTCCAGAAGCCCTATGAACCTGGAAAGAGGATGAAAGGCACCCAAGCGTCGAGGACTCTCCTTCATAGGGTCGCTATGAGTCGCCTGCGACTTGACGGCACTTAACAACAACAACATGAGACTTAGTCAACTGGACAGCACACAACAACAATAAAGCACTGTATCTGATGTGCCTACTAGATAAGTCAGCCCTGCAAATACCAACAATATTGCTAGGTGCCATCAAGTCAACTGCAACTTATAGGGACCCTCTGAACCTACAGGGTTGCCTGAATATTTTCCTATTCTGTGCCATCTTCAGAATTGAGAGAAGTTATTTTTTTATTATTTTTTCAACAGTTGGAAAGTAATCTTTATTTTAACATAGAAATAAGTAAATTTTGTAATGTGAGTGGGTTTCTTTTTTATTATTATTATTATGAAATTTTATTAGTTTAAATGAACATTTACAGAGATTTTGGGTTTTCATTCATTCATTGTTGCACTGTTTTCTCTACCCTCCTCCCCCGTTTGTTCTTTTTTTCCCCCCTTGAATGTCTGTGAGTGGGTTTCTTAAGAAATTTTATTCAAGAAGCATTTTATGAGGTTTCTACAGCGGCTTAATGGAGTCACCAGAGGCATGTTGAAGACTTGATCCAAGAAAAGGTGAGGAAAACATCATTTCCTATATTTCATGCAGGAAAAATATTTAGGGATTGCCAGTTGAGAGGTAGTGAAGTTCAATTGTACAGTTTTGTTTTGGTTTTTTTTTCCAAAATGTGTTTTGTAAAGAAAAAACAATGTGTTTTGTGGCTTAACATGGATTTCAGAAAAGTGATTTTTAATGTGGCTGCCTGTTGCTAACACATTAGAAAAATTAAAAACAATGGATAAAATCCAGACTCTGAAATTAGACTTCTGGAGTGGGGAGAATAGTGTAGCTTTTAGAGTGCTCTCAGCTGCAAGTAATAGAGTCCAGACACCAGCTCACCAAAGCATTGTAGGAAATGCAAAAGTATGGTAGGTTCCAGCTTGGCTGACAATAACTTACCTATGTCTCAGCATTATCGATGTCTTCTGACTCTTCATTCTTCTAACCATTACATTAGCTACATTCTAAGATTCTTTTTCCTAACTGGCACAAGATGATTGTCAGCAGGAAACGGAGCAACACACCTTTTTGTTTATATCTAGCAAGATAGGTTGGGGATTCCAATTCTTCCCTGAAGTCTGATTGGGCTAACACCAGTAATGTGCTTGCCCTACACCTGTCACTATCCTGCATGGAATACCTCAAACTGACTAATTTAGCGTTACTACAACTAAAAGGAATAGATGGTATACCAATTGACGTATTTCAACTAACAGATGCTGTCCTGAATGTGCTCACCAAGTTATGCCAAGAAATCTGGAGAAAAACTGCTTGGCCAACTGACTGGAAGAGATCGATAGTTGTTCCCATTCCAAAGAAAGGTAACCCAACAGAGTGTGGAAACTATAGAACAATATCATTGATTTCACATGCAAGTCAGATTCTGCTGAATATTATCCAAAAATGACTGGAACAGCACATCAGCAGAGAACTGCCAGAAGTCCAGGCTGGATTTAGAAGGGGTCGTGTTACTAGAGATATTGTAGCTAATGTTAGATGGATCTTAACTGAAAGCAGGGAATACCACAAGAGTGTATATCTGTGTTTCATTGACTATGCAAAGGCATTTGACTGTGTGGATCACAACAAACTGTGGCTGACTCTGAGAAGAATGGAAATCCCAGAACACTTGATCATGCTAATGCTAAACCTATACTTGGACCAAGAGGCAGTCATCAGAACAGAGCAAGGAAACACTACATGGTTCAAAATTGGGAAGAGTGTATGCCAGGGATGTGTCCTATCTCCATACCTTTTCAACCTGTATGCAGAACAAATTATCCGGGAGGCTAGGCTCTATGAGGAGAAGTGTGGCATCAGGATTGGTGGAAGATCTATCAATAATCTGTCTTATGCAGATGACACAACCCTGTTTGCTGAAACTGAGGAGGACCTGAAGTGCTTTCTGCAGAAGGTCAAGGACTGCAGCCTTCAATATGGACTGAGGCTCAGTATCAATAAGACAAAGATTCTCACCACTGGACCAATTGGCAGCATCAGGATGGATAGTAAAGAGATTGAGGTTGTTCACAGCTTTAGTTTGCTTGGATCCACAGTCAACATTCTTGGCACCAGCAGCCAGGAAATTAAAAGACGTATTGCGATGGGAAAGTCTGCTGTTAGGGAACTCCTTTCCAAAGTACTGAAGAGCAATGGTGTCACTCTGGAGACTAAGGAGTGTCTGATACAGGCCATGGTCTTTGCAATCACTTGTTATGCATCAGAGAGCTGAATAATGACTAGGAATGAGAAGGAGAATTGATGCCTTTGAACTGTAGTGTTAGAGAAGAGTATTGAATATACCTTGGACTGCTAAGAAAACAAACAGGTTCGTCCTGGAGAGGGTTAAACCAGGCTGCTCCTTGGAGGCAAGGATTCTGAAGCTTTGTCTGACATACTTTGGACATGTTGCAAGGAAGGACCAGTCCTTGGAGAGGGACATCATGCTTGGGAGTGTAGAGGGACAGCACAGGAGAGGAAGAGCCCTCTATGAGGTGGATTGATTCAGTGACTGGGGTAATCGGGGTGGGTGTGTCGGAGACACTGTGATTGAAACTGGACAGAGCAAGGTTTAGGGATGCTGTACATAGGGTCACTATGAGTCACAAGCAACTCGATGGAACATAACAACAACAACAACAACACAACTAAAAGGTTATAGTCAAAAGATCAAAGAATGAACTCAGAAACCGTACAAGCTGGGGTAAGAACATGCTCAAGCAAAATTTACTGAAGAAAGTGTAAAGTGAAACTCCCACATGTAAGAGGGGCTCTTAAAGAAGGAAGCTGCTTGGCTGCTATTGCTTGGGGATTATATGAGGTTAAGGAAGTCTGTGCAATTTAACTCTGTTTCTATATGATTGGTCCCTTTGAATTTTGCCACCGCCTTTTTAGCTAATCACAGGGCTTGACACACAGCCTTTCTCTGCTGTTTCCAGTCATTGACATGGACATGTACACTATCTGCCAATCACAGAACTCAGTATGTAGACATTCTCTGCCACTTCCCCAGATATGGTGACAGCCAATCAACTGCTTATGGATGTTACCTCCTTTGGATAAGATGTGGATGGAAGTTTTATCCCTACTCCAGGACCATAACGCCCATTCCTCTCAACTGAGTCTACTCTCACTAGTAAATCAGACTCTAGCCCTAGAGGTGAAGCTCTGGTGGCCCAGTGGCAAGAGGCTTCACTGCAATCCTGAAGGCATGAGGTTCAAAGCCACCAACTGCTCCAAGGGAAAAGGATGAGCAATCTCCCCCAGTGAGATTAACTGCCTCTGAAAACCGACAGAGGTTCAGTTATGGGTCTATTCCTAACTGCCTCTGAAAACCGACAGAGGTTCAGTTATGGGTCTATTCCTACTCGACAGTATACAACAACAGCCCAGTTATGGGTCTATTCCTACTCGACAGTATACAACAACAGCCCTAGACCTGAGGGTGTAGTGTCCAACTGGAAAAAAAACAGGCAACAAGAAATATCGAGTATTCTTAAATAACTTTAGCACTTCAACTATATAAAAAGATTAACCAAACCAAATCAACTGCCATGAAGTCAATTTCAACTGACAATGACCCTATGGGGCAAAGAAGAACTTGCTCCATAAAGTTTCTAATTTCAAATCTTTCTGTAAGCAAACTGCCACATCTTTCTTCAGAAGAGTGACTCTAGATGTTGACATATCAGCCTTTTAATTGGAAGACAAGTACTTAAACCACTGCACTACCTGGACCCTTTGAAAGAAAGGAAAAGTCAAAGTCATCATCAAGGATGCAGAGCTGACTCAAAGGGGGGGAGGGCGATAAGGAGGAAAAGGTGCAACAATGAATGAATGGAAATCCAAAGTCTGTAAATTTTCATTAAAATTAATAATAAATTTTTAAAAAAGAAGCCTGTGTTACAAGCCCAGTCTAAAGTGTGGCAGATAGTGCACATGACTTCATGCCACTTAAGGAGAAAGATGGTATCACTGAGTAATTTCTATTAACTGTTGTAGTTTCCACTATCAGTTGTTAGATTTCACTCAGCCCACTGAGCAGTTTCTACTGAGCTTCAAAGTTTCCATCACCATCAATGAGAAATCCCTCAGCAATTTAACTGTCAGTCTTTCTTTTTTCTACAGATAAAGAGCTGTGTCTCTAAAATGTTCTCATTTCCACTTTAAAATTTGATGAGCGAAAATACCACAGGATGACTAGGACAGCCAAGAAGCCCCTGGGTGGCACAGTTAACTGTTTGACTACTACCTGAAACACTAGCAGTTTGAAACCACCCAGAGGCACTTTGGAAGACAGACCTAGTAATCTGCTCGCAAAAGTCACAGCCTTGAAAACTCTTTGGAGAAGTTCTACTGTGTACATGTGGGGTTACCATGAGTCAAATCAACTGTCTAGCAACCAGAAACAACTCAGCTTAATATATGACTCCCAAATGTGGACATTATGGGATTAGGATTCATGTCCAGAAAATTGAGAGAGCCCTCTCTCAGTGTTGGCGATGAGTATTGAATATCCAGTGTACTGCCAAAGGAACAAACAAGTTTGTCTTGGAAAAGTACAACCAGAGTGCTTCTTAAAGACTGGTTAAAGGATGGTAATACTTCATTTCCTTTATTCCGGGCATATTGTCAGGAGGGGCCAGTCCTTGGAAAGGGAAATCACACTGGGAAAAGGGGCGGGGGGTTGGGGGGGAGCTGTGTCAGACAAAGAGGAAAACTCTCAACAAGACGTATCAACAAAGTGTCTGTAGCAAAGGGCTCAAGCATGTTAGAGATTGTGAGGAAGGCACAGGACAGGACAGAGTCCCAACATGTTGTTCATAGGATCACTGTTGAGTCGTAGTCAACTTGATGGTACTTAACAACTCTTGGTAACATCAAAATGACTGAAGTGCTAAACCCAGGCACCAGTGCTCAGTCTGTATCTCATTTAACACAGCAGCAAATTGACATCATTGACAGTGTCCTCACCCATTTCCGACGCGCCAGCACTCCCAGCTTTCCTCCTCTCTCCAGGATCACTTCTCTGTCTCCTGGACTGGCTCCTCCAAGCCCTATCCCCTCATTGATAGAGTTTTAGCTTCACTTATCGGACTTCTTCTTTTCTCCAGACGCACTTTATACGTTGGCAGCTTCCCAATTTTACATCCAGCCCAGAACTCTCTCCTGGATTTTTTTTTATTCTCCCACCTCCCTATTTTATTAAAAATATCTGCTAAATTTACAGCAGGTAACTTAAATATAAGTAAAACAAAACTCACACCTTATTATGATGCAGCCTTATTAACAATCTTAAAACTTCTAGCCACAAAAGAGGTTACATTAGGGGCTGTAGTGGGCTATCATGTAAGGAGTTGTGCTGCTGACCCAAGGCAACAGCAATGCAGGAAAAAAGATAGTCTCCTCTCATTCTATTTACAACCTTTGAAACCCTACTGGAGAGTCAACTATGTGTCAATTCTGACTCAATGACAACTCATTGCAGTACTTTTTTTTTCTCTTGAATGCCACAATCCCAGAATGTGAAACATTGTCTGACGTATATGAGGGAACAGGTACGAAAAAATGAAGCTGGTAATTTGGCTAGAATAGTGGCAGGAACATGAATTCCACAGATATCTATATGGCAGGGGGCATCTTAATGAAGAATAAAACCTTTACAAAATAAAAAAATACACGAAATTTATTCTATTTCTATTCAGATGAATGTATGAGAGTAAAATTCAAACAAAAGAGCATTTCTTCAGCACTTCCGGTTATGGCTTCAGCAACAACTCTGTATTGTCCCTAAAACAAGGAAAAAATATAAGTAACAGAAAATGGTTGATATTTTTATTTTAAGGGGGTTGTTGTTGTTGTTGTTGTTGTGGTTTTTATTATAATACTAGTTTATTTACAAAATTCTAATATGTTGTTTTTCACACCAGTTCCTTCCCATTCCCTGACCCCCCATCAAATTGTACGATTCCATGATTAATCCCCCCGTTCTGACCTCTCTGCTTCCACCCTCCCCCCACCCTCATTGGATCCTCATGCTCATTCTACAATAATGATTTTATACAGTATTTATCCCTATGGGACTGAGTTAAAGGGGGGTTTTTAAAGGATTTTGTCATTTCACTGAAAGTTGTTTAAGTTGATTATCATTTTGTTTCCTAATGAGATGAAATTTTGTAAGCCTTTTAATACATTACACAAAAAATCCATTGTAACCATTTTTCAAATGTAATGTGTGTGTGGGGGGGTGTGTGGGTGGGTGTGCCATCAAATCTGATCTGGCTGGTACAGGAGGAGATTGTCCTTCCTTCTCCAGCAGAGCATCTGGTGGATTTGAACTGTTCACCTCTGGGATTGCAGTACAGCTTCTTGCCACAAGGCCACCAGAGCTTGCCTCAAATGTAACTTTTACAAAAGCGTTTTGCATATACAAAAAAAAAATACTAGTTTATTTATTAAAAAAAAAGTTTTGCAAATAACTTACAAGGTTTTCAAACATTAGATACTGTTTGTAAAAAAAAAAAAGCTGAAGAACATATACTGTTGAAGTTGAAATCACCAAAAAATGAAACATTTTTGAAGTTTTGTTTCTAAATATGCAATATAAATGTTTAAATTTACATTTTTTTTTCATTGAGATCCTCCAAAAAAGTGTTCGCAGAAGTCCAGGTATTCATGTTAAATTTTCAAGAAAAATTTTGTGCAAAATTAAGTCTGTAGTTTATACTATTTTTAATCTCCTAAATAGATTATATGTTAACGTACTTATTCATTTCTTTCTATCTACTCCTCAACTACCAACTGTCTTATTAGCTGGCATTTTCTATGTATTGCATCATGAAGACTCTACTATTCAAGTATTTTAAACATTAGCAATATGTTTGGCAGTAACAGATGCTGAAGTGTGAGAAGAGAGTAGCATTGGCTGTGAACCTTAAGGTTATGTATCAGCTTAGCTGGGCCACAATTCTTAATGGTTTGGCAGTTACATAATGAAGAAATTTGGCAGTTAAAATGTGATTTTGGCAATTATGTATTTATTTAGTCTTTTTCCATTTTTTTAATGTTGTTATTGTTATGAACTATCAGCTTGAAATGACTCATAGCTGACTCTCCAGCAGGGTATTTTAGAGACAGTGAATTGCATGGGAGGAGATTGTCCATCTTTCTCCCACAGAGCAGCTGGTGGACTCGAACCATGTGTCTTTGGATTGGCAGCATTACCCCTTACAAATAATCTGCCAGAGCTCCATTTTGTGATAGATGTGGTCACATTTCATTTTCATATAATGCTGGCTTTTTAAATAATGACCTTGTCTTTGAAACACAACCATGTTAACAAGTTAAGTATGTGTAAGGCGATGAGAGTAAGTGTGTGTATGTGTGAGTGTGTGGAGAAAGAATTTAAAAGTTACTGAGGTACAGCGATTGTTCAGTGCTTTTATCAAAAGATCATTTATCACGGTTCAAGTCCACCAGATGCTCTGCTGGAGAAGGAGGAGGCAATCTCCTCCTGTAACAGTCAGATCTGATTTGATGGTACACGTAAAAATAATACAATAAAAAAAAAAGATCATTTAAAACACTAATTCCAAGCGTTTGTACTACTTTTAGCAAAGTATGAAAGGAAAATGCAATTAAAAAAAGGAAGTCTCTTTTGTGTAACTCTTTCATATTCTGCAGAAAGGAGTATAAAAATACTCACTATACAAAAAAAGAGAAAATCATTTTGAACACCTTAATCTTTAACTTCTACTTTCAGAAGTCGTGGATTACTGGTTTCAAATTCTATGCACATCTACCATTGCCAAAGGTTGACAAAATACAAACATTGAAGAATACCTTAGAAAATTTTAGTCCCTTGTAGGAGAATGATATTGTTGTATTTATAGTCTCTGCAAAACACAAAAGTCATTGGTCATTATTAAGTGGTTTATTTCCCCCTTGGGTTTTAACATTCTCTTGCATTTTTGTTTTGATGGTATGGAGTTCATCTTTTGTACTTTCACCATTCACAGACACAGTCATAAACAAAACTGTTAGTAAACAATGAATCTTGGAGAGCTCTGGTGGCCTAGTGGCAAGAAGCTGTACTGCAATCCCAGAAGTGAGCGGGTCGAATCCACCAGATGCTCTGTTGGAGAAGGAGGGACAATCTCTTCCTGTACCAGTCAGATCCAATTTGTTTGTACACACACACAATTTAAAAACAACAACAATGACTCTTATACTCTCACTGCCATTCTCACTCATGTGTTTCCTTAAGCCTTCAAAGACTCTCTACCAGCCTGTACCAGCCTGCCCATTACAACCTTGAGCTCTCATAGATACCCATTGCCGTCAAGTCCATTTCAACTCAGAGGTCCTTTAAGACAAAAGAAAATTGCTCCAAAGGGTTTCCAAGATTGTAAACATCAAGGAAGCAAACTGATACCTCTATTTTCCCTAAAGAGCTGCTGGTGAAGTTGGACCACCTACATTTTGGGTAGAAGCTGAGCACTTCACCATTGTGCCACTAGGGCTCTTAGTCCCTCACTCACAGACAAACCTGATGGTTTCCTAGAGTCTAAGCAGCAAAATCTGAAATTTCTCATATTTCATTATTTAGTTATGAACTCCACCAGTGTGTGAGTCCTGGGAGCAGGAGTTTTGCTTTGGTCACACTTTGCTCCAGAACTATTTCAGTTGCAAACCCTAGTTTAAAATAAAAGTGTGGGGCCCATTGTTCAAAAGGTAGAACCCAATTTAAAAAGGAGAAGGGGGCAAAACCACAAGCAGGTAGTTCACCAAGCAAGATATTAAAATGGCCAACAAGCTCATGAAGAGATGCTCAAAATCAGTAGTTATTATTAAGATGCAAATAAAAATCACAAGGTGATATCATCTCATTCCCATTAAAATGGCAATGATTTTTATTTTAAACCTGGTTTTGTCTTCTAGGGAGCTCTGATGGCCTAGTGACTAAAGTGGTGCTGCCAATCCAAAGGCAGGCAGTTCAAACCCACCAGCTACTACACAGGAGAAAGATAGGTAACCTCCTCCTGTGAGATTTACAGCCTCTGAAAAGCCCTTGAACGGTCAGCTATAAATCAGTTCCAAGGAATCAAGGTCAATGAATTGAGCTTGTCTTCTGGCGTTGGTGGGCTTTTAGTTACATTAGATTAAGGCCCTTGATTTTTTAATCTTTTTTCTTTTTATAATCTTTATGGTTTAAGGTTTTATTTTTAGGTATTTCTTCTGTCTTGAGTTCATTTTTTTTTTGTGTATAGTATGAGATTTGAGTCTTGTTCAACTTTTCTGGGAATAGCTATGCTGTTTTGCCAGCACCAGGTTTTGAAGAAACAATCTCTTTTCATTTTATTAGTTTTAGCTCTTAAGAAAAATCAGCTGCCCATTGGTCTATGTATGTGTGGGAAAGTGAAACAAGAAAAAAGGAGAGATAAAGAGAGAAAAACAGTAAAAAAAAGAAAATCATAAAAGTTTTTAAAAGAAAAAATAAAAGAAATTTTAGTATCTTTTAGAAATGAAAACATATTCAAAGGAAAGTTATACAAGAAAAAACAAAATCTAAAAAGGAAGGATAAAGAAATGAAAAAGAATTGTTTTTATGTACTATCAAGTTGGAAACAACTCAAAGTTAACCTTTTCATAAGTTCTCAAAGAAAATAAATCATGTGGGAGGAGATTGCCTATCTTTCACCCCAGGAGTAGAAGATAAATTCTTCATATCTTTGGACTGGCAGCATAACTCCTTACCACTAAGTAACCAGAGCTCTCAAAAAAGAGAATAGTAAGTTAAAAAAATAAGTGAGAAGAAGAGAAATAAAAAGGAAGGAGACATGGAAGGAGGGAAACAAAAAAAAAAAAAAACAAGGGAAGGAAAACTAAACAAAGAGGGAGGGAAAAGCTGAGGGGAAATAACCTCTAGGTAGTGGTCTTGTTGGTCAAGAAGGGGGCAGGAGGCAGGATACCTGGTGCTGGAAAGAGTTTCTCACAGCAGAGAAGGTGGCTAGGAACAGGACACCTGATCCTCACCTCTGGAAGGAATTCCTGACAGCCCAGAAGGCAGCTGAAGGCAGAGGATCCCTTCAGGCACTCTGGGCTCCACTGGCCAGGGAGGCAGAGACCATATGCTTCCAAATGTAGGGGATAGTGTGCACCTGGCACCTGATTCCTGGAGCATGTACCACAAGCAGTACAAGGATCACATGCAGAGATGGGAGGATTTGGGGGGTTGGGGGGACAGGGAGCGGAAAGTGGTCTATCAGCTACCAAATGGACTGGGGTGAGAGATGACCACACCACCCTGTCAGTCACCAAGACAGTGGAGGGAGTGAGGAAAACATTGCACCAGTGGGCTGCTGAATGACTAGGGCCTATTATTAGGTTGCTGCCCCCATGGAAACACTGCTTGCAAAGCCAAAATGGCCACACTTCCATTTCTCCTTGTTTGATGTTTTCATTCCATCTCTTCTTCTAGTTAAATCCACTTCTTTTTCTTTTCTTGTATAATGCTTAAGGTTTCAGGATTCTCATCTGATTCATCTGGGGTTTTGTGTCTTTGTTGTAATGGGTCTGGTTAGCAGTGTACCTTGTTCACCATCTTGCCAGTTACTCTACCTCAGTGATTCTTAAATCAGAATGTCAACTGAACATTTTATCCTAAGCCTTCAGTCCATATCATGAGCTGCCCAAACTCTGAAAATTGTTACCCAATTCAATATATCTAGAGCAAAACTCAATATATTTCTCTCTAAAAATTTGTCCTTTATTTTGTATCCTGAAACTCAGAGAATATTATTCCCATACTTACATACTTACCAGCCCTCTGGTGGTTCTCGATTTTTACCCAAATTTTCCCACCAAACTCAGTTAATCAGCATGTCCACCAATTCTCTCATTCTCTTCTTCCTTTTCGTACTTCCAGAGCCACCATCTTGGTGCAGCTTTTCTGGTTGTTCATATGACCTCTTGATTCTTTCTCCTTCTTACCTCAATTGCCTGCCTCAGCCCCACCTCCTTCCATGTGAGAACTTGCCACGCCCAAGCTAGCTGTCATTAAGTCAATTCCGATTTATGATTACCCTCCCCACAATGGCTGCAACAACAAGCTTAGGCACTTAGAGAGCATAAGGAGGTGAAAATAAGACAGTGTCTCATTCTGCTCTACATAGGGCACTATGAGTCCAAATCAAACACACCAACAGCACCTAACAACAACAATGTGAGTTCAATTTGACAAAAGTAACTGCAAAGATAAAATAAGGTTGTTAGGAGTCAGTAAGTTAATGATAAGGTGAGGGGAGCAACTCAAAAAAGAACATTGAGAATGACTCTGGGAGAATGTAGTCAATGTCATTGAATTGTCCATGAGGAAACTTGAATTGGTCTTTTTGCTGTATATAGTCCAGCTACACACACAAAAATAATCTTTTTTAAAATGGAGAGAAATTCTTTAAGAGAAATATTCATGGGTCTGAATTCTAAACTCATAAATTTGATGACTCTGTGAATAATTTCTATGTAGAGGGAGGTGGGAAAGAGAAGACATTGAAAGGAACCAAGATAACTGCATTGAAATATTTGGTAAGTTTCAGCAAAAAATTGAAAAAGAGACTAATAAGAAAAGATAAGTGTGAGATAAAGTACTAACCTGAACAATGTAAAAATTTTAATTATTCCTTAAAACACACTCAAACAAGTGTCATCTGACTAATAGTTTAATCACATAATTATAAAATGCCATTTAAATTACTGGAAGTTCTACCAACTTTTTAAAATTCATAATTATTACCAGAAAAAGAACTTCACATTTGTTGCATTTTTCATAACATTCTCATGAGGAAATGTTATGATGGGAGAATACTATTGAACTGATTACCTCCTTTGAGTGCTCTGCAAAAAGAATAATCATCATCGGATCCCCGACAAATAACTTCTTTGCGCTTTGGAAAGTCCAAGGAGTTGATAGATACATAGAGATTGAAGTACAATTTTTTCATGTCTCTCCCTTCAAGAGAAAAAAAATCCATTAGTATCTAAAATAATATATTCTTCTACATACAACACTAACTTGAATTATACACCTAAAATGTCCCATATGTTAGAAATATAATTGGGGAAAAATAAATCTTACCTGATGCAAAGAAAGGAAAGAGCTTCTACCCTTCCCTTTTCCTTAGAGCATTAATTTGCAAAATCTCATAACTGTAAAATTCTGTTTCCTTTTTTCAAACTTTTTATTGTGATTTTAATACAATCTTGCAGTATAAAATGGCCTTCCATGCAACAATTCAGAAACAATTCAACAATTGTTCCAGGACATTGGTTGTAATTCCCACTCTTTCCACTTTCTCCCTGTGTGCTCCCTTTCTAGGCCTCCTTCCTTCCTGTCCCTTCCTACCTTCTAAGGGTAGATCTGAGCCTCAGCCTATCCTGTGTCATCCTCACCATCTCCAACCCACTTGAGCCCTTTTTCTACCACCATGTCAATCCATCTTATTGTGGGTCTTCCTCTCTTATGTTAACCATCCAGCTTTCCAAGTCTGATGTCCTTCTCCAAGGACATCTTATTGGTCTGTCTATTGCCTGAATCACAGAGATGAGTTCAGCTCCAGACTTTAAGCCTGAAAAAGGAACTTTTCATTTCAAAACCCTTCAAGATCTTGACACTTTCTGCCAACAGACTCAGAGATGGCCAGATGTCCAAACTTTACTTTGGTTCCCGTCTTTCTCTCTATAAAGACTGCCAACCTGTGTAGGTTCTTTTAGCCCACTGTAAGGTAGATTTTAGTATTTGGTTTTATTTTTTTATTTTGATGCCTTTTCCAATTGGCCTATCTTTGAAAAATATTGTTCTTCCATGATTTAAATGTAATAAGTATATGTGTATCTATATTTTTAAATCATATTAACTTTACCAAGTAAAACCAAACCATACTGTTTTGGGGCCAATTAAGAATATTGCAGTAATTAAAATGTAGCATTTTGGGGTAGTGAACACACATGAAGATGGGGGAAAAAACTGGTTTTACACTACAAAATGTTACATAGGCAATATACTGGCCTTTCTCAGACACAGCCTGAAACTGCAGCCAAAATTTTTAACTAACCTCCCAGTCTTAAATCTTCTGAAATTGTCACCTTCCTTTTCCAACCCTAACCTGAAGATAAAACATCATCTCTCTCCTTTTTCTGACCACACCCACAACAGACTGCCCCCATCCTGTTTTTTACTATTCTCGACTTCCATCCAAAATACACCACGAGGAGGAACAGTCTCTCCTCTGGATAGGGAGCTGCCTAACACAGTGGATGGATCATGGTAAAGTAGTTTTGCCCAAAGAACAGGAGGCAGACATTATAGCACAAGTACATAAGTCCCTACATATAGGAACCAAAGCTCTCTTAAGATTCCTTCAGCATCTGTTCTACTCCACTTCTCTGACCTGGACCATTGAATCAGTGTGAGACAGATGTCTTGTAAACTAGTAAATACTCAGGGAAACATTCGGCCAATACCCTCTATGCACCAACTCTGAGGCTATAGACCTGTGCAAGATTGGCAAATTGATTTTACCCACACGCCTACTCACAAAAAAATGTAAGTATCTTCTAACTATGGTAGACACCTTCTCCGGGTGGGTTGAAGCTTTCCCCACCTGGCGAGAAACAGCAGACAAGGTTTCAGAGGCCTTACTCTAATATATCATCCCCAGGTTTGGCCTCCCTATTTCTATCCAGTTGGACAATGGTCCTGGCTTTGTCTCCAGGGTCACCCAACAAGTATCCTCCAGCTTAGGCATCTGCTGGAAACTGCACATACCATATCACCCCCAATCCTCAGGCAAAGTGGAGTGCATGAATGGACTCATTAAGTTCCACCTCACCAAACTGGCTATTGAGTTATGCAAGTCCTGGGTCAACTTGCTTCCTATTGCCTTAGCCCATATTTGAGCAACACCCCACCCACCAGCCTTTCTGAGCCCCCTTGAGCTGATGTACAGCCGACTGTTTCTGCTGAACCATAATATACCCACTGAACCCCCTCTTTTAGTATCATATTTTTCTAATCTCTCCCTCATTAGGCAATTTCTCCAGGAACATGCAGACCACTGCATACCCAGACCCTCACCTGAAAGTCTAGAGCAGATTACTAGAATCACCCCAAAAATGCTGTCCTCATTAAACACCATCATCATCAAATGGTGTGCCCCCAAACCTCTTCAACCACGCTAAGATAAACTACACAGTCACCCTAACTACCTCCACAGCGGTTAAGGTCATAAGTAACCCCCATTAGCATCACCTTTCTCAGGTCAATCATGCTCCTTTCACTGAGCAGACCTCCTACACCTCTCAAATAGTGGGCCCCACTACTCTTCACCTCACTCAGATCCCAAGCTCTAAGTAGCTCTTCATATTGTCATTAATTGCTCCCTGCCTTTTTTAATTCTTCACAGGATAAAAGAAATGACCAACTTGAACCAGCTGTTGTGACATCCATATTCTCCCCTGGCTACTGGTCTGGGGCCATCCCAATATAGCCTCTGAGCCCCAGATCTTCGCCCCTATTCAGCAGGAAGTAGCTAGAAAGAATATGTTGCCCTTTTTTTTCTCACTAAAGAGGCTAGGATGTCAGGCACCAACCAAGGTCAAAGGGAGAACAAAGGATTCAACATGTCAACAAAAGGAGTAGACAGCCTCAACTACCATGGAGTGTCCCTCCCTTCCCTCCCTAGAAGACAATCTGCCTGGCTAAACCACAATGAAATGTCTGTCCCTTCCCTCCCTAAAGACCCTTAGTATAAAAACCCAACCCTAATCAACTTTAAGGCATGGTTTTCCTCTGGTCTGTCTCTCTCTCTCTAGACCACAGAATCCCATCTGGAAGCTCTTTCTCTGGTCCCTTGGCCTTACATCCAGTGTGAAGACCTAAGACATAGTAGTGTCAAATACCATAAAGTTTACCCATTATGTACAATGTTTGAATGAGCTTCCAGACTGATTCAAGCTGGGGAGCAGGAGTGACATCAACTTCCTAAACTAGATGCCTCTGGAAACTCTACAAACTCTGTAAACTCTACAAATGTACAGAAATTATGTTAGTTATAGAACAGAGTTTAGGTCTTTTGTGCAAAGTTTTTACTCTGAGTAGTATTCGACTCCAGGACACTTAGCCACTGCTAAATGAAACTAGTGTTGTTCTATCTGGAGGAACAATCTTCAACTTTGCACATCTCTCTTTGTCAATGTGCTGTATGAATTAACCTGGGTTTGCTGTGATGCTGAACCTTGTGCTATTGGGGTAGCAAATACCAGAATGGTTTCCCATTGTGGACAGTGTTTGGTGGTGCTCCCAGTTGTAAAACAGGTTAGGAAGCAGGAGTGGCATCTACTTTTTAAACCACATGCCTCTGGAAACTCTGTGCTTCCAGCCCCAGTAATTTATTCCCTAAAGGCAATGGCTAAGAAGCTTGCATAATTCTGCCCACTGATTAAGTATGAATCTCTTTACAACATGTGTAAATATGTGTGTAGAAATACTGTCTGCAAATTTTATATGGCTGTAGATAGAGTTCATTTGTCTATGTATATTTACTGATCTTGTCTGTCTAGGTATTCACTGGCTGATCAATGTCTGTTATTAGGTATTCTTGTAATTGATTTGCCTTTATTGTCTATAACTTATGCAGAGGCCTCTGTCTTCTTTTTCCTTAATGATATAGTGCTGATCACTACCTCTTCGTATGTTACCTCTCTTTCAACTAATCTATCTCTCGAATTTTCTTCTTTTGAGGAATCCTATGGTCTAAACTACTTGCTATGCCTCTGTGAGTTAGACAGTTAATAAAGATGACAGAAGAATTGATCCCTTTGAGTTGAGCTGCTGAAAAAGAGTACTGACTATCCCATGGACTGCCAAGAGAATGAACAAATATGCATTGGATAGAATGCAGCCAGGATGTTCCTTAGAAGGAAGGATGATAAAACTTCGTCTCACTTACTTTGGGCACGTTGTTAGAAGGAGTAAATTCTTAGAAATGGGAGCTCTGGTGGCCTGGTGGCAAGAATCCGTGCTGTAATCCAGAAGGCGTGCAGTTTGAATCCACCATCTGCTCCGTGGGCAAAGGATGGGCAGTCTCCTCCCGGGTGATTAACTACCTCTGGAAACCCACTGGAGGGTCAGCTATGTGTTTGCTCTAACTCAACAGAACACAGTAACAACAATCTTTGGAAAAGAACATCATGCTCATAAAAGTAGAGGGTCCGCAAAGGAGGGCATGGATTGGCATAGTGGCTGTAAGAAAGGGCTCAAGTGTGGCAGAGAAGGATGGTGATGGCACAGGATAGGGCTAGGCTAGGATACATTGTTTACATGGTCACCGTAAGTCATGGTCAACTCACTGGCACCTAACAACAACAATGGAAAGACAAAATAAGCTTTTTTTAAAAAAATTTGTGTGTGTGTGTGTGTACTGTCAAATCAGATCTGACTGATACAGGAGGAGATTGTCCCTCCTTCTCCTGCAGAGCAAAACTAAGCTTTTTGTCAGTCTGAAAGTCCAGAAGTATGTCCTGACAACCTGAGAGCTTTAAAATGTACTCTTCAAAATGTAATCTTTAAGATAAACAGCTTTCCTACCTCTCTATTTCTTTGGGAAGGTCAGAGACTGACTTTGTGAAGCTCCAAGCTATAGAAACTAACTCCTGTCATAAATACATGAAAAGTTTTGGGGCTTTTAATAGTAAAGGTAATTAGCAAACTCTAATGGCTATCCCAATAGACAGATGAAGTTAGGATAAACAATGCATATTGAATACTGCAGTCCATCACTTCATTTGAGGACTAGATATGAGCTGGGGAGTCTCTGAATAGCACAAAAGGCTAAGTGCTCACAACTAACTGTAAAGTTAGTGGGTTCAAAAGCTCCTAGAGGTATCTAAAAAATAAATGCCTAGAGATCTGCTTCCAAAAGGTCAAAGTCGTGAAAAAAAATCTCATAGAGCACATTTCTATTCTGTAGTACTTAGGACTACTATGAGTCTGAGTTGACTAGTTTACCTTGAGAACATATATGAAATGGATTATAGCTAATGACTCTCTAAAGGGTAAGATTTCATTCTGGTTTTAGCATATTTCCCAGGAGGCATCAGATTTTGCTTTGATGCTTATTCAATAGTCAAGTTGTTTCTTCATAAATGAAGAAATTTACTGGGCTTGGATTTTGGTTTTTATTATAATTTTCCAACTCTTCCTCTTTTCCTTCATTATTTCATTTAATCATAATGACAATTTATTGTTGCTTGTGTTCAAGCCAGGTCCAAATTACAGCCGCCCTCATAAAAGAGTAAATATTGCCCAGTCTTTTGCCATCCCCCCAAATTGTTGTGTCATTGGAGCCCATTGTGGTAGTTACTATGTGAATTTGTCTTGTGGAAGGTCTTTTATTTTTTTTTCTTTCTATATTTTATTAATTTTCATAAACATTTACAGAGATTTTGGGTTTCCATTCATTCATTGTTGCACTATTCTCTCTACCCTCCTCCCAGTGGAAGGTCTTTTAAAGTGATCTCTGGTTCACCACGGATTATATCATCCCAGGACTGATAATATGTCTAACGTACAGTCCAGTCTCACTTCTGAGGAGCATTCTGGCTGAACTTTGAAGACAAACATGTTCTTTTCCTGGCAGTCCATGGGAAACGTGATATTCTTCACCAACATCCTAATCTAAATGCATTGATTCTTTTTTGGTCTTTCTAATTCATTGTTCATCTTCCATATGTATATGAAGCAATTGAAAACACCCTGATTTTGTTAGGCACATTTTAGTCCTTAAAGTGGCATCTTTGCCTTATTTTCTCTGTGTGTGTACCATAAAATTGGATCTGATTGGTACAGGAGGAGATTGTTCCTCCTTCTCCAGCACAGCATCAGGTGGATTCGAACTGCATACCTCTGAGATTGCAGTGCAGCTTCTTGCCACTAGGCCACCAGAGCTCCCTAAATTGTACTGTTTTGAGCCACTAAGATTCTTGTAATGTCTAAGCAGTAGGTAACGCAAATATAGTTAGACCACAGTGATAGTTGATCTATAAAAGTGAAAACTGGACTTACTTGGAATGTAGGAAAGGTGCAACTGTCCTTTGCTTCCTTTCAGTGATACACATGGTGTAGGAATTATCGAAATAGGGTATTTCATGTTATCTAAACAGAATAAAGGTAATGTCAATAAATTATTATAGTGCATTTCTAATAAATATAGTATTCTAAATTTCAGCCTCCAAAAGACATCTTCAGTGTCTTAAATAAGAAAAAAATCAAAACTGGTTAAGATATCTTCCCAGAACATATTCTCATAACTTCAACCCATTTTGGAATATCGAACTTGTCCTTTTCTCCACTGAAGAAGTCTTTGTAGGGCAGTGGTTAAGCACTCAGCTGCTAACTGAAAGATCAGTGGTTCTAACACCAGCCAATCTACATGGGAGAGATGTAACAATCTATTTCTTTAAAAGTTACAGTCTTAGAAGCACTATGGGGCAGTTCTAGATCACTGTGAGCTAGAATCTACCCAATGTCTAGAGATTTGGGTTTTCTCCACTGCTTTTTTTCCTCTACTCTACTATTTTTCCACCATTCTATTCATCCAAAATTAAAAATGCAACCGGAATAATTTGAGATCTAATAAAACAAAGATTTTCAACATTGGGCTGATTGGTAGCATTATGATAGATGGTGAAGAGATTGAGATTGTTAACAGCTTTAGTTTGCTTGGTTCCATAATCAACACTTTTGGTACCAGCAGCCAGGAAATCAAAAATATGAATGGCATTGGGAAAATCTGCTGTCAGGGACCTCTCCACAGTACTGAAGAGCAACAATGTCAGTCTGGAGACTAAGATGCACCTGAATCAGGCTATAGTCTTATCAATTGTTTGCTATGTCCAGAGTGCTAGAAAAAGATAGAATAGCATAGTGGCTGCAACAATAAACTCAAACAAATATTGTGAGACAGCACAAGACTAAGAAATGTTTCTGTCTGTTGCACATAGGGTCATTATGCATCAGAATCAACTGAACAGCACTTGTTACAACCCCAACCAAAACAATTCAAAAAACTGTTGTCATCAAGTTGAAACCAACTCATAGAGAAGTCTTTCTCTTCTTGTTGGATCACAGTTTAAGAGGAGGGTTCTTATCTCTTTTCAGTATCTGTAGGGCTGAGATTCTTTTACTTCTGTGTGTCTTGAAATCAATCTTTTCCTAGCTCTAAGAGGTTTACCCTATAAAGACTCTGCATCCAAAGGATGTACTGTTTCCTGGCTCTTCTTTCTTGGTGGCAAATCTCCACTCCATTATTTAATCTCTTTTATACCTCCAAAGGGAGCTCTGGTGTCCATAAAGAGAGTCCTAGAATTGTCCTATTAACTCAAAGATGGCACCTCTCTGGCACTTTGAATCCACCAGCAGATAGATTCAGGAAAAAGATAGAAAATCTCCTCCCATGAGATTTTATGGCCTCTGAAAACCTGCTAGAGGGTTAGCTGTGAGTAGATTCTGACTCGACCTCCAAAGAGATTGACTCAAGATACAACCTAATCCTGTAGATTGCATCCTGCTTCACTTACATCATAGCAGCCACTAATACTGTTTCATTAATATCAGGTTATTAGTCACTGTTAAGGCTCCCACTTAGGTGCCCTTTTCTGCAAAAGAACAAAACATCGACTGATCCTGGGTCATTCTCATGATAATTATTGTGCTTGAGCCTATTGTTGGAACCACTTTGTCAAGTCCTCTCATTGGGTCTAACCATGTACTTTACCGAGCATTATGTTTTCCTCCAGAAATTGCTTCCTCCTACTAATATGTCTAAAGCATTCTAACTGCATTCGTCCAAGAATATGTTTGTTCTTTGTGCAGCCTATTGTACATTCAATATTCTTTACCATCATCACAAATCAAAGGCATCAATTCTTCTTCAGAAAGTTGTCCAACTTTCACTTTCATATTAGGATCAGATATAGATTATACTTCCAAGTGGCAACCTTGCACTTTTGTCACTGATAGGATTTATAACACATAGGCTAATAACATCAGATCAGAAAATAGAGAATAATTACATTTTATTGGTACTCATGACCTATCCAAGTTGACACATATTTTGGGGGACTTAACCAATTCATAAGAGAAGCTAATGAAAAATAGCTATATTACATTAAATTTATCATGTTTATGCTAAAAAGTCACTAATGGGATTTAAACATAAAAGTAACATTAGATTTATTTTCAGTTTTAAAATATCATTGTGGCCTCTCTATGGTGAAAAAATTGTTTGGAGGCAAAAAATGAAGCAGAGAAAATTTAAGAGACTGTCACAGAAATCATAGGAGAGAAGAAGATAATATGATCAATAACAGATATAGTTAGACTTGGAAGATATGCTGGAGATTATGAAAATAAGAATCATTGATAAACTGGATTTGAGAAGTCAAGGGAAAGATTACTGGGGAGATTCCTCTCTGGGACCTGAGTAATTGTGGGTTATTGCTGTTAGCTGCAATCGAGTCAGCTACAACTCACAGCAACCTTAGGAACAGATGGAAACTATGCTCTATCCTGCACCATCCCCATGATCTCCACCAGGCTCAAGATGATTGTTGTAGACATCATATCCATCCAACCCTTTGATGATCTTCTTTTTTTTTTTTTTTGCTGGCACACCACTTGTCCCAGCATAGTATCTTTTTTCAAGGATTGATTCCTCCTAACAACATGTCTAAGGTATGTGAGATGAAGTTTCATCCTTCTTGCCTCTGAGGAATACTTTGGGTGCATTTGTTCCAAGATAGACTGTTTTTCTTCAGCAGTTTATAAGATAATCCATGTTCTTCACCAACATCACAATTTGAAGACCTCAGTTTCTCTTTGCTTTTCCATATTCATCATCTAACTTTCACATGCCTATGCAAAAATACCATGGTTTGGGTCAGGCACACATTAATATTTAACTTGACATCCTAACACTTTTGTAATTTAAAGGTATTTTTGACAGGAGATTTGACAGTACATTTTTTTTTTTTTTTGCTTCCTTGACTGTTACTACCATGGATATTGATTGTGGAGTCAATATGAAATAGTTGACAACTTTAGACTTTATCTTTCAAGTGCTGCCTATTGGTCCATTTGTGAGAATTTTTGTTTCTTTTTGTCCAGGTTCCCATTCCAAAGAAAGGTGACCCAACAGAGTGTGGAAATTATTGAACAATATTATTGATATAACATGCAAGCAAGATTCTGATGAAGAGTATCCAAAAATGACTGGAACAGCACATCAGCAGAGAACTGCCAGAAGTCCAGGCTGGGCTTAGAAGGGGTCGTGGTACTAGGGATATTATAGCTAATGTTAGATGGATCTTAGCTGAAAGCAGGGAGTGCCAGGGGAATGTCTATCTGTGTTTCATTGACTACGCAAAGGCGTTTGACTGTGTGGAATCACAACAAACTGTGGCTGACTCTGAGAAGAAAGGGAATCTCAGAACACTTGATTATGCTAATGTGAAACCTATACTTGGATCAAGAGGCAGTCATCAGAACAGAGCAAGGAAACACTGCATGGTTCAAAATTGGGAAGGGCATACACCAGGGATGTGTCCTATCTAGACAGCTTTTCAACCTGTATACAGAACAGATTATCCGAGAGGCTGGGATCTATGAGGACAAGTGTGACATCAAGATTGGTGGAAGATTCATAAACAATCTGCATTATACAGATAACACAACCTTGCTTGCTGAAACTGAAGAGGACCTGATGTGCTTGCTGCAGAAGGTCAAGGACTGCAGCCTTCAATATGGATTGAGGCTCAATGTCAAGAAGACAAAGATTCTCACCACTGGACCAACTGGCAGCATCGGGATGAATGGTGAAGAAATAGAAAATGTTCACAGTAGCTTTAGTTTGCTTGGCTCCACAGTCAACTCTCTTGGCACCAGCAGCCAGGAAATTAAAAGACATATTGCAACGGGAAATTCTGCTGTTAGGGACCTCTCCAAAGTACTGAAGAGCAATGGTGTCTTTCTGGAGACTAACATGCACCTGATAGAGGCCATGGTCTTTGCCATTACATGCTATGTATCAGAGAGCTGGACAATGACTAGGGATGACAGAAGTAGAATTGATGCCTTTGAGCTGTGGTGCTAGAAAAGAATATTGAATATACCATGGACTGTGAAGAAAACAAATAGGTTCATCCTAGAGAGGTTAAACCAGGCTGCTCCTTGGAGACAAAGATTTTGAAGCTTCATCTGACATACTTTGGACATGTGGCAAGGAGGGACCAGTCCTTGCGGAGGGACGTCATACTTGAGAGGGTGGAGGGACAGCACAGGAGAGGAATATCCTCTATGAAGTGGATTGATTGAGTGACTAGAGTAATGGGGGTGGGTGTGTTGGAGACAGTGAGACTGGCATAGGACAGAGCAGGGTTTAGGGCTGTTGTACATAGGGTCGCTATGAGCCACAGGCAACTCAATGGCACATAAACAAAAACATAATCCATACTGAAGACTATAGTCTTTGGTTTATTTTTTTTAGTTACTGTTTCTTTAATTCTTCTTCACTATACCCATGCAAAATTGTGTTATCTGCATAACACAGATAGTTAGGAATCTTCTTCCAATCCTGATGCTATATTCTTCTTCATTTAGTCCAACTTCTAAATTATTTTGCTCTAAACGTAAATTGAATAAGTATGGGAAAAGGATACAACCTTAGTTTGAAAAGGTGTAATTAAAGAGGTCAACTTCAAGGTGCCTATTGGACACCTCCATGGCTGTGTAGAGTTTGTACAAAAATTAAGTAAGTGTTGATTATTTGTATTATGCCTCCTAATCCATGTCTATAAGACAAAAGTTAGACTTCCTTGAGATAACAAATTATGCAAGTTGAAGCTGAAGCTGAGGAAAATTAAGCCAAATCCATGGGAACCAAAACATGACTTTGAGCCTATCCCACCTGAATTTCAGAACCATCTCAGGAATAGGTTTGAGGTCTTGAACACTAATGAGCAAAGACCAGATGAGTTGTGGGAGGATATCAAGGGTATCATACAGGAAGAGTGCAAAC
>NW_006399758.1:18218764-18225295 GCF_000299155.1 Elephantulus edwardii | reverse complement strand
TGTGTCTGATACAGGCCATGGTCTTTGCTATCACTTGTTATGCATCAGAGTTGAACAATGACTAAGGAGGAAAGATGAGAATTGATGCCTTTGAGCTGTGGTGCTGGAGAAGAATATTGAGGGTACCATGGACTGCTAGGAAAACAAACAGATTCATCCTGGAAAGGGTTAAACTGGGATGCTCCTTGGAGGCAAGGATTCTGAGGCTCCTCTAACATACTTTGGACATGTTGTAAGGAGGGACCAGTCCTTGGAAAGGGACATCATGTTTGGGAGGGTGGAGGGATAGCACAGGAGGAGAAGGCCCTCTATGAGGTGGATTGATTCAGTGACTAGGGTAATCGGGATGGGAGTGTCAGAGACAGTGCGACTGGCACAGGACAGAGCAAAGTTTAGGGTTGTTGTATATATAGGGTCGCTATGAGTCGCAAGCGACTCCAAGGCACATAACAACAATAACCACAATCTTTGCATATTCAACATTTCTTAGCATAGTGATTAAAATGTAATGCCCATTCAACAAAATCTTATTATATCAAATAAAACTGAACAGACTACACTATGCTCAAGTCACAAGTCAGATGGTTTATGGACTTCCAAAAGTTTACATGTGTAAGAATCTCTGAAGCCACTCTTCCTTGGCTGACTCTCGACATGTAGTTTAAAGTATAGATTGAGAACACTCAGCAGGAAGCTAGCAGAAAACAGCTTACTAACCAAGCACACAGACATGTCCCCAAGAAAAACAGGGTGAATTCATGAGACCTCATAAGACCCAGAAGAGCATCCTTAGTGGAAAATAAAACTCTTGAGAGCTTTAGAAAATACAAATTTATGAGATGCGAAAGTACGTGTGAGAACGTAAAATAAGTAAAGATAAGCTTTTCGTGTCTTTATTAATACCATCTGAGTAAATTATTAAAAGCCCTGGTTCCTGAATGCCCAAAGTTACATTCCTTTCTAGCCTCAGAGAAAACTGTTTGATGTATTACTTTATGGTCTTTGAGATAATTGTTTATTGTGTAGCAAGAAGTTTGGCTTTTCTGATAAGTAATGGAATGCTTGTATTCTCTTTATAAGCTGAGAAAAAATAAACATGGGGTCTTGTCTTTTTTACCTGACGCCCTGTGCCTCCCTTTCTTTGTCTTTCTACGTGTTTTTTCCTCAGCAGCACTACAACCTCAAGTCTTGCCAGAAAACAGCAACATACATGAAACAGGAGGATGGACAGGGCTATTTCAGGTTGGATAAAATCTAAACACAATTAAAAGGCCTGGAAAGAGATTGGGCATTTTTACTTAGTTACTGATGCTACGGAAGAAAGAGCGGGAGATGAGCTTCTGCAAATGTGACACTCTACTGAGCAGTTCTGTTTAGTAACATGCAAAATCACCATAAGTCAGAATCCATTTGATTTTAATAGATCTGAGTTCTTGTCTGATGGATAGATTTCAGAGATAAACTGAAGGGAAATTCAGCACAATCTACAAACAAGAAAAAAGCCACAGTGGGGGACTGGTCACACAGTCAGGCAATCCATTATCTTAATCCCCAGGGCTTGTTCAGCAGGCCGTTCAATATCACACACATAAGCTCAAGATTAACAAAATTGGAATATGGGGGGGGGGTTAATGTATTTCTTTTAAGGAGCTCAAGTGGCCTAATGATAAGAAGTTGTGCACTCAGTTCAAATCCACCAGCTGCTTCACGGGAGAAGGATAGGCAATCTCTGACTGTGCAATTAACTGCCTCCGAAAACCCACTGGAGGGTCAGCTATAGGTCAGTTCTGACTCTAGGCATACAACTGTGTGTTTCTTTAGGGAACTTTAGTGGCCTACTGGATAAGAATTTGCACTGCCAACCCAAACATAGGCAGTTCCAAACCACCAGTGATTCTGTAGAGAGAGAGGGGGGGAAAAAGCAATCTCGTCCTATGTGATTTACAGTCTACAAAACCCCATTGGTAGGTTATCTGTGAGTCGGTTCTGACCTGATAGTTATGACAGAGACAGAGAAATGGGATGGGGAGGGAAGCGTTGGGTTGGGGGGAAGAGATGGGGTGCAGAGAGAGACAGGTGGGGAGAGAGAGTATGTGTTTCTTAAACACGGAACTGAACTTTAGGTTCATTTATAAATCTTCTTCAAATGGTAAATCCATGCCATTCCTCCCAGAGTGTCAGAGAGCTAGTATTTTCACTTTAAACCTTCCTGGTACTGCTAGTGTATAGAAAATGTCAGTCAACCCCAGGGGAAGAAACACCATGGAAAGCACCCAAACAAAACAGCAGCCAGGCCCTGAAACTGTGCCCTCAAACAGGACGATATTTGGTAACAGGAAGGGAGAGAACAGTCATACAACCAGTTCATAGCAGTTAATATGGCCGATTTAAATGCAACCAAAAGCTACCATTTATTATTAACAATGTCTCCTGTGCTAAAATTTCACCTCACAAGAATTGTTGTAAAGGCACTTCCAAAATCATTTTTATCATATAGGTAAGAATGCTCAGGCACAAGTAAGATTAGTGCCTAAGATTTTGCCTAAGGTTACCCAGTTAACTGACAGAACTGGGCCAGCACTTGTTAAATAGGAAAATTAATAACATAGTAAGTTATCAGCATTAACAACAAAGTAAATCTTACTTAGATTTTTAGTTTTTCTTATCCATGAAACCAAAAATTAACAATAAAAAACCTGTTTCAAATTCTAAATGCCTACTAAAAACCACTCCACTGCATTGTAAATTTGTCTTATCTGTTTGAAAAGCAGTAATCAAACCAGCATGTCCTGATTTAAGCCTCAGAGAGGCTTATGACTACAGTTTGATGGGGAGGCAACATTTACAGCCAGGCCAGAAGTCACCTGACCTAAACTGAGTTCAACCACATTCGATTAGTCAATGGATAATTGATGTTTCTCCTGTCCCTTCTCTTCATAAGCTTCATTAAATCTAGCTTCATTGAGCCATTTGTTCTTTCTAGAATTACAACAGTCTCCCTAAATGCCTCTAGAACAGCACTGGTGGACTAGTGGTTAAGAATTGCACTGTCATTTTAATCCATTAGCTGCTCTGAGGGGAAAAGATGGCCTTGTTGTTGTTTACCATCCAGTTGGAAAATGACCCATAGCTGATCCTCCAGTGGGTTTTCAGGGGCAGAAAGTTGCATGGGAGAAGATTGCCTATCTTTTTCTTATCAAGAGCCATTGGATTAAAACTGTGTACCTTTGTACTGGCAGCACAATTCCTTACCACTAAGCCATTAGAGCCTCTAATAATAACCCACTGAAACGTCAGCTATGAGTCAGTTCCAACTTAACAGCTATGCATATAAGACGCACTGGTTGTGATGCAGTTAAAGTTTTAGGCTGTTTTCTGGACCTACCAGCTGCTGCATGGAAGAAAGTTGTGGCAGTCTGCCTCTGTAAAGATTCCAGCCTTAGAAACCTTGTGAGACAGTTGTACTCTGTCCTATAGGGTCACTCTGAGTCAGAATTGACTCGGTCGCCATGGTTTGGGTTTGGTTTGCACGTGTACAAGTAGACTAACTGCCCACAATAAACCTTATGTTCCAATATTAGTGAGTTTTTATTCTTTTTGAACAGCTCCAATAAGGGCTATGATTCCAAGAGTCCTATAAATCACAGCCCAGAACAGAAACTAATCCCCGTGGATAGTTAGGACTGGTTCTACTTTTTCAAAAAGAAGACAACTTAAGTCTTAGGGCAGGGGTGAAAACTCAGAAGCAAACAGTTCTACTGAGAAGAATTCTATACTGAGCTGAAAGTGGAGCTAGCTGGTCACACTAGCCAGGAAACAACAGAAGTATTCAGAGGTCAAGCACAACATGATTTAGAGATCATGAGGCCTGTGAGGGACCAAGAAGATCCAAAGCAGTTACCAGCCATGCCTTTCCTGTCATAAGAAGCAGCTGGAACACACAATCATTTCCTGTGTCCTGGCAACGAAGAATAAGTTCCTGTGAAAACTCACCTTTGGAACAGCTGAAAGCATTTGGAGTGGCTTTTTCACTTACCACAGTAGGTGTACCAAACACTTAAATCAGAGGAGTTGCAGATCCAGTGTTGCTGCTTGGGTTCAGGAAATACAGTTGGAAACAGTGTGGGGAAAAGCATAAACGAGAACATGATTGAAAATCGCCAAAGCTTGAAAAAGAAAGGAAGCCGGCTGGCTGGCTGATAATCAGATTCTTCTTTTTCAGTAAGCAGACAAAAATTAAATTCGTCATCAATCACATGATTTCTGAGTTCCTGCTCAACTATTTCCTCTTTTATGTGTGTGTGTCTGTGTATGTTTCTGTTTTTAATATCCAAGTAGTTCCTGTAAGGGAGGAACGGACAATTATTTCAGATTTACTCCTTTGGAAAATTTAGCACAAATGAGAGTGACTGGAACTTTAAAAACAAAACCAAACCCTTCTGTGTCTATAGAAACTAAAACCATCTGTCTCAAGTTTCAGCTGAGCTCACCCCTATTTGCAATACAGTATTCTCTCCAAGAGCTCTTTTACTACAATGTTTCAAGCCTCAAAAACCTGGGTCTAAAGAGGAACTGAACACAATTTCATGCAAACTAATTTTGCTCAAAATTAGGTTTAGCTGTAGGACTAGGCGAAGATTTCAGAAATGGGACACTTATTATAGTGTTATTCTGTAAATGTAAAATTTACCAGCCTCCTGCCTCACCATGGGATATCTCATGGGCTACCAAAGGAACTATCCTCTTTGTTTAGTGTTCATAGGGTTTTTGAAGAGGAATGTGGCATCAGGATTGGAGGGAGACTCATCAATAACCTGTGTTATGCAGATGACACAACCTTACTTGTTGAAAGTGAGGAAAACTTGAAGCACTTGTTGCAGAAGATCAAGGAATGCAGCTTTCAGTATGGACTGTGTCTCAATATCAAGGAAACAAAGATTCTTACCACTGGACCAGTAGGCAGTGTCATGATGGGTGGAGAGGAGATTGAAACTGTCAAAAGCTTTGTCTTACTTGGATCCACAATTAACACCCTTGGTACAAGCAGTCAGGAAACAAGGAGACACATTGCATTGGACAAATCTGCAGTTAGGGGCCATTCCAAATTATTGAGGAGTAGTGATGTCAGCTTGAGGACTAAGATGTTTCTAATTCAGGCCATACTCTTTCCAATTATTATCTATGCATCCAAGACCTGGACAATGAATAAAAATGACAGGAAAAGAAATGATGCCTTTGAGCTGTGGTGTTAGAGAAGAGCACTGAATGAATAGAAATGTCTTGGAGAGGATGCAGCTGGCATGCTCTTTGGAGGCAAGAATGATGAAGTTTTGCTTCACAGACTTTAGAAATATTGCTAAGAGGTGCTATTCCTTGGAGAGGGACATGATGTTGGGAAGGGCAGAGGGTCAGGAGAGGAAGACCTTCAACCAGGAGGATTGATACAGTGACTGCTGCAATGGGCTCTTGTGTGTAAAGAAGTGTGAGGATGGCGCAGGACTGGACTAGGTTCAGATCTTTTGTTCATAAAGTTGCTATGTGTCATACTCCACTCAACACCACCACCCAAGGAACAAGTCTGTCTTGAAGGAAATGCAATCAGTGTGTTCTTTAGAGGCAAGAATAGTAAAACTTTGTCTCATATTCCTTGAGCATATTATCAGAGGGAATGAGTCCTTGGAAAAAGACATTACACTGGGAAAATTAGAGGGTCAGAGAAAAAGAGGAAGAATTTAACAAGCTGGATTGATATAGTGACTGTAATAATGAGCTTCAGTACAACAGAGACGGTAAAGATGGTATAGGATAGGGCAAGGTTCACATCTATTGCTCATTGGGTCCCTCTATTTAGTAAACTCGATGGCACATAACAACAACAACAACAACTTCAACTTCCCTGCCTGGCTTGTAAATGCAGACACCTACAGCAGATGACAATGCAAGGGAAAGTTTTGGCCCTTAACAATGTTCATTATCTTGTGTGTCTTTCATTTCAAAACCCTCAATTCATTTGAGAAAAGTAGTAAATCCTCTATATGCTGTGTTACATGAGATTCTCTAATTTGATATAATTTTGAAGTGAGTTGGCTCCTCAGTCAACACTCTTGGTACCAGCAGCCAGGAAATCAAGAGACGAATTGCATTGGGAACGTCAGCTGTGAGGGACCTCTCAAGAGTACTGAAGTGCAACGACGTCAGGCTAGAGACTAAGGCACGCCTGATCCGCAATTAAGTGCTATGCATCGGAGAGTTGAACAGTGACTAGGGATGGTAGAAAGAGAATTGATGCATTTGAGCTGTGGTGCTAGAGAAGAGTGTTGAGTATATCATGGACTGCTAGGATAGCAAACAGGTTTGTTCTGCAGAGGGTGAATCCAGGCTACTCCTTGGAGTCAAGGATTATGAAGATTCATCTAACATACCTTGGGCATGTTGCAAGGAGGGACTTGTCCTTGGAGAGGGACATCATATTTGGGAGAGTGGAGGGACAGCGCAGGAGAGGAAGACCCTCGATGAGATGGATCGATTCTG
>NW_006399758.1:18129011-18217315 GCF_000299155.1 Elephantulus edwardii | reverse complement strand
ACACAGGGTTGCTATGAGTCACAAGGGACTCGATGGCACATAACAAAAACAACTACTGACCATAGCTAAGTGTATTGCTATTGTTATTGCTATTGCAACAGCTATTGCTGCTGTAACCAATTTAGTGACTTAATATAGCACACATTTCTTTCTTACAGTTCTGTAGGTCAAATGTGAAAAGTCAGTTTGACTAAAGTCATCAGAGCTCATTCTTACTAGAAGGTATTCCTGTCCATTGATGACTTCACCACATGGAAGCATGGGGACACACAAACAGGGTGTGTTAGTCTATCCACAAGGGGATTGGCTAGTCTTACCATTAAGGTGAGCAGAATAGCAACAGAAATCGGGAATATCACTACCAAGAAAGAGGAAGCAGTGCATGTTATTTGTAGCCAGAGATTCTGGCACAACAGCCTAGAACTGCATCTGAAAAACAGCAGCCTTATAAGAAAACCAGAGACTACCTGAGACAGAACTGATTTGTGACTACTGCCCCACAGAGCAGAGACAGAAGCCTTCACCCTAGCTTGCTAGAGGACTGAGGAAAGATGTCCTTACTGGCAGGACTATGGAAACTCCCCCCACCCTTGGATCCTCATACTCATTATACAATAATTGTTTTATACAATATTTGTCCTTCTGGGACTGAGTTAGTTCACACAGCATAATGAACTCCAGTCCCTCCCAAGCTAGGTAATAATTACAAAATCATTGTTCCTGCATGCTGTGTTGTATTCCATTGTGTGAATGTACCATAATTTCTCAATCCATTTGATTGTGGTCAGACGTCTGGATTGTTTTTATGTTCTTGTGATGGTGAATAATGCTGCTATGAACACTGGTGTACAGGTCTCCATTTGTGCCTCAGTTCTCATTATCTCAGGATATATTCCAAGCAGTATATGACCCAAGAGCTGGGTCATATGAAATTTCTATGTTCAGCTTTTTGAGGGAGCGCCAAACTGCCTTCCAGAATGGTTGTATCATTTTACAATCCCACCAACATTGTATAAGAGTTCCTATCTCATCACATCTTCTCCAACATTTATTACTACAGCAAATATTTCAAATCCTCTTCACTTTTACTTTTAGCAACCAAAGTTGTACTATCTGCATAATGCAGGTGTTGGTAAGTCTCCTTCTAATCCTTATGCCACATTCTTATTATTGTCCAATCTTAAGAATTATTCGCTTAGAACACAGACTGAATATGTATGGAGAAATGATACAACTTTGATGTAAACTTTTATAATGTTAGGGATGTGTGTACGGTATAAAGGTATTGTTGTTATATTTTTTAAGATGTCTATAACTTGTGGTTATACAATTAAATAAGTAAGAAAGAAATGTGGACAAGTGATTCGGTCTTCTAGAACAATATTAGCCACAAATTGGTAATCAGTGAATATAGATGATGGAAGTATAATAGCGTATTACTCTCTTCTGCCTTAACTTGTATATTGGAAATTCTCCAAAAAGAAAAAAACAATTAAAAATAAAGTGCTCTAAAGGGAGCTCTGGGGGCCTAGTGGCAAGAGAGCTGTACTGCAGTCCCAGATGCTCTGCTGGAAAAGGAGGGGCAACCTCCTCATGTACCAGTCAGATCTGATTTGATGGTACACACAGACACAAAATAATTTTTAAAAAAATTTAAAATAAAAAAGTGCTCTAAAAGAATGAGTAGGGATCTTTGGTGGTATGGAAAATTACATTGCTAGCCCAAAGGCAGCACCTCTTTGCTGATTTAAATCCATGTATGGCTCCTCACGGGAAAGGTGAGTGATCTCCCGAAGACATGCAGTTAAAAACCCACCAGTTTCTCTGAGGGAGAAAGATAAGCAATCTTCTCCAGTGCCATTTACTGCTTCTTACAACCTGCTGGAGGGTTAGCTATGAGTCAGTTCCAACTCTATAGCATATAACAACAACAGAAGAATGAGAACACATTTTTAGCAAGTATATAACCAAAGTAAGGCAGCCATTCATACCTCAGGTCATTTTATACTTTGCCTTCAACACCTGAGGTTGTTTAAAACTCAAACTCGTTGCAGTTGAGTCAGTACTGACTCATAGCTGCCCCTGGGTGGGGGGCGGGGGGGACTACAAAACACAGAGATGACTGCTTCTTATTCTCCACGGTGAACTGAACCACCAGAGGTTCCACACTTAGATTAGCAATGTAACTCCCTATGGACTAAGCCACCGAAGAATAGTGAAATCAACATTAAGATAAAGGATTGTGTTAATAATACACTTTCTTGTTAAAGACTCTGATATAACTTAGATGTCAGATGCAACCATTCTGCCTTTTGAGGTTCAAATGAAATTGATTCAAGCTCCTGTTCTCAAAGGCAATGAGAAGTAGGAGACTCATCATCTTCCCAGTCTTTCAGAGGCTAGTCTGTCTTCGGATGGGGGTGGAGATAGTAAAGGAACTGGAGGGAGGTTTGGATATTTTCCCCATTTACTAGACCTGAGTTTTTTCTACTGACCTATTTCAGTGATGAATCATTTTATTCTATACATGTTGATCCCACTCCATCCTAATCTGGTGGCCTACTGGTAAGGAATTGTCCTGCCAACCCAAAGGCAAGAAGATCAAATCCACAAGGTGTCCCATGCAAGAAAGATGAACAACTCCTGCAAAGTTTATTGTCTCTGTAAACCAACATTAGGATCAGCAATGTGTCAGTCCCCTGTGGACTCAATAAATGAGTTAGTGATTGAGTGAATCTCATTCCAAATCAATTCTTGGAAAGTCACTTTCTCCATTTAGGCTTTTTATTTATTTCAAAACATTTTACTGTGTTTTGGGTGAAAGTTTACAGAGAAAATTAGTTTTATACTCAACAATTTGTATACATTTTGTCCCATGACATTAATCGTAATCCCCTCAGTGTAAACAGCATTTTCCCTATTTGCTTCCTGGATTCTGTTCACATTTCCCCTTCTTTCTTGCTTTTTGCCTTCTGAAATTTGTTTGGGTTTTTGTTTGGTTTTTTTGTTTGTTTGTTTCGTTTTTTTTTGGTCAGTGCTACCTTTTTGGTCTCACAGGGTTGAGGAAGCATATTTCTCCTGGGTGTTACTGTTTGCTTTATAGGTCTATTGTTTTGCTGAAACGTGATCTCTGGGATTTAGCTCCACATTTGAAGGCTGTCCAAGGATCATTGTCACAAGTGTTATACTAGTCTTTATCAGGCCACTAAATCTGAACTTTTAAATGATTTTCCCTTATAGATTGTCTTGTCTGCCTCTCTGTCTAGGAACTTCTGCTATGATCCCAATCACGGTGGTCAGTAGAGGCAGCCAGGCACCATCTTGCTCTGGGCTCAGCAGAGGCTGTGGTTTGCATGGTCCTTCAGTCTGTTACTGAATGCAAGAGGTTCTTTCCATAGTCAATCGCCAATAAGACAAACAGATTGCAATATCCATAAGCACTTTATTACACAGAGCTGAAAGACAATGAGTAACTTCAGGACTGAATCCTCTAGGAGGGTGAGACTCACTTAACAAAGCACTTTCTTTATTAAAAAAGAAATCATTTTTACATCTGAAAAGAACAGTTCATATTTAAATACTAGTAATTCAGGAAGGGCACAGTCCCCTTCCTGGTAAACAGGCAGATTAAGGTACAATTTACATATAACTGGGGAAAAGAGCCTCAGAGAAATCTAGGAGAGATGTATTTCCTCTTCAGGTAAACAGATCAAACTACTTTACATGACTAAAGATACGAAACAGAATTCAGAGGTTAAGGAGCTAGTTTTGCAGGCTTAAGAAAACTGAAAATAGTTCTCTAATTATATAACTATAGTTTTATAACTGATACTTATATAGAGAATTCTGAACTTATTAATACCACCCTATCAAGTCCTTTGGATGAACTATTTCCTTCAATACTTTATTCTCTTCATTCTTCTTTGCTCTAGACAGGAAATATAAAATTGACTGGATGTGGACTGGCAACGTTTTATCTCATTGATGAATCCCTATCAATAGCAACAGCATCTCAAAACCAATTTCTATGAGGACAGAAATGCCTCCCATGTTCCATGCTGTAAACTTTTTTTAACAATCCTGACACCAACTGCAAAAAACTACCTGAGTGGATTGAGAAATTGTGGTATATTCATACAATGAAATAGTATGCAGCACTAAGGAACAATTCTTTTTTAAAGTACTACATGAGAGAACCTAGAGAACTTTATGTTGAATGAAATAACTCAGTCACATAAGGATAAATACTGCATAAAACCACAATCATTAAAACAACCCAGTGGTAGATGGAATTTGGTCCAGGACTTAAGAACAATAAATGACATAGTTGAGCCTCTACATCTTGTGGTTCCTAACCTCTACACTATAATAGACAAAGTGCTAGTCTATAGGCCTTTTATTTTAAGAACTACCTTCCCTCTGTAACTTGATTTGTGCCAATATTAGAACCTCTACTTGGAATATTATTGCTTTTAATTTTTGACTCATATACTTTTAACTTGTTAAATTTGTGTCTTCTAGGCTACAACAGTTCCAAGATACATCTTCAAGGATATGAACATGTACGGCTAAGCACAATTGATAACAGTGCATCTAAATTCCAAAATCAATCTTCACAGTAGTCTACATGTTTCCTATTGACAAAGGGGCCCTTTAGAGTAGTGAGAGATCTTCACCCTGAAACCTACAGCGTCCCTTTTCAGGAAATAGCAAAGAGAATACACCGTCCCCTTTTCCTTATGAATCAGGGTGAAGTCTCTCAAGGAGGAGTGGTAGGGGATGGCAAAGGACACACTGACAAAGGAGATTAATCAGAACTGCCTTTGACAAGCACTGTGGCAATTGGACAATTAAAACAGACTTTCAAGGGGGGAAAAAAGGAGGAACGAACTGGGGGGTGGGTAGAGAAAATAGGCAACAATGAATTAATGGAAATCCAAAAGCTTTGTAAATGTTCATTAAAAGTAATAAAATTTAATAATTTTTTTTAAAACCAAAAATCACAATTGTGAAAATAGGAGGATAACTGAGCAAGATATGTATAAATTCTCAAGGGGTGGGGGGACTGATAGCTGGGTTGATGGAGTCTGGTGGCTGAGGAGGAGAGAGAGTAGGGGATTTCATGAGGACTCAGAGGAATGGAGTGATAATAGACACAGGTAGTAGTTGTTTTTTTTTTTTTTTATTTTAATGAAAGTTTATAGAGATTTAGGGTTTCCAGTCATTCATTGTTGCACTTTTCCCCCCACCACATCCTCCCCAATTCACTCTTCTCCTTAAAACTCTTTCATTGTTATGCAATCCTTCCCCCCAAGTCCACTCAACTGTGCAGCCTTCATTCTGGTCTCCTGTCATGACAATAATACCCAATCATATAACCCTTTTAAACAGTTCTCTCCCTCATCTGTTTCAATGCAATATACATCATTCCTCCCCTCCTTCTCTCAACCCTGATGTCAGTCCTGTTTTACAATAGTGGCCCTATGCAATATTTGTCCTCTTGTGACTGAGATATTTCACTCAACATAATGTCCTCTAGGGTCATCCACTTTGCATAGTATTTCATAAGTTTCTTGCTTTTCAGTGCTGCATAGTATTCCACCAGAGCTTCTCTATCCATTCATTTGTTGATGGGCACTTGTTTCCAGCTCTGCTGTTGTGAACAAAGCCACAATAAATATGGGTGTGCATGGTGGTAGTTAATTTTATGAAGTACAGTCTATATGAGGGATTGTGTGGGGCACAATGAGCATGAATGAAGCACAATGTTTATGGGTGGGTGCAAATCATTTTTTTTAAATGGAAGGGAAAATAAAGAAAAAAGTGTATGATATAAACAAACACTGTAGATTTAGAAAGCAAGTAATCCCACCTTTGGACAATACTTGACTGGAAGTATTAAAAGGGAAGATTTGCCCTAGGGATAAACTTGTTAAAAGTAGAATTTGGTAGTGGATACTGGTGCTTAGTCTATGGAAAAGATTCCGTCCCACCCAGTACTCCGAGATTTGTATTTGAAAACATTTGTAGACCTTTCCATACCAGGAAATATATGCAATATGTACAGCTAAAATGTAGAAATATCTGCCAAATCTTTATATGCTCATAAGTGAACTCTTAAACCACCCCATATCTGTTCAGCTTACATATCTATCTATCTATACATCCACCCTCGCATTGTTGTTGAGTTGGTTCCAGCTCATAGTTGACCCTCCATCAGGTTTGCAAGCTGTATGGTCAGGAACAGATCACCTTTCTCCCATGGAGTGGTTGGTGCATACAGACCACCAGAGAATTGCAGCCTTTGGGTTGTCAATACAAACCTCCACCAACTACACCACCAGGACTCCCTATGTACCACAGTAAGTTTAGTATTATTACAGAATTGTGTAATAGTATTTACAGCTATTATTTTTACTTTTGCATCTCTCCCATATTCCTTTATTCCGAAGTCACGTTGTAGAATGATTTTTTATTACCTTTTCCTTAACTCAATGCTTAATACACATTTGCTGTCTAGTTAGTAACTTTCCTTTTCTCTCCCTCCAAACACTAGAAACTAACTATAAATGTTTTCTTGTACGCAAGAATCTCTTCTTGATACTTTATAATACTGGTCTTATATGGTAAGGGGTCTAGTGGCATGATGAGGTACATGGTGGGATGGTAACTGGAAGGCTGGTCATTTGAGTCCACCAGGTACTGCTCAAGAAAGAGATAAAAAGGTTACAAGAGTCAGAATCTACTTGATGACAGTAGGTTTCTTTAGATCTCACACACACTAGTCATTCTGTGATTGTCTTTTATCACTCAACATGCCTTCCAGGTTTGACCATGTTATGTTTATCACTTTATATTGGTTAATATTCCATTGTGTGTGGACCATAGTTTATCCACTCATGTGCTGAAGGACACTTACATTGATTCTTTTTTGGTATTGTGAATAGTGTTTTGACAGTGTGACAAACATGGATGCCCACTTTTCTACTTATTTTCCCCCACAAACATGTTATCTTCTGAAGAATTCTTATACCAATAGGACTTCCCCACTCCATATAAGTGAAAACATTTAAATGATCATATGCACTCGCTGGCAACAAGGAGATGGACATTTAAAGAAAGATATGCTGAGTTGCAAACCAAAGGGAAGGTGGTTCAAATCCACCAGTTGCTCCTCAGGAAGATGGGGAATCACTCACATGCAATTAACTGCCTCTGAAAACCCACTGGAGGGACAGTTCTGATTCAGTGGTACTTAACACATCAGGGAGAGAATTCTGGAACTTTTCCAAAACAAGCATTTGATTGTTGGGTAATTCAGAATAGAAATTACTGACTTATATAGAAGGTACAACCCATCTATTTTGCACAAATTACTTTCCTATTCTAATAGGATGAACTAAGGGAGTAGAGATCCTAGAGGAGCAAATAGGACCACTAAAGATACTGTTTAAATCACAATTTTCTTGATTTAACCACTCATGCAAAACCTATACTCAGACCAGGAAGCAGTCCTCAGAACAGAGCAAGGAAACACTGCATGGTTCAAAATTAGGAAAGGAGTGTCAGGGATGCATCCTGTCTCCATACCTTTTTAATCTATATGCAGAACAGATCATTTGGGAGGCTGGGCTTTACTGATAAGGAATGAGCCATCAGGATTGGAGGAAGACTCATCAACAAAACATGCTGTGGCTGCTAAAACTGAGGAGGACTTTAAGTGCTTCCCGTAGATGGTCATGGACTGTAGTCTCCAATATGAAGCTCAGCATCAAGAAAACAGATTCTCATCACTGGGCCAATTGGCAGCACCATAATAGAAAGAGAAGAGATTGAGGTTGTTAAGTTATAGCTTGCTCCGCTCCACAATCAATACACTTGATGCCAGCAGTCATGAAATCAAAAGAAATTGCACTGGGAAAATCTGCTGTCAGGGAACTCTCCAGAGTACTAAGAAGCAATGATGTCAGTATAGAGGCTAAGGTGCAGCTGATCCAGGCCATGGTCTTCTCAATTACTTGTTATGCATCAGAGAGCTGGACAATGACAGAAGAATCATCAATGCCTCTGAATTGTGGGTTGGAGAAGAGTATTGAACATACCAAGAAAATAAGTTGTCTTGGAGAGGGTGAAAACAAGTTATCCTTGGAGTCTAGGATTTTGAAGCTCCGTCTCAAATAATTTGGGCAGGTGACCAGGAAAGACCAGTCACTGAGGAGGGAACATCATGCTTGAAGTGTGGCGGGACAGCACAGGAAAGGATGACCTTGGATGAGATGGACTGATACAGTAACTGGGGTATTGGGGGTAGGTGTGTTGAAGTTAGTGAGACTGACTCAGAATAGGCAAGTAACTATGAGTTGCAGACAACAGCGTATAACCACCACCATCACCACCACACTAGACTGTACATGAAGTTTCTTATGGGTAAGAATACCAAAGGAGGGATAAAAAAATTTGTGTTTTAAACCAAAAAAAGTTAATATTGATTCTCATATTTTTTTAGTTTTAACAAGGTTGTTTAAAGTGGGAAAATATATCCTTATATTTACAAAAAAATCCAAACACTAAGAAAAAGGTAACTCTCCATTACTTTTCACTTTTCACATACTAGCTTAAAAAATCATGCTTATCCACCTCATCGCCTATATAAAATCATCTTTGTATGTACCATAATGGGTATATATATTCAACATTTTCCTAAAACTCATGTAAAATTATGTACATTTTCATTTTCAAGTATGTTATTTTATTATAAATGACCATCATTCACTAAAATTAATTCAAAGTTCTATTTGATAGTTTCAAAGTTTTAAGAATCAGTCACCAACATTCAAAAATAATGGCAATTTTATTACTATACATCGATAAGTCACAGTTAAGCCAAGACATAAAGACAACACAGTCATTTCTCATTTTTAAATTGTGTCTTCTCAGTAGCTTCTTCCATATCAAAAGTGAACGGTTTGTCATAGCCCATCAGATGGTTAAAGTCTTTGGGGTTTGGAAAGAGCCCTGGATTAACTAACAATGATTTTGTTTTAGCATAAAATGTGGTGAAGACATGGGGGCTCTTTGGAATCTTCACATCATTCTGGTGAAATACTGTACTTGTTTCTGATAGTAAAATATTGTAAGTAATGGCTTTATAAGTGTCTGTCATTGCCTCATGGTACAGCCGAATTACATAGCCTTTTGTAATAAAGTGAAGGAGCAGTGGAGTGACCAACGTAAAGCTTCCTATGACGCCATAAAATAAGATTTGCAAAGGCAGACTTCCAAGTATGATATTACTTTGTGCAAAAATATATGGCAGAAAAGCAAGGCTGATTACACTTGTAGAATAAGAGAAACACTTCACACCTAAATAGGAGGGGGGGGGAAAAAGAAAGAATTTTTAAATTATTCCTAAAATAACCAATCTATTCTTTTCTACCTCATTATATTGTCATCAAAACAACAAAATCAAATATATATTTATTACATGCCAGATTCTGTTTTAATCCTTTTACAATTATCAAAGCTCTAATGACACATATCTAATTATTGTCACCATGTTAGCATCCTGCCTATCTAACACAAGGAAAATGAAACACTCATACAACAACACATAGCTAGCAAGTAATAGAGTTGGGATACAAAGCCTATCAATGTGTCTCTGGAGTCCATGCCATTTACCAGCGAACAGCCTCTCCAAGTTAGAAACTATTTCAGGGCTTAAGGGCCTCCAACTCAGCTCCTGAATAGAAAAATTACTATTCTTCAAAGATCTTTATTAATACTATAAAGCTGATCCAGTCAGTAGATTATAAAACTTTCTGTTAATAAGAAGTTTCATATATCTAACACACAATAATCACACATGGTAAACTTTTTATCAGGCTAAGTGCCAAGAATTGAGATGGTATTTAAAAAACCCTATTAATCATAGAAAAGTATATGGGAAGAATATTCCGTTTCTATCAACAAATAATACTTCATTTAAACAATTAAATCATTTTTATGTATGCACTCTCTTCTTAATTTTAAACCATGTAGTGTTCCCTTGCTCTGTTTGGACAACAGCCTCCTGGTCTAAGTATAGATTTGGTTTCCCATAAGCACAATTAAATGCTCTGGGATTCTCATTCTTCTCAGTAATAGCCCTAACCTGTTATGATCCACACAGTCTAATGTCTCTGCATAGTCAAAAAAGCATAGACATTCTTCAATATTCTTTACCTTCAGCCAGGATCATCTGACATCACTAATGATATCCCTGTTGCCACAGCCTTCTCTAAATCCTGTTTGAACTTCTGCCAGTTCCCTTTCTATGTATTTATCTAGCAATTTTGAATGATCTCCAGTAGTATTTTTGCTTGCATGTGGTATTAATGATACTGTTGAATAACTTTCCACATTCTGTTGGATCATCTTTCCTGGGTATAGGAACAAACATGGACCTCTTCCAATCCGTTGGCCAGATAAGGGTCCTCAAATTTTCTGGCATAGAGGGCTGAGAGCATCCAGTGTTGCATCTGTTAACTGAAACAAGTCAATTGGTATCCCATTGACTCCTGGGGCCTTATTTTTTTCCAATGCCTTCAGTTCAACTTCCTCCTCCATTACCATTGGATCCTGTTCATATGGTACTTCCTGAAATTTTTTAATGTCAGTCAGTTCATTTTGGTACAGTGACTCTGGTGTTCCCTCCATCTTTTTTGCCCACTGCATCTCTCTCAATATTGCGACTCAAGACTTAAATTTGTTTTTCAGTTCTCCCTGTTTGAGAAATAGAGTTCTTCCCTTTTTATTCTCCAATTCCAGCTCTGTACATTCCATTATAATCTTTTGCTTTGTCTTCTCGAGTTGCCCTTTGAAATATTCTGTTCACCTCTTACTTGGGCATGTTTTCCCTTTGTTTTGGCTGCTTCTTAGAGCTTTGCGCTCTAGTGCAGTTTTTAGAGCCTTCTCTTGACATCCATTTTGGTTTGGTTTTTCCTTTCCCCTCTGTCTTTTTAAGAAACTTTTGCTTTCTTAATGGATGATATTATCCCACAACCCATTTGGTCTTTGATCACTGGTGTGATCAAACCTATTCTCTTTTTTTTTTTAACTTGTTGAGTGCCATTAAATCGGATCTGACTGACAACAAAGGAGGGAGATTGTCCCTCCTTCTCCAGCAGATCATCTGGTGAAACCTATTAAGATGATTTTGAAACTCAGATGGAATAGACTCAAGATCACATTTTTATTCTCATGGACTTATTTTCTTTGGCCTCAATTTGAACTTGCATAAGAGTAATTGATGGTCTGACCCACAATCCACCCCTGGCCTGGTTTTGACTGCTGATAATGAGTTTCTCCAACGATTCCTTCCATAGATGTAGTCAATCTGATTCCTATGTGGCCCGCCATGTGAGGTTCATGTGTAAAGTTACCATTTGTGTTTTTTCGGAAAGGTATTTGCAATAAATAAATCACTGAAAATACAAACTTTGATCATTCTATTTTCAGCCACATTTCTATCACCAAGCCCATATTTTCCAACTATTACTCCTTCTTGACTGTTTCCAGCATTTGCATTCCAGTTACCATTTATCATTAATGCATTTTGATTGCATGTTTGGTCAATTTTGGACTGCTGCTGTTGTCAACCCTTGTAATTAAGGAATGGTAAATAACAGGTATCATATGCTAAGTGTATTTTTCACAATTAAATGAAAAGGAGATAGTCCTACTTCTGATTACCCACCAAATACTGCCCGGGCCAGATTTCCAGTGTAGATCAGCCTTCCATCTTCTGATTTTTCAGGTTGTTTATGTAAGCATCGAACACATCCCTTGCAGCAAACAGAGACCTTCTATTGAAACAGAGACCATTACAATATGACTATGTACATAATCATGTGCATTTCAGGCCAATTTTTTAAAATTAATATAATGCAGAATAAGAGACAACTTGTTATATGTAGTGATACAAACTATTCTCCCAAATAACCTCCAAAGCTAAAAAAAAAAAAAACAAAACACCAGCTTTCCCTAATTCCAGTCACAAGTAAGAACAGGCTGAATTGGGGTTTGAAGATCTAGATTTGAATTTCAGCTTCTCAGATCTACTGTAATCTTCAGTATTTAACAGGGCAGTGAAATAGTTTCTTCTGCTCTGTCTTAAAAGATGCAAATAAATTCTCTTTTCAAAAGAAGCTGTAAAGTTTTACAACTCTCTCCCAGAGGAGCTGGTGGATTCAAACAGGTCGTTACATTAGAAGCCCAAATGAAAGCAACACTTTCCCTACATATCTTGCAAATTACTGTTGTTATGTGCTGTAGGAGTCAACTAGGACTCTTGGCAACTCTCTACTCTGTACTTACTCCTGTGCCATTCTCATCATCTCGGATATACTTGAGCCCATTTATCATTCCACGTATTGAGGATCTTCCTCTCTTTTGCTGATCCTCCAACTTTCCAAGCCTGGTGTCATTTTCCAAGGACTAGCCTCTCCTAACAGTATGCTGTTAGGGGGGGTGGGAATCCTGAAATGCCATACCAATTTCCGGAAACACAGAGAAAATCTGAAAATTAATTTCACAGCACGTATTTAAAAATGTAATTGCCATGACTAACTACTTTACATTGAAATTTAAATTCTATCTCAATCCTATAATATGCATTTTGTCCAAGTAAATTAGCATTTATTCTAATTAAAATGACTAGGTTAACATCTACAAATTTTACTTTCCAGAGGCCAAAGGAATACTAAAAATAGAGGCGCCTGACATATTTTGGACATGTTGCAAGGAAGGACCAGTCCTTGGAGAGGGACAGCACAGGAGAGAAAGACCCTTGATGAGATGGACTGATTCAGTGACTGGGGTAATGGGCGTAGGTGTGTCAGAGAAAAGAAGGTTGCTACACGATAGAGTAGGGTTCAGAGCTGTTGTCCATAGGGTCACTATGAGTTGCAAGCACATAACAACGAAAAACGAAGGACCTCTGATTGCACAGAGAAGTACTGGATCAAAGATGTATCTGTAACGATTTATAGGATAACTTGTGGGATTTTACTCTGTCCTCTATGGCCGATACGGGCCTCCGGTGGCATAATTTGCTGTGCTAACCAAAAGGTCGGCGGATTGATTCTACCAACTGCTCCATGGCGGCACTGATCCTGTCACTATGAGTTTGAATGGACTCAATCGAATAGGAACCATAAAAAACTAAACAGAATTTCGGTATGTCTCCAATAATTGCGTTCAATTTCTTTGTAAAGTAACTCTTGTCACTTTCTGCTTAAGGGCAGAAAATGGGAATAAACCGAGGAATCATGAGCCTACACTACTCGGAAACCCCCGGAAAAGCAATCACGCTACTTGTTGTTATGAACTGTCGAGTCATCTGAGACTAATAGCAACCCCATGCACAAGGAAGCCTGTGAACTCCGGGACCCGGTGATTGCAGAGGCTAAGGCCTAGTAAGTAGATAGACCCTTGTGCAAGACCCGCGCAACTCCTTCTGCACTATGGCATCCGGCAGGCCGCAAGTCTGGAAGGAAACAAAAAGAGCTGGCCCCTCCTCCCACCAAGGCCGGGAGCTTCGCCCACCCTCACTGCCCTTTTCCGGGGCGCTCGCCCTCGAACCACCGACCTGCGTTCGCCCCAGACCCTGGGGAGGTGGGCCGGTTCCCCGCAGCACCGGGGTCCCACCGCTGACCAGGCCCGAGGAACTCCTCCAAGTGGCCGCCCAGGAGGCAGCAGCCTTGGGGTCTCGGAATGCAGCCGACGCCCACAGAGCCGCCTGCTTCCCCCGGAGCCGCAACCGAGTCGCCAAGGGGCTTCCGACGGCCAGAAGTAGCATCCCGACTGCCACCTTCTCCCCGACCGCGGCGGGCCCGTGGCTCACGCGAGTTGCGCACGTAGTCACCCCAACCCCCACCCCCGCTCCCGCAAAGGCCCGCGCGTGCGCAGATCTGGGGCCTTCCGCCACCTTTGCGCGCGCGCGCGCGCGATTCTTAGGGCCAATGTGACTTGCCGACTGAGAGGCACCTAACAACAGTAATTCTAGGACAAGTAACTCTGGCAGCGCTGTGGTTAAGCTCTCACACTGCTAACTAGCTGAAAAGTCGGTGATTTGGATCCAACCACTCAGGAAGAAAGAAGAGTATAAAAGATGTGGCAGTCCCGTTCCATGTGATTTACAGCCTTGAAAACCCTCTGGACAGTTCTAGACTAACCTCACGATGGGTCAGAATCAACTCCACAGTAGTGGGCTTGATATTTAAGGAGCAGGGGATATAAACGTGCCTGGAAAAAACTGAGAATCCACAGTAGTCCTTTTGTGATGGAGGAAATAGGAATAAAGACACTGCAGAAGACAATGCTATATTTTGACAATTTTTTTAAATGTTCAAGAGAAATTTTTTCTGTCTAAATATTTTGTATGTCATCTTAAGAAGGCATCATCAAGTGAGCCATAAACTGATAAAACAATATATTCAGCTGAATTTAGAAGGATGAGGATTCAAATTAAGGGGGCACACTCTTGTTCAGTACTACTTCAGCTAGAACAGGTTTTATTTGACATCAGTACCACCTCAGAGGAACAAGTTTACACTTCCTAACAATCAGCAATACAAAATACGGTCTACTTTTCACTGGATATAAAAAAAGATAATGGAACTACCTCTTTATGAATAGCTTGATGTTCTTAGATCTTCTAAAACTAGTTTACTTACTAGTTTTTAAAATTTAATAATTAATTTTTAAAATTTAATATTTAGCTAGCAGTTTTTACTATAAGCTACTACTATTGCCTATTATATTGATACCTTTCTCTACAATGAAGTATTTTTCTTTGATACTTTGCCTATTATTTTATTGATATTTTTCTATAATAATCTTTTTCTTTAATATAGTGAATGAATCTGAATGTACAACTTTCATCAAGTTCAAATTCTTTGCTATGGATACTGAAGCAAATTAGTTTACTTCTTTAATGCCCTGTAAAAGTATATGGAATTGTTGTTTATGGATTGCAGTAGAACCATGAATTTGTTTAAAATTAAAAACGAAAGGTTTATTGTTGTTAGTTGCTATAAAGTTGAGTACAGCTCTTAGCAAACTTCAGAAAAACAGATCAGAACCTTGCCCAATTCTGCACCATCCTCATCATCACTGACATCCTTGAGCTCATTGTTATATTCACTATGTTAATCTATCTCATGGAGAGTATTTCTCTCTTTTTCTGAGCCTCTACCTTTTCATTGTGATGTGTTTCTCTAAGACTTGTTCCTCCTGACAGTGCATCCAAAGTATGCAAGACAAGGGTTCCCATCCTTGTCTCTTAGGAACACCTTGATTGCACTTCCTCCAAGAAAGGTATGTTCTTTTGCCAGTCCATGGTATACTGAATAGGGAACTCTAGTGACTCAGTAATAAGGAGTGACATTGCCAGACAGGCAGTTTGCATTCACCAGCTGATCCTTGGGAAAAAGATGGGCAATTACCCCTTGTTGTTGTTGTTGTTGTTATGTGCCGTCGAGTCGCCTGCGACTCATAGCGACCCTATGTACAACAGCCCTAAACTCCGCTCTGTCCTGTGCCAATCACACTGTCTCTGACACTCCCATCCCAATTATCCCAGTCACTGAATCAATCCACCTTATAGAGGGCCTTCCTCTCCTGCGCCGTCCCTCTACCCTCCCGAGCATGATGTCCCTCTCCAAGGACTGTCTCTCCTCACTACATGTCCGAAGTAAGTTAGACGGAGCCTCAGAATCCTTGCCTCCAAGAAGCCACCCGGTTTAACCCTCTCCAGGACAAATCTATTTGTTTTGCTAGCAGTCCATGGTATTCTCAGTACTCTTCTCCAGCACCACAGCTCAAAGGCATCAGTTCTCCTTCTATCCTCCTTGGTCATTGTCCAACTCACTGATGCATAACAGGTGATTGCGAAGACTATGGCCTGTATCAGACGCACCTTAGTCTCCAGAGAGACACCACTGCTCTTCAGCACTTTGGAGAGGTCCCTAACAGCAGACTTTCCCATGGCAATGCGCCTTTTAATTTCCTGGCTGCTGGTGCCAAGACTGTTGACTATGGAGACAAGCAGACTAAAGCTGTGTTCAATCTCAATCTCTTCACCATCCATCCTGATGCTGCCGATTGGTCCAGTGGTGAGAATCTTTGTCTTCTTGACATTGAGCCTCAATCCATATTGCAGGCTGCAGTCCTTGACACTCTGTAGCAGGTGCTTCAGGTCCTCCTCAGTTTCAGCAAGCAGAGTTGTGTCATCCGCATAACGCAGATTGGTGATAAATCGTCCACCAATCCTGACCCCACATTTCTCCTCATAGAGCCCAACCTCCCGGATAATCTGTTCTGCATATAGGTTGAAGAGGTATGGAGATAGGATGCATCCCTGGCGTACGCCCTTCCCAATTTTGAACCATGCAGTGTTCCCTTGCTCTGTTCTGACGACTGCCTCCTGGTCCAAGTATAAGTTTCGCATAAGAACGATCAAGTGTTCTGGGATTCCCATTCTTCTCAGAGTCAGCCACAGTTTGTTATGATCTACACAGTCAAATGCCTTTGCATAGTCAATGAAGCACAGATAGACATTACTCTCGTATTCCCTGCTTTCAGCCAAGATCCATCTAACATCAGCTACACTATCTCTAGTGCCACGACCCCTTCTGAAACCAGCCTGGACTTCTGGTAGTTCTCTGTTGACGTGCTGTTCCAGTAGTTTTTGGATAATTTTCAGTAAAATCTTGCTTGCATGTGAAATCAGTGAGCTTGTTCTGTAGTTTCCACATTCGGTTGGGTCGCCTTTCGTTGGGATAGGAACAAATATCGATCTCTTCCAGTCAGTTGGCCAAGTGGTCATTCTCCAGATTTCTTGGCACAACTTGGTGAGCACGTCCAGGGCAGCATCTGTTAACTGAAATATATCAATTGGTATACCATCTATTCCTGGAGCCTTATTTTTGGCCATGTCCTTCAAAGCAGCCTGAACTTCTTCTTTCATCACTATAGGCTCTTGCTCATACGTTGTTTCATGAAATTCTTCTGTGTCTTCCAATTCCTTTCGATACTGTGACTCAGTATATTCCTTCCATCTTTTTTTAATACTTCCGGGATCATTTAACGTTCTGCCAAAAGCATCCTTGATTATAGCAACTTGAGGTTTGAATTTGTTCTTCAGTTCCTTGAGCTTAAGATATGCTGAGCGAGTTCAGCCCTTTTGATTTTCCGATCCAACTCCTTGCACGTTTCATTGTAATATTTTGCTTTGTCATCCCGTGCTGCCTTTTGAAATCTTCTATTCAACTCTTTAGTATCGTGATTTAAAACCTCTGAAAGCCCATTGGAAGATCACCTATGAGTGGGTTCCAATTAAGCACATAACAATGTAATATAATCAACATTCTTTGCCAGCACCACAATTCAAAGCCATGGACTTTTCTGTCATCCTTACTTACTGTCCAACATTCAGATGCATATAAAGGAATTAAAAATACCATCGTTGGAAAGTTGCATTACACTAGTAAAGAGCTATTGAGTTACAAGTGTTGATTAAAGGCCAAAATTGCAAATAAAGAATTCTAGATGGTACATTTTTGTATTGGCTCACATATCACCTTTCCAAGCACGATGTCCTTTTCCAGTGACTGGCCCCTCCTAACAACATGTTCCAAGTATGTGAGACAAAGATTCACCATCCTTGCCTCCAAGGAGCACCCTACTTCCAACTTCTCCAAGATATACCTATTTGTTCTTTTGGCAGCATATGCAATATTCAGTAATTTTCTCCAATGTCATAATTCAAAGACATCAATTCTTAAGTCATGTTTAGTCATTATTTAACTTTCACATGCATAGGAAGTAATTGAAAGACCATGGCTTAGATCAGACACACTTTAGTTTTTAAAGCATTGCTCTTTAGCACTTCGAATCAGTCCTTAAGAACAGATTTTCCCAGTAACAGATATTCCTCTGGTACTCTTTGCTTTCCACCAAGATCCATCTGACATTAGCAATAATATCTCTAGTGCCTTCAAGACCTCTTCTAAACCCAGGTTAAATTTCTGATAGTTCTCTGTCGATGTACTGTTTCAGTTGTTTTTGTATAATCTTCAGCAGGATTTTGCTTGTGTGTGCTATTAGTGATATTGTTTGATAATTTTCACACTCTCTTGGGTCACCTTTCTTTAATTTTTTTTCCGGGTCACCCTTTTTTTGAAATGGGAATAAATATGGATCTCTTCAACTCAGTTGACCAGGTAATTGTCCTCCAGATTTCTTGGCACAACCTGGTAAGTATGTCTAGCGTCAGGACGTTAATTAAAGTTTTAAAAAATTAAAATGTTCCTCTTATCCGCTGCACTTTTTAAAATTTTCTTAATTTTAATGAATATTTACAGATTTCCATTCATTCATTGTTGCACTTTTCTCCCTGCCCAACCCTCCCTCCCCACCTCCCCCGCCCCAGTTCGCTCCTCTCTTTGAAAAGTAAAAGAAAAATTCTTTCTTTGGTATACAATCCCCCCGCATCCCTCCCACTACCCCGAGTACATTCCACTGTGCAACTTTAATTCTGGACTCTTGTGATAACCATAATACCCTCTCATATATCGCTTTTAAATTTTTCTCTCCCTCATCTGTTTCAATGCAGTATACATAATTTATCCAGTTTTTCTCAGTCTTAGCCCAACGCTGATGTCAGTCCCGTTCTACAATAGTGGCACCATGCAGTATTTGTCAGTTTGTGACTGAGATATTTCACTCAGCATAATGTCCTTCAGGGTCACCCATTTTGAATAATATTGCATGAGTTCCTTGTTTTTAATGCAGCGTAGTATTCCATTGTGTGAATATACCACAGCTTTTCTGTCCATTCGTTTGCTTATTCACTGGTTTTGCAGAGCCTAATAATGCAGTAAAGAAAAGGGATAGACCTAAGGGGAAAATACTTGTTTAAAAATTAAATGAGAAATAATAAGAAAATGTGTCCACAGCCTCATCAACTATATGCCATCTCCTATCCTCCCCATCATGTATTCTGAAATATGTCTAACAGTCAAGCAACTTTATTCGGCAATGATTTTTGCAAAGGTTTCAGAAGATTAATCAAGGCAGTCTCTTCTGATTTTGCCACTAGTTCTAAAAAAGCCATACATACTATCTTGTAAATAAACTAAAATGCCATTGTTGTTGTTGTTGTTATGTGCCGTCGAGTCGTTTGCGACTAATAGCGACCCTATGTACAACAGCCCTAAACCCTGCTCTATCCTGTGCCAATCGCATTGCCTCTCACACACCCATCCCGATTACCCCGTCACTGAATCAATCCACCTCATAGAGGGTCTTCCCCTCCTGCGCTGTCCGTTCACTCTACCCAGCATGATGTCCCTCGCCAAAGACCTGTGTCTCCTTCCAACAAGTCCAAAGTATGTCAGACGAAGCCCCAGAATCCTTGCCTCCAAGGAGTAGCCTGGTTTAACCCTCTCTAGGATGAATCTGTCTGTTTTCTTGGCAGTCCATGGTACATTCAATACTCTTCTCCAGCACCACAGCTCAAAGGCGTCAGTTCTCCTTCTATCCTCCGTAGCCATTGTCCAGCTCTCTGATGCATAAAAAGTGATTGCAAAAACCATGGCCTGTATCAAGCGGAACTTAGTCTCCAGAGAGACACTGTTGCTCTTGAGTATTTTGGAGAGGTCCCTAACAGCAGACTTTCCCATCGCAATACGTTTTTTGATTTCCTGGCTACTGGTGCCAAGAGTGTTGACCGTGGAGCCGAGCAAACTGAAGCTGTGAACAATCTCAATCTCTTTGCCATCCATCCTGATGCTACGGATTGGTCGAGTGGTGAAAATTTTTGTCTTCTTGACATTGAGCCTCAGTCCATATTGAAGGCTGCAGTCCTTGACCCTCTGCAGTAAGTGCATGAGGTCCTCTTCAGTTTCAGCGAGCAAGGTTGTGTCATCTGCATAACGCAGATTGTTGATAGATCGTCCACTAATCCTAACGCCACCCTTCTCCTCATAGAGCCCCGCCTCTCGGATAATCTGCTCTGCATACAGGTTGAAAAGGTATGGAGATAGGACACATCCCTGGCATACACCCTTCCCAATTTTGAACCATGCAGTGTTGCCCTGCTCTGTTCTGACGACTGCCTCTTGGTCCAAGTATAGGTTTCGCATTAGCACGATTAAATGTTCTGGGATTCCCATTCTTCTCAGAGTCAGCCACAGTTTGTTATGATCCACGCAGTCAGATGCCTTTGCATAATCAATGAAACACAGATAGACATTCTTCTGGTATTCTCTGCTTTCAGCTAAGATCCATCTAACATCAGCTACAATATCCCTAGTACCACGACCCCTTCTAAACCCAGCCTGGACTTCTGGCAGTGCCATTATTATCCTACAAACAGTTCCACTGTACTTTCCCTTTGTTGATATTGCACAACAGTGTCTGGTTGAGCAATTTGTAATTCCTTACATTCCCTGTATACCACAGTCCTTGAACTCCACAAAGGGTGAATTTTATGACAATGTTTCAGCCTTTCTCAGGTCTCTGAATCTAACCACAACAAAGGAAGTAAAAGGGTAGGGTGATGAAGAGAGAAAGGAAAGAAGAAAGGAGTTGGAGTGAGAAGGATGGCCCCAGAAATTAGTAATGGTGCCAGCTGCTTGAATTTCTTGTAAGTTTCCAACTGCGAGATCAACAACTTCAGGGTATAGCGCGAAAAGCCCCCAACGTGGGGCAAAAGGCGCAGCTAGTTGTCAGTAAACACTGAATGCTGCTGGGAACAGAGGAAATGAGGCTGGCTGATTGCGCCAGGGGTAGTGACGTTCTTCCACATCACTGCAACATTTTACAAAGGACAGATGCTACTTGATAAAGAGTACGCTCTTTTATATAATTGAAACTTACACTTTACAATCTTTCTTCTAAGAACAGCTCCCCCGTCTCGAGGGTAACCACAACCATAAATTGGGACGATCTCTAAAACCACCAAAATCTCAACAGAGAGCGTGAGAAACTACAAATCCCAGGATGCAATGCTGCAGCGGGCCAAACACTTGCAGAGAAACTACAAGTTCCAAGATGCAGCGCTTCACTAGCCAAACAGCAAGAGGAAGCTGCGAAATCACAAGTCCCAGAATGCAGTGCTTCTTCAAGCCTTGAACCTATTTAAGAAGGATGCAATTCCTTCAGAAATCAGTTCCGGACTGGTTGAGATCTGTCAGGTGTCGCTGTTCCCTTAGGCTCGTAGCCACTTCCTCCCGACGGAAGCCAGAGAGACGCTCACGACATCCCGTTTCTCCAGGTACTCTTCTCCCGCGCGTTTGGTGCTAGCGACTGTGACCTGGCGGAAGTAAATCCTCTTGTTGCCCCGGAACTCACGGCGACAGCGAGCTGGGGTGGGGGGGCAGCCCTGAAGCAGGGGTTGTGTTACTGTTTGGGGGCCCGTTTGCGGTGGCTGCGGTGACTACGGGATTAACGAGTGAGTCTTGGGCTGGATTAGGAACCGCGTAGAGCAGAAGGGAGGCTTGGGCCGGGCATGCTTGAAACCCCACTTACCACCCCTTCCCATTTGGGCGGGGAAGAAACGGAAGCTCCTAACCTCGGGCCTCCCCAGCTCCTAGTTTGGGGGAGGGGAGAAGAGGGCGGCTGGACCTTTCCTGGCCCTGCTGGGGGAGCCTTGGAAAGGCGTGGAAGGAGGAGTGGTGGCCATGGAGCCTGGGCCTTCTCTAGGCTGAACGTGGAGAGGGTGGGGTTAGGAGCATGGCAGCCCAGTCGCTTTGCCCTTTTGCTTAGCCGAGTGTACTCGAATCGGTTCTTTTCTTGAAGTCAGCCCCTTGTCTTGGAAGAGGGCCCTGGCTTGCAGCTGCGCGGCCCTGAGAAATTCACCATCTGAGCAACTTGTTGGGTGATTTCTACCCGACTTGGTGGATTGCACCTTTTGTGCGTCTGTCTTTAGCCCTGTCGTCTGAAAGGAGGTATTGCGTGTCAAGTACAGTACCTTTTGCTTTGAAGAAATACAATCTATTTAGTGAAATGTATAATACAGCGGTAGGATATGATCTTGTTAGTAGACATTTCTCTCATTCCCTGAGTAAAAACCAACTGAAATCCTATAGTGTTAGAACTTCATTTTCAAATTGCCATATATTATGTGTATTTTTTGGCCCCCCCAAAAGTTTTTACTTTTTTTGTTAAGTGGACGAAAGTAACATCTCTTATCTCCTGAGCATTATATGATGCTGAACAGTTCATATGTGGGCCCATCAGGGAATACAAAGAACTTTCTAAGTGGTTCTTGCCGTCATGAAGGTTTATTATAAACATTTGGTACTTATGATTAGGGAGCTGTAATGGCGTAGTGGTAAGCAGCAGTCCTGCAAAGGCAAGCTGTTCGAATCCCCAGCTGGTCCTCGGGAGACAGATAAACAGTCTCCTCCTTGCGATTAACTGCCTCTAAAAATGCACAGGAGCGTCAGCTGTGAGTCATTTCCGACTCTATGGTAGCACAATTATTATTTGGGGGAGGGTCTTTAATTTTTACGCGATTATATTTTTTCCCTAAGTGAATCATGTATAAGTGTGAGTTTATTTCAAATGGAAGGAGCCAATTTCATTACTAGATGGTTGTATAACTAAACAGTTGTTTACAACTTATTATGATTGGCAAGTAATATTTAATATTTAAATGTTAATATCTTCTAAAATGCTGGAGCTATGATGTAGTCTGTAGGAAGTTTCAATGCCTCCCCCCCACCCCCCAAAAAAAGTTTTATTGAAGTGGAGGAGAAAAGTAGCACTTCAAATCCACCAGCTGGTCTGAGAGAGAAAGATGGACCGAGACCTCTCATGGGATTTTCAGCTTCAGAAAACTCACCAGAGCACTAGCCATGTATGAATCTGTTCCAGTTCCGTGGCATTGTGAAAAGTGAAAGAAATGTGGATTTTGTTTGTTGACAGATTAAGTATTGGAAAATAATCTGTAGTATCTGTAAAGATCCATACCTCTGTTAATATACTTCAAAGAGATGGATTGACACAGCGAGTACCACAGTGAGCTTGAGCGTGACAGATGATGACAATGAAACAAGTTATGAGAAGTTCCAGTCTATTGTACATAGGGTCACTGTGAGTTGAAGTCAACTTACTGTCACCTGACTCTGTACTTCCAGTATCTGTCCTGAATGCTTCGTTGTTCCAATAAAATGTATCCACTGATTCTTTAGGGAAATGGCAATACTTCTGCTTCACGAGATATTAAGTATTTGCTGTATAACAGGCAGTATTCTAGATCCTGGAGTTAGGACTAATTAAAACTAAGTTTCTGCTCCCATGAAGATTAAAGGAAGAGAGTGCATATATAAAATGAAATGTAATTTTATATAGTGTTGTGAGAAGAGGAAGAGATCATTCAGGAAGCAGGGCTTTATGAGGAGGAGTGTGGCATCAGGACTGGAGGAAGACTCATCAGCAACCACACAACCTTGCTTGCTGAAACAGGATCTGAAACACTTGCTGCAAAAGGTCAAGGACTGTAGTTTTCAATATGGATTGAAGCTCAACATCAAGAAGGCAAAAGATTCTCAAAAAAATTCTCACCATTGTCTCAGTTGGCAGCACCATATTAGGTAGAGAAGAGATTGAAGTTCACAATTACAGCTTGCTCAGATCCACAATCAACACAATCCGCCAGCAGTCAGGAAATCAAAAGACTAATTGCATTGGGAAAATCTGCTGTCGTGGACCTCTCCAGAGTGCTGAAGAGCAACAGTGTCAGTTTAAATACAAAGGAGCGTCTAATACAGGCTATGGTATTCTCAATTTCTTTTTATGCTTCAGAGAGCTGAACAGTGACTAAGGGTGACAGAAGAATAGATGCCTTCAAGTTGTGCTAGAGAAGAATCTTGAACATACCATGGATTGCCAAGAAAACAAATCGATTTGTCTTGGAGAGGGTGAAATCAGGTCTTTTCCTTGGAGGCTAGGAAGCTCTGCCTCGCTTACTTTGGATACGTGGCTATGAGAGACAGATCCTTGGGAAGGACATCATGCTTGGAAGGGTGGACAGGGATAGCACAGGAGAGGGACCCTGGATGAGATGGATTGATACAGTGACTGGAGCAATGGGTATTAGTGTGTCAGAGTTAGTGAGACTGGCTCAGGACAGGAAAGGGTTCAGAGCTGCTGTACATGGATAGGGTCGCTATACGTTGTAAGCAACTCAATGGTACATTAACAACAATACCATAACAGTAACATACTGTGACAGGTTTGGAAGCAGGAGTGGCATCCACTTCCTAAACAACATGCCTCTGGAAACTATGAACTTGATAAATGTTGATAGTTTTAGATGGGCTTCAGGCCTTTTGTTTATAGGGTCGCAATGAGTTATGCTTGACTAGAAGACAATCAGCAACAGTTGGAGGAGGTTTTAGTGTTAAAACATTACGGTGTTGATAGGAATAATGACAAGATCAGAGTCTTAGGAATTAATTAACCTTGGATAGGAAATACATCTTTTTATTCAACTTTTGAAACGAGGGCAGAGCGTATAATAAAGAAATCAAGAAGACTAGAGGGGAAAGATGAGGTTATTGAAGGAATTTGTTTCATAAGGAGTAGGGAGAAGGGTGTTGGGGAGTTTAGGAAATGGTCACATTTTCTCAGTAGGAAAGCTAGTGTACTTACGCAATTAATTATGAAACTAGTTGCCTATTTAAAGTGTTTGGTCATAATTTAAAGTTGAGACATTTAAGGAGTTTTTCTCTAGCCGCAGCTTTTCTTGAGTGAGGGCTGAAATAGCAGAGAATTTAATTTAGCCAGAATTGGGATTTTGGTCAGTAGATGAAACAGGACAGAAGGGCAAGGGAGAGTAAAGGGTAAAAGTAATTTTTCACAAGTTTCTTTTTATGGATCTATAATGACCTGCCAACCCAAAGGCGATCTGTTCCCATTTGATTTACAGCCTCTAAAAACCTGGAGATTCAGCTGTGTGTTGGTGCTGACTCTGCAGTACATACAGTAACATTTTTAGCCTATCATTTAGAATATTTTTAAAAATAATTTTATAATATATGTAACAATCTATAATTCAGTAGTATAAATTGAGAGTATTTGCTCACAGTTTTTTAAATTGAAACAAAGGCGTTTGGATACCATTGTTTTATAGGTAGATCTTTTTATAGAGGTGAAGCAGAGTGAGTTGTAATATACCAAACTCTCGAGTCCTTAAACTCTTTGTTAGGAGAAGGAGAAGCAACTCTGCTTAGCAAAGATATAAAGTTGAAAGTTACAGGCAGAGGATAAATTACACTTTAGCCCATTTTATTCATGAGAAAGAAGTCTTATCACTTAACCTTTCTGGGCCTCAAGATAATGTATCGGTTTGGGCTAACATAAAATAGCTTGTGATATTCATACAAGAGTAGCACAAATTCTTAACCTTTTTATGGTTAGAGACTTCTTGGAAAATGGGGTTTCTTTTTTTAAATTGCACACATACACAAAAGTGTATGTATATTCATACAAGAGTAGCACAAATTCTTAACCTTTTTATGGTTAGAGACTTCTTGGAAAATGGGGTTTCTTTTTTTAAATTGCACACATACACAAAAGTGTATGTATATATTTAACCACCCAAGATTATCCTGCATTTTGTATATGAATCTATAATGGTAAGAGCATTGCAGGTAAAGAAACCACTAGAACTAGATCAGTTAGCTGGTCTTCAAGCCAAATCTAGCTAACGTATGTTTTTATACAGCTTGGAAGGTAAGAATGTATGTATTTTTAGTAGTTTAAAAATTTTTTTAAAGACAGTATTTCGTGAAGTGATAGTTGAGCGAAGTTCAAATTTTAGTGCCGATAACTGAAGTAACTAAAGTTTTACTGACACATAGTAGCCACTCTTAACCTGTGGCTGCTTTTATACTGCATTGCCAGTTGTGTAATTCTAGTTCTTTATGGAAGCTTTTGTTGCCTAGTGGTCAGAAACTAAGCTGCAATCCCAAAAGTGTGTGGTTCAACTTCACCAGCTGCTATGTTGGAAAAGTCTCCATCCATGCCATCTACTGCCTCTGAAAACCCACTGGAAAGTCAGCTTTGAGTCTGTTCCAACTCAGTGGCACAACAACAGTGGCAACTCACATGCTCTTATAATCCATAACTGTAGAAAGTAGATGCAGTATTCTATAATCCTATAATTAAGGAAACACACTCTAAAATATTAATTTCTCCAGGTGACATGATGTAGGAAGCAGAGGGAGATTCTAAAGCATATTATTTATGAGGCTACTTGCCTTTAAAGGAGCTCTGATGGCCTAGTCGTAGGAAACTGTGCTGTAGTCCCAAAAGTACATGGTTCATATCCTCCAGCTGCTGTTTGGGAAATGGATAGACAGTCTCCTGTGTGACTTACTGTCTCTTGAAACCTGCTGGAGGGTCAGCTGTGAGTATAGCACACAACATGCCTTTGAGTTGTGATGTTGGAGAAGAGTGCTGAATATCCCATGGACTGCCAAAAGAGTGAGCAAATATGTCTTGGAAAGTTGCAGCCAGAGTTCTCCTTGGAGGCAAGGATGATAAAGCTTCGTCTCACAGTTTGGGGATGTTATTAAGAGAGGCTATTCCTTGGAAAGGTAGAGGGGTCAGTGAAGGAGGGCAGTATCTTCGACACAGTGACTGCAGCTATGGGTTCAACTATGTCAGAGATTGTGAGGATGGCACAGGATAGAATGTGGTTCAGCTCTGATGTTTGTAGGGTCAGTGAACCTAACAGCAACATGCAGAGAACTAAATTCGAGTCTTAGGAAATGATAGGAAAAAGAATGGTGAAGTAAGAGAGATGAAACATAATAGTGTGGTAAAATATATTTGTTCTAGTTGAATCAGAAATGAAATGGAAAGTATAAAGGTCCATGTTGGAGGCATTTGTGAACTGGAATTGACTATTAAAGACCATTTTGGATCAGATGGTAATAGTATGGGATATACATAAGGAATGACATTGCATTTATCATCCAAAAGAACATTTCAGGATCTGGCCTAGGTAAATATCCATACACCTATAAGGAAGCCTATAAAACTAGACATACCAGTTACTAATGGCTAAGATTAAGAAATTGAAGATTTTTTGCACTGCAATCCCAGAGGTGGACAGCTCGAATCCACCAGATGCTCTGCTGGAGAAGGAGGAACAAGCTCCTCCTGTACCAGTCAGATCCTGATTTGACCATTTTACATTCCCACCAACAGTGAATAAGGGTTCCAGTTTCTCCACAACCTCGCCAGGATTTGTTGCTTGCTGTTCTGTTAAATTTTGCTATTCTGACTGGGGTGAGATCATATCTCATAGTTGTTTTAATTTGCATCTCCCTTTGAGCTAGGGATTTTGAGCATTTCTTCATGTACTTCTCTGTTCATATCCTGTGCCCATTTTTCAATTGGGTTATTTACCTTTATCTTGTTGTGGTGTCCTCCCATTTTTTTAAGGTAAGAGTAAATGGAGATTTATTAGAAAGCTGTATCCTAAAGGGAAGGACCTCCATCCTTGAAATATAGAGGAGAGTCCTCTCCTTTACCTCTTAATGTTTGTTTTATAAATTGCTTTTCTATATTAAGAATTCTGTAGAGAAACTGTTGCTACCCAAAGGAGTTCTGAATATGATAGTGCATGGTTGCTTAGCTACTGCTAGTTAATAAACATCCTAAGATGTTTACTCATAAGATTTTCTAGATAGAAAAGTTGATCCTTGAATTTCTTTATTTATAGCTTTTCCAGCTTATTTTTTAAATTAAAGCATGAAAATAACTATGAGATATCTTCTCACCACAGCAGCAGTAGCAAAGTTCAACAAGACAGCAAACAACAAATCCTTGTGAGGTTGTGGAGAGATTGGAGCTCCTGTTTACTCCAGATGGGAATATAAAAACGGTACGGCCACTATGCAAGGTGGCCTGACTCTTTCTCAAATAAAAAAGCCATTTGACCCAGCAATTCCACTACTGAGAATATACCCAAAAGAAACCAGAGCAACACCCATGCACATCCATGTTTACTGCTGCATTATTCACAGTAGCAAAGATGGGAGCAACCCAAGTGCCCATCAACAGATGAATAAATAGACAAACTATGGTACAGTCACTCAGTGGAAAATTATGCAGCATTAAAAAAACTGAACATGTAAAACGTGGCTCAACATTGGGAAGCCTGAAGGGCATTATGCTGAGTGAAGTATCTCAGACACAGAAAAGATAAACACTGCTTAACACTGGTGTTATAAAATAGGACAGACATGGGGAGGTTTGGGAGAGAATGAGAAAAGTGGATAGATAATGAACAGATGAAGGGAAGAACTGTCTGAAAGGAATATGATTAGGCATTATAAGTATGATCATAATCTGGAAGAAGGAGTGCATTGTGTGGTGGGCTGGAGGAGAAAGAAGAGGGGGAAAATGCAATAATAGAAATAAAATAACAATGTGAATAGAAGAAAAAGTGGTTAATTTTCTAATTGTCTTTGGTAAAATGGCACAATATTCTTTCATTTTAGAGAACTTTGGGCATGTTTTGAAGAGGGATCAGTCCCTGAGGAAGAATATTGTGCTTGGTTAAGTTAGAGGATCAATAAAAAAGAGGAAGATTCAGAAAAATGGATTGACACATTGATTGCGGCAGTGTGTTCAAACATAGCAGTTGACTATGTTGACACAGTGCTTCATTCTCTTGTAGAGTTTGTTTCAACTATGAGTTGGAACCAACTTGACGGAACCAAACAACAGTCTAAAGAGTTATAGCAGCAACTTTCAGAAAGGTGGAAAAGAAACTTTAATGGAATCAGAATTTTTCTACTATGACATTATGGAATAATTGAGTATGGAGTTTGAAGTCACACACCAAACGGTTTATAAGTCATTTCCAATTCATAGCAGCTCTAGTACAGAATAGCCCCACATGGTTCTCAAGGCTGAGAATGTTAAAGAAGTAGACTGCCACATCCTTCTTCAGGAAAGTATTGATGAGTATGTAATAACAACATATTTCACTGCTGTCCATTTCTTTGCTTTGTCTCACATTAGAAATACCTTTGTAAGTATTTCCCTTCATGTTTAACAAGTGTTTAGCTCAAGGTATAGATTTGATTTCTAATCCCAACCTGTCACTGTTGTTGTTATGGGCCATCGAGTCGCTTGCGACTGTACCAGTCACACTGCCTCTGACACACCCATCCCGATTACCCCAGTCACTGAATCAATCCACCTCATAGAGGGCCTTCCCTCCTGCGCCAGCCCTCCACCCTCCCAAGCATGATGACCCTCTCCAAGGACCTGTCCCTCCTTAAATGTCCAAAAGATGTCAGACGAAGCCCCAGAATCCTTGCCTCCAAGAAGTAGCCTTGTTTAACCCTCTCCAGGCTGAATCTTTCCTTGACAGTCCATGGTACATTCAATACTCTTCCCTAGCACCACAGCTCATAGGCATCAAATCTTCTGTCCTCCTTAGTCATTGTCCAACTCTGATGCATAACAAGTGATTGCAAAGACCATGGCCTGTATCAGACACACCTTAGTCTATCCAGACACACACCGTTGCTCTTGAGTACTTTAGAGAGGTCCCTAACAGCAGACTTTCCCATTGCAATACATTTTTTTATTTCCTGGCTGCTGGTTGACCGTGGAGCTGAGCTTTAGGCAGAATATTAAATGATCCAGGAAGTATTAAAAGAAGATGGAAGAAATATACTGTCATTGTATCAAAGGAATTGGCAGATTCAGAAGAATTTAATGAAATAACATTTGAGCAAGGGCCTATGGTGATGAAGGATGAAGTTCAAGCTGCTTTGAAGGAAGTAGCAAAAAAATAAGGCCCCAGGAATAGATGGTATACCTATTGACATATTTCAGCTAACAGATGCTGCTGTGGATGTGCTCACCAAGTTGTGCCAAGAAATCTGGAGAACAACCACTTGGCCAACTGACTGGAAGAGGTCAATATTTGTTCCCATCCCAAAGAAAGATGACCCAACAGAGTGTGGAAACTACAGAACAATCTCATTTTGATGTCATAAAAAAAAAAATCATTGTTATCAAGTAAAAACCAATAGTCAACCCTCCAGTAGATTTTCCAGAGGCTGTAGATAAAGTAGCAGAGTACTCAAATGATATGAGCTAGCTTTTACCCAGCTGTGATTCATGGGATAATTTTGGGCTAAGGTTTAAAGAGTATCTCAGAGCAATAATCTCAGGAAGTCCTCTTAGTTTATTAAGTCTGTATTCTTTGAGAATTTAAGCTCTCCTTTCCATGTTTTGCTTCCGTTCTGTCAGGATCTGTGTATTGTGGTCTAGGTGAGTGTGGTAGCCAGACACCGTCTAGTTCTTCTAGTTCCAGGGTAGATGGGGCCATTGTTCTTATATACTTTTAACCCTGTGGAGTTGTTTCTTCTCTGAGTCTTTGGTTTCCTTCGTTCTCTTTTATTCCCTACACATAGCTTTATTTTAACTAATCTTCCTCCAGTTCCAGAGCCCCAGTTAATCAAGCTGACAGAGCATTTTTGAAACTCTCCAGTTGATTCATCAAAATGCAGGCTTTTTTGCTCTGTGGAGAGGTACACTTTGCAGAACAAGGAGATTCACTGCCATTAAGTCTATTCTAACTCTCCGAGAACATATTAAATAACAATGTGAGAAACCTGTCTATTGTATCCTTAATCTTAATACTGCATTTTTCTATTTTCAGAAAGCTACTAAAGTTCCTGTGGAAACAAAGTAGAATTTCGAAGAGCATAATGGGTAAGTTATATAAAACAATTTTGTTTTGACTAAAACTGAGCTTTTGTCTCAAAGGCTTTTCAGTTCAGTGAATGCAAGTAAGAAAATGGTCAGAGAAGACAAATTGGTTGTTTAAATCTACAGCTTATGTTTATATTCTGGAGAAGCAGATCAGTGATATTATTGTAACAAATCCAATTTTATTATTAACAAATTTTGTTTATTAACAAATCCATATTATTGTAACAAATCACATTCTGCCACATTTGCTTTCCCTGTCAGTCTTTGTAAGTATATTCATATACATGTGCTCTCCCTCCACCCCATGTTACACTTTATACCTTGTACACAGGGGTGCATCTCAATTCTTGTACAGAATTTCTGAATTTTCTAAATAGTGTCTTTACAGTGGATTTTTGTTTTAAATCCAAGATCTAATCAAGGATCACTTAGTCTAACTTCTCTACAAATTTATTTTTTTTCTATAATTATATTTTATTTTCATAAACATTTACAGAGATTTTGGGTTTCCATTCATTCATTGTTGCACTATTCTCTCTACCCTCCTCCCAGTTTGATCTTGTCCAAATGCCACAGTGCTTGTCAAAGCCAGTTCTGATTAATCTTCTTTGTCTGTGTGTCCTTTGCCATTCCCTATCACTCCTCCCTGAGAGAGACTTCACCCTCAGTCATAAGGAAAAGGGGATGGCGTATTCTCTTAGCTACTTCCTGCTGAAAAGGGACGCTGTGGGTTTCAGGGTGAAGATCTTCTCTCACTACTCTAAAGGGCCCCTTTGGCAGTAGGAAACACATAGACTATTATGGAGATTGATTTTGGAATTTAGATGCACTCTTATTGATTGTGCTTGGCCGTACATGTCTTTTTTTGTTTAAAGCTCATTGGGGTTTTTTTTTTCCCCTCTTGAATATGGTTCATATTTGAATTAAACATGTCACCCTGTTTCATTTTGGCACAGATTCTTATGTAAAATAGTCGTCCTTCATCAATTCTCCTTCTATCCTCTCTAGTCATTGCCCAACTCTCTGACGCATATTCTTTCATTGTTACACAGTACCTCTCCCCAAGTCTATGCCACTATGCAGACTTCATTCTGGACACCTCTGTCATGACAATAATACCTAATCATATATCCCTTTTAAACAGTTCTCCATCATATGTTTCAGTGCAGTGTGCATATAATTTATCCCATCTTTCTCAGCCTCCACCCCCAATCCCGATGTCAGTCCTATTTTACAACAGCGCACAATGCTATATTCGTCCTTTTTGTAACTGAGATATTTCACTCAGCATACTGGCCTCCAGGGTCACCCATTTTGTATCGTATTTCATGAGTTCCTTGTTTTTCAATGCAGTGTAGTATTTCATTGTGTGAATATACCAAAGCTTCTCTGTCCATTTGTTTGTTGATGGGCACGGTTGATTCCAACTCTTTGCTATAGTGAACAAAGCGGTGATAAACATGGGTGTGCATATATCTGCTTGGGTGGCAGTTACGGTTTCTTTGGGGAAAATTCTCAAAGTGGAATTGCTGGGTCAAATAGTATTTCTATTTGCAACTTTTTGAGAAAGCGCCATATTGTGTTCCCTAGTGGTTGCACCATTTTACATTCCTACCAACAGTGAATAAGGGTTCCAGATTCTCCACAACCTCACCTGCATTTGTTGTTTGGAGCAAATGAAGATAGGACAGAAGCTGTTTTTAGACCAGTTAATTGGAATAGCCTGGGAATAGAATCCAGGTAGTGCAGTATTTAAAATGCTTGGCTGCTAACTTTAAGATTGCTGGTTCAAACCCACCAGCTGGTCCTTGGGAGAAAGATAAGGCAGTCTGCTCCCATAAAGATTTATAGCCTCAAAATTCCTGTGAAAGATAAGGCAATCTGCTCCTATAAAGATTTATAGCCTCTAAATTCCTGTGAGGCCCTTCTGCTGGTCTACCTATAGGGTCACCTAGAGTCAGAAAAGACTCCATGACTGTGGAGTTTTGGTCCCATGAAACTATGACTCCAAACCTCCAAATCCCATGAGGTGTTGCCTGTACATGAGCAGCTCAACAGCTGTCCTTTTTGGGTATATAATTGTTGTAAATATTCATGTATTGTTTTAGAGAATTATATGAATAAAAAATCCTTTTACTGTATTAATATAGATGGAGAGGAGAAAACTTACGGTGGCTGTGAAGGCCCAGATGCCATGTATGTCAAATTGATATCTTCTGATGGTCATGAATTTATTGTAAAAAGAGAACATGCACTAACATCAGGAACAATAAAAGCCATGTTGAGTGGCCCAGGTGGGTGCATTTCTTCTCTATTATTATCATCTTTTACTTTTAATGTTTGATTGATTGATTAATATATTTATAATTTTAATTAACATTTTTAAAAGAGTAACTTATATCATTACTACATGATTATGTTACACTGAAAGATACTATTTTCTGTCATTTCTCTTATTTACCCTATAAGTTTCAATAAGAAAATTATTTTGTAATATGAAAGTTTGCTTCCCTGTGTTAGTGTCCATGGTCAATTTATTAAACATTAAAAGGAGCTTTTGATTATTTTGTTATTGTTATGTGCTGTTCAGTCCCCTAAGACTAGTTGTTATGTGCCATCGAGGCGCTTGAGACTCAAAGCAACCCTATGTACAACAGCCCTAAACCCTGTCCTGTGCCAGTTGCGCTGTCTCTGACACTCCCATCCCGATTGCCCCAGTCACTGAATCAATCCACCTTATAGATGGCCTTCCCCTCCTGCGCTGTCCCTTCACTCTCCCAAGCATGATGTCTCTCTCCAAGAACTGGTCTCTCCTTACAACATGTCCAAAGTATGTTTGACGGAGCCTCAGAATCCTTGCCTCCAAGGAGCCTCCCGGTTTAACCCTTTCCAGGATGAGTCTGTTTGTTTTCCTAGCAGTCCATGTTATCCTGAATACTCTTCTCCAGCACCATAGCTCAAAGGCATCAATTCTCCGTCTATCCTCCTTAGTCATTGTCCAACTCTCTGATGCATAACAAGTAAAGACCATGGCCTGTATCAAACGCACCTTAGTCTCCAGAGAGACACCATTGCTCTTCAGTACTTTGGAGAGGTCCCTAACAGCAGACTTTCCATGGCAATATGTCTTTTAATTTCCTGGCTACTGGTGCCCAGAGTATTGACTCTGGAGCCAAACAGACTAAAGCTGTGAACAGTCTCAATCTCTTCACCATCCATCCTGATGCTGCCATTTGGTTCAGTGGTAAGAATATGTCTTCTTGACATTGAGCCTTAATCCATATTGGAGGCTGCAGTCCTTGAACACTGTGCAACACTCAGAAGCAAAAATTTCTATAAATACTGCATAACTTGAGAGAGGCTAGAGAGCAGTTTCATAAGGACAAACACTACATAAGACCATTGTTTTAAAAATAGGTTGGCATAGATAGTTTGGTGAGTGGAGGTGGGGCGGGAAGTATCCAGGAGAAAAAGAGGATTATAATGGGCAAGGTCCGACGATCATTAATTTTATGAAACATAATGCAAGAATATGAATGTATGAAACACAATGTGTAAGAAGAATAGTGTGAAACATAATGCATATGAACTTCGCAGGCAAACCATGGAGGGCAAGTGAACCGCTACATTGATTGGATTAAGAAAGGAAAGGCAATATATAGTGAAATTGATCAGATATTGTCATTAATTACAGTAAGCAATTGTAATTAATACTGTAACACAAAATGAACCAATCTGATTTATAAACTTTAACAAAAATCATTTTAATAAAAAAAGGCTAAAGATAGAAACTGAATTTCTTTTTAAAAATTTTTTTATAAAATAGCTTTTAAAAAAAAAATTTCTAGGAATGAATGAAAACCCAAAGTCTCTGTAAATGTTCATTAAAACTAATAAAATTTAATAAAAATTAAAAAAATTCTAAACATTTACTCATTTACAGAAAAGCACAATTAGAAAATTTGTTATTTCTATTTTTATGTGGCAATTCCTCATAGTATAGGGTTCCTGATGACCTATAAACACTTGCTTCCTGGACTATTTCTTGCAAAATAATAATTCTCCCCCCTAAGGTGTTAGGAAAAGCTGCTTAATCTTTGGAAAAGCATGAGAACTTAAAATGGCATTCTATTAAATCCTTATACAGTTATGTGTATGTATGTATGTACATGAATATAGATACAGTTTATATTCAATAATCAAAGCTAAATATTTCATTTGATACTAGTTAGAACTATTGTCTTAATGTAATATTTTTGTCTTACAGGTCAGTTTGCTGAAAATGAAACCAATGAGGTCAATTTTAGAGAGATCCCTTCACACGTGCTATCAAAAGTTTGCATGTATTTTACCTACAAGGTTCGCTACACTAACAGCTCCACTGAGATTCCCGAATTCCCAATTGCACCTGAAATTGCACTGGAACTGCTGATGGCTGCGAACTTCTTAGATTGTTAAATAAAATAAATTATAATAATAAACTGTTAACTTTTTCCAGTATTTAATACCTATAGTTCAGTTAGTAATTTTTTTTCATATAGCATGTTGCCTAAATGCAGTTGAACTATATAAAGTTCATTGCAAATCAGATTATCTCCTGTTCTTTTTTCCATAGCAATCAGAGTTGAAATTTGTTTGCTGCATTAAACCAATTAAGGACATTTTCACAAACAGAAATAGACAGACATGCTAGTTTGTAGGTGGTTTTGCCTTATCATTTGGATGTGACTATAGAAATGCTGAAATGTAGACATAAATGAGCATGTTCTACAGGTACATAATGGGGCTAAGTATTTTTAGGTTTTTTCTAAGAAATGTCATCTTACTAGCATTACCAGTTATACAAACAATTGCATTATAAATATGTTTGTAACTTAGCCAGAACATTGATTTTTATAACTCCCAAAGATAAGGTTTGAAATTTCTTATGTCTTTTGATAAACGGCAGTATTGTTTAAGTGTATCTTGTCTTTTGTTTATTGCTACAATTTAAGAACTTACTTAAAGGTGATTTTTGAGTGGTCAGTAAGTAAACTGTATTACTTTGATTTCTTGTCAATACCGCATTTTGGCCAATACAAAATACTGTACTTTAATTGACTATAAAGGTTCCTTTTGCAAATATTCTCACAAAATCCCTTGTTATGATTACTCCACTTGTAATTAACTATTTTAAAAGGCCCATAGTGAACTTTATATCTTAAAACCTGAACTTTTCTGAGCTTTTGTGGTCTTTGTTCAAATGAAATATTAGACAGTATGAAAAATGTTGAGAGGTTCAGTAAAAATTAGAATACACCTTGAAGAGTACATAAATTATCTCCTGTTAATGAAAATATGACTTGTTAAAAATAACTAATTTATGGCTATTCTGAAATTTGTAAGAAAGTCATTCAGCTTTTATATTAAGCAGGCAGAAATGACAGATTATGACAGAGTAGCTCTCTTGGTTAGGCATGGAGGAAACAGCATTGAGATTGGGTTTTGTATTGTTACTATCTTAATATAGAACAGCCATGATGAAGAGTATATGAAATCTTGAGGTTAGGTCTTTAAGACTTAACAGCGTGCACCAGTTTTTCCAAAAACTTCCAAGTACCAAACAAATAAACCTATCAAGGTAACTTTATGCTCTTAAGAAACCTAAATATACTTTCCATCTTACTGAAAGTAGCTGAATATAAATGCTGACTACATATATTTTAGTAACTTTGTAAGACATACTGGCACATATTTTAGTACAGAAGTTTATTCTGCTACTTGGTAACAAATAATGGCAATTAAACTTGATCTCAAAGGTCATAGCTAGAAATAAAGCTTAAATTTTTTTTAGTTTTAATAGGTTACTTTGTGTGTTAGATCCAGAAGTAGCCTTAAGGTTAAGACATTAAATAGAGCTAAAATGAAAATTAGGAAAATGTGTATATCTTAAAATAAACAGTGCATGTTAAGACTATAATGACTAAAAGGTGTGAATAGTTGGTGATAGATCTTTTTAGCCTTAATTTTCTCTCTGAAGGATTCTTTCTGAAGATTCATAAAACTTCAGTATACCTCACCATATATGATCAAATAATGAAAACATTTATGTGGTTACATTTTAGAGATCATGATGATTATTGGTAGCATTGCACATTCTTTTCTCACATCTGGTATTTAATTTCTTCAGATTTCTCCAGTATTTTTTTCTGTAGAGAAAATACTACCACAAAATCCTTAGCTAATGTTTCAGTTTTGTGCATACAGAGACTTTAGAGACACCTGTTGTTGCATGGAGCTGTTATCTTGATGTGAATCATGTGGCTAAGCTTATCAATTATTCTTTAAAAATTGCTCTCAAGAAATCCTGAGAAATATAAAATTGCTGTCAAAGATGCAAGCGTTTAACCCTGCTAGTTCCTTTGTAGAAAATAATTGTCATCAAATTAGCAATATATCCAGACTTAGCAATGCTAAGTTGATCCTCTTCTTATGTCTAAATTTAATGAAACACTTAAGATCTGGTAATCAGTAGATACCATTGATTTTTTTTAAATACATTGTTTTTCTTGCAATATATAGATGTAGCTTTATCCTAGACCACTCATATTTATGCTAAAATTTATATTCCTGTTAGAGTAAACACTTAAATATTATTCCTAATAGTTGGTTCAAACAAATATTTATTAGCCTAGAAGTATTTTAATATTGGTATATCAGAACATCAGACTGGTAGTTAGAAACTATAGAATCTTACGCTGATTAATTAGCTTTTGACCTTGTACTAGTCATTGACCCTCAATTTCACATCTATACATTTGGAGGTTAACACCTATAGTTTTATGATTTGGGGTGCCTTTATTTTTTCGTGAACAAGATTCTGTCTGTGGGTGTTGCTTAAATCCAGATTATTAGCATTACAGGTGATCAGTTTCAAATTGTGAACTAGAGAGAAAATGGCTTTTAAGTGATGCTTTCAAAGTAGGCATTAAGTATTCTACATCAGAACTAAATAAATTAGACCAATTTAGAAACTTTGGAGTTGCTTTCTATTGCCTGCTGTATAAAGAACATTCATTTTTAAACTCTAGTTACCAGTAATGAGTAAAGAAGATTTATGTTTTCATACCAGTACATGAGGAACTTGAAACGTATTAATTCTTACCCTAAAAGTGTATCATCAATTAGGTGCATAGGTCATTTTTTCTTTTTCTCCTTCATATGTCTTTAGCTGAAAATGGGGGAATAAAACCTTAGTGCTCTCTGAAATATTAAATTTGCTTCTTCCCATTCTCTGGTATTTTTCAGCTGGGAAAGTTTTAAATTTATTTGTGTTAAACTTCTTTGTCTTGATTAAGTTCTATCAGTTTTGTATTTTAATATGTTACTTTTCTCATGAATAGGTGTACCATTGGTACAGATTTCTTTTTTCCTTTTTTTAGTCCTAGATGCTTGGAGTCCTTTTTAATATACAAATCATTTATTACATTTGTCCTAAATAGGTTTTATTGAGACCTTTATTCATAATAGCTGCTTTTTTTTTTTTTAGAGAATGTATAAAATGGTAGGCTAGGATAAGAATCTAGATGCAATGACCTTTTTTTCCTCTCTGCTAATTTAAAAGCTTTTAATCAAAGGGAGCTCTGGTGGCCTAGTGGCAAGAAGCTGCACTGCAGTCCTAGAGGTATGCAGTTCAAATCCACCAGATGCTCTGCTGGAGAAGGAGGGGCAATCTCCTCCTGTACCAGTCAGATCTGATTTGATGGTGCACACAAAAAAAATAATAAAAATTAAAAACAAAAATCTAATCAGAGCCTCCGTTTGCATTATGACCCACATCCAATTGGAATTTTCTTTTAATACATAGTGGGATTTTAACTATAGAAGTTAACGTTTGATGCCAACTTTTCAAGTATATTTTACTTCTGAATTATTGTAGAGTTGTTCTGCCTAAAGGGCTCCATCCAGGAGTCTGCATCAATCTCATGTAATTATGAATTGAAAACTGCATTTTATTCAGACACTTGGGCAATGTTTGTCTTCCCATACAATACTTAGAGCTATTTTTGAAAGTCAGAAGTTTCTTTTGTTTCTTGCCATTTGAGCTCAACCAAAACCTCTAGTTTCCCTAGTGAGGATCTGAGATAAAACTTATGATAAATCAGTGTCAGCAACTGATTTCTCTGAGATCCAAGATTGAAATTATAGTCCATACTAAGTAGAACAAACATGGTGGTACACAATTTGCAAATAGTAAAGTGATAGAATTGAGATACAACATATGCATGAGGTATACATTAAAAAATAAGTGCTTTAATAAATAAATTCTTCTCCTTCACCTAGTAGGGCTGTTGTTGTGCAAAATGTTTCTGGAATTGCTTTTAGGGATTATAGTAAATGTTCAGAATAGCCCCCATGTGAAATGTTTTTCTTTAAATATTGTGACAGTCAATTTTGGGGGAGGGGGGTAAAATAGTAAAGCTAGATTTATTAGAAAGTTACATCCCCAAAGGGACAGACATCCCTTTTTGAAAGGAAATATGGAGGAGAGGTCAATGGTCAGTAGTTAATCCAAACCTGAGTAAAGGTGAGTCTCCATGTTGAGTCAGGGAGAAATTCACAGAACCAGATTTCAAGGTTCAGATTTGCCCTTGGGAATAAAAGGTAAATTCTTTAATCAGTGTGACTCCAAATAGTCTTCCTCTGGTAATATTGAAAATGTTTTCACAAATTAAACTCTATGCACTTGCCTTTGTTGAAGAAATTACCAAGTATATGATTTTTAGAAAGTTGCAATTCTAATGAGTTTTCTAAAAGTTGACTCTGTCCTGTTAATTGTGCTCAGAACAGATTGAATTTCAGTATTATGCCCCTGCATGTTTGGCTTCTTGCAACATCATACTGATAATTTTCCAGTTCTTTTATTTAAGAATAGTATTTACCACCGTCCTTGAAAACTGAAAATACTATGATGAGAAAAGAGTTGGGTGCATAATTACATAGACTGGTGGAGTGATTTTACTAGTGTTATAAAAAGCCAAAACCTTTTTAAACAAAAATTTAAGTCTTGTGGTCTAAATTGCAACTGTGTTTTCATCCTGATGGCAATGTTTGCCACATATATATGTATATACACTAAAAAGTACACTGTAAACCAGAGAGCAGCAAGTGAACATTTTTTTTGAGGGCATTTCTCTCTATTGCCTAGCACAGTGTGCTTTTACATGATAGGTGTTTAATAAATGTTTTTTTAATCAAGCTCAGTGGTGTGTAATGATAGTATCTTAATCATATCCCACTCAGTCTTTAAATTTTGTGTACTTATAAATCCAAATGCCAGAGGACAATTATGCTTGTCCCACTTGATAAGTGACTTTTTTTTTTCTTTTTTGTGCGTGTACCATCAAATTGGATCTGACTGGTACAGGAGGAGACTGCCCCTCCTTCTCCAGCAGAGCATCTGATGGACTCAAACCATGTACCTTTGGGATTGTAGTGTAGCTTCTTGCCACTAGGCCATCAGCGCTTCCTTTAAGTGATACATTTTAAAGGAAAGAATACTGAATTGCAGAACACCAAAGTGGTTCTAGGTAATTGGTTGCCTGTTTAGATTCTTGGTATTCTCTAGTGGGACTATGGGTCTCTGAAGAAACACTTCTCCAAAGAATAACAAATAAGCATATGAAATGATGCTTTGTGTTATTAGTCACTTGTTCTGTACTATGTAATGGACAGATGACCCTGCAGCGGGTTTTCAGAGGCACTAAATCACATAGGAGGAGATCGTGTGTGTGTCTTTCGCAGAGCAGCTGGTGGATTCTATGGACATGCCTTTGGGCCATTAGTCACTTAGAGAAATGCAAATCAAAACCATAGAAGCTACCACTTCACAGCTACTAGTAGGTGCCTTCAGGCTGGATCAAACCCTATGTCCAACAGAACAGAACTGCATATCCTGTGCCATCCTTGCAATTTGTTGTACTAAAAGTCTGTGCTGTAGCAGTTGATGCAGCAATCCATTTCATTCACTTACCCTTCAGTTTTCCAACCGTTAAAAGCGCTTTTCTAGGGAGTAGCCATCCTGACAAAATACCTGAAGTATGAGACAAAGTCATCAGTCTCATATCTAAGAAACACTCCAGCTGGAATATTGTTAGATGCCATTAAGGCAACTAACTATGGCTTATTTGCCTCTCTGAGTAACAAATCAAAACCTTGCCTATCCTGTCCCATCATAACATTCTGACATGGTAAAGTACATTGTTAGAGTCTCAATTCATGTCATTAAAGGTCTTCCTTTCTTGCTGATTGTCCACTTTCCCCAGTATGATGACTTTCTGAGTCTTGGCCCCTTCTGACAACAGGCCCAAAGTATATGAGAGAAGTGTCATATCCTTGTCTCCAAGGACACTCCAAGAGACTTGTTATTCTGACAGTCCATGGGATATTCAGTATTAATTTCAAACACCATGACTCAAAGGCATCAGTTCTGTCATCCTTATTCATTATCCAACTTTCAGATGCATAGGAAATAATTTACAAGATCATGACTTAATCAGGTGCAACTCAGTCTTTTAACCGACGTCATTACTGCTTGTACTTTGAAGAGGTCTTTGATAGCAGATTTTTCCAATACAACTCAATTGATTTCTTGAATGCTTGGGTGCTGATTTTGAATCCAAGTAAAATTTTTGACAACGTCAATCTTCACTTACCATGTTGCACATTGATCCAATGATAAGACTTTTTTTTTTCTGGATGTTGACATATCCATATTGAAGTTTATATTCTTTCATCTTTAGTGAGTACTTCAAGTCTTCAGTTTCTGCAAGTAAGAAGGTGCAATCTGCATAAGTTGATGAGTCGTCTTTCAATGCTGATGTCATGTTCTTTTCCAAATAGTTCAGCTTCCCAAATTATAATTAAAAATATGGAATAGCAAATAATGAGGATATGAAGAAATTGGAACCCTCATCAGTTGGTGGGAATGTAAGATGCTGGCCCACTGTAGCAAAAAAAGTTTGACAGTTCTTTAGGAAGATAACATTTGACTAAAAGGGTTCCACTTCTAGGTATATACCCTCAAAAAATTAAAACACGCCAACCAAAAACTTGTGCATAAGGATTCTGGCAACCTTATTTATAAAACCTAGCAAATGGAAACAATCTAAATGTACATCAATTAATAAATGAGTAAACCATGGTATATATGCACACAATGGAATGTTATTTAGGTGTACAAAGAAATTAAGTACTGACATAGGCTAGAACATGGATGCGCTGATATACAGCAACAGTGCAAATACTTAAGGGAGCTTAAGTGGCAAGAAGCTGTGCTGCAATCACCAAGGCACCAGCTGCTCCTCAAGAAAAGGATGGACAATCTCTTAGCAAATACCTGCCTCTGAAACCTTCCATAGGGTCAGCATGGATTGATTCCAACTAAACAGTAAACAACAACAGAAGAAGACAATGGATCACATGATTTATTTCTAAGACATTGGAAATATCCATATGTAAATAAGTGGATGCCAAAAGCTGGAGGAATAAGGAAACTATAGGGAGTTTTCTTTTGAGATAGTCAAACTAGATGTGATGATTGCACATTGCAAATGTGCTTAACGCTGTTGAATTAATTATTTTCATTTATTCTGCATTTACCTCCGTTTGTTAAAGTAGTGATCTTTTGGTTTTAAGCCAAAAACAAAGTTACTAAGATTTGTTTTTCCTTCTTTTTACGTAAACTTGCTGTATTTGACGCAATTTAATAACCAATAATGCCATTTTCACTAGTAAGTTTATATATTCATAGTTGTGATTCATATTGCATGTATATAACATTGACCGCTAGTAAAGTTTTGCACTGAAGTTATCAGTTGTTTTATTATTGCACAGATTACTATGACTTCCTTTTTATTATTTTTTTCTTGTCTACCTTCCCAAAGAGCAGGTTACTGACTGTCATGTTGAACTTCCATTTTTTTGATACTCATGAAAAATGAGATTAGTGTTACCTCCATTATTTTCCCGAAGTGTGAGTAAAAAGAGCTCATGGGAAAGCAGCTGTAAAAAGTAAAGATTCATAAAGTACAAAGGCAAAAAAGAACCTGTTATAAATTACAATGGATACCATTCTGTGCCACACCATGCCCCCACTGTTAACCCGTTTTTTAGGCAATCTACTACTTCCTAATGATAGTGAGAAGCCTTTAACTTTATAAAACAGTATTTAAACAGTATAATCTTACACAAGATAAAATTTGCAGCTGGATAAACAGGTTTTGAGACATTACACACAGTACTTTGTCCTAGTAATGGAACAAGAAGTAGGGCCATCTTCAAGGTCATATTCCTTACACCAAAGTGCTCGGGCCTGATTTAATTGTATTTCAAGTGAAAATTTCCTGTGTGATACAGCACTTTTCTATTATTTCACTGTACTTAGGTAACTTAGGATTACTATGATACTAAATGGTGTGCCAGTGGTGCATTCGTTGCCGTAATGGTTACACATGGTTGACAATGTCTGGTAGGCTTGGAAGCAGGAGGGGCATCCACTTCCTGAATATGCCTGTGGAAACTAAACTTAGGACAATTTTTATAGAACAAGGTTAGGGTCTTTTGTTTATAAGATCACCACCACTCGATGACAATGACAACGACGACAACAACATTTAAAGTCTGGCCTTTCCATTTTGGAGCTAAATGAAGTGGTGGGTTCTGAACGATGGTGCTCTTGTTTTGGTTGAGGATCTGTGTGGAATGTGTGGTGGTTTTTATTTAAGCCTCTTCTTTACAGTTAACAAAACCTCCTGGAGGGCCCTTATATTTAAAAGTTGGGCCCAAGGGATTATATTTTAATTAATTTTAGTTTTTGGCTCTTAGAAGAAATAAATATGGGGCTCTTCTAAGTAATACAACACCTTGGTCTGTTTGCTGTCCTGAGGTAATCTGGGTTTGCTGTGACACTAAACCGTTTGCCACTGGAGTCTCAAATGCCATAACGGAGTAACTGTGCCATAATGGCTACTCACCATGGGAAGTGTTTGGTTGAGCTCCCAGACTGATTAAGGTTTGGAAGCAGGAACGGCATCCACTTCCTAAACCACATGCCTGTGGAAGCTCTATGAACCTGGAAACATGGCGAGAGTTATAGAGAGGCTTCAGACCCTTTGCGTGCGTGTGTGTGTGTGTGTGTGTGTGTGTGTGTGTGTGTGCGTGTGCTGGGCCCATGTATTTAAATGTCAGGCCTGATGGTCTAGTTATTTTTGAAGGAACATTCTTAAAAATTTTGCAGCACTCCTCTCTTCAAAATTTGCTGTACTGAGGTAATCTGGGTTTGCTGTGACACTGAGCCTTGGGCCATTGGGGGACAAGTGCCATAATAGCTACCCAAGGTGGACAGTGTTTGGTGGAGCTTCCGGTTTAAGACAAGTTTGGAAGCAGGAGTGTCCCCACTTCTTAAACCGCCTGCCTCTGGAAACTCTTTGAAGTGGGAGAAACAGTGATAGGTTATAGAAAGGCTTGATGCCTATTGTTCATAAGGTCACTGTGCGCTGTACTCGACTCTACAGCATTGAGCAGTAACATCTAAAAAAGTATTTAGTCACCAGTTTGGTGCTGGAATCCAGATTGAGCAGCCAGATTCTATAGAGGTTTGTTTTCTAGTTCTAGAGGATTAGGGTGGAGTGATTACTTGCCATTGGGTGTGAGTTGATTGTATTCAGTCTCCAATTGGAAAAGAAATTTGGTCATTCTTCTAAGTGGTATAGCACTGATCTGTCCATTTGCTATGCAGAGGTTAGTTGTGATGCTAAACACTGTGACACTGATGTGTCAAATGCGATAAAGGTTACCCATGGTGGACAGTGTTTGGTAGCACTCCCCTATTAAAACAAGCTTGGAAGCAGGAGTAGCATCCACTTCTGAAATAGCTTGCCTCCAGAAACCCTATGAACCTGGAGAAACGATGAAAGTTAGACAGATATTCATAGGGTCGCTATGAGTCGCCTATGACTCGACGGCAATTAACAGCAAATGGAATATATTATATACTTCACCTCACATACTTGAGGTATATTCTTAGAAGGATCCAGTTCCTGGAAAAGAGGAAGGCCAGTGAAGGAGAAGACTCAATGAGATGGACTGACATAGTGAATGAAACAAAGATCTTGAATAAAGGCAGAGATTTGTTCTTAGTTGTACTTAGAGTTGTAGTGAGAGTCAAGGGCTTCTAACAATACTAGAAGGGAACAGAAATAACCATAGGTGATGTTTCTCAGAAAATCCCAATGCCAAATGAAAAATTCTAAAATCTACAAAAATCTAATGGACATTTATGGGTAATTTTTGTTAGTTTTGTTTTGTTAAAAGCTTTTCTATGCAAAAATCCCCATGCTGGAGTAAAGAACTCCCTGTCCTGCATTTAGGAAATCCCCATTATCAAAAACGATACACCGACAGCCAATTATGGAAGCCAAGGAAGAGACTTCCTGCCTCCTAACAAGGCACATCTGACCAAGACACATCTCATCCTAGTAATAGCTTTTGTCTTTTCAAACTTTGTCATCCCTGGTAGATCTCAATTACTTCTAATAATGAACCATAACTATTACAGAAATTTATATCCAAGGAACAGGTAACAATCAAACAACAAACTCAGGAAAATTGGCAGTGGATGAAGGGAGATGCTGGTTTTGATTACCCTGTCTTACTAAGGCTGAAAGGACTGGTAATTTCATAGTATTCATAAGTAGGGCTGAAAACCATTAACTCATGAAGACAAAATAGCTTTTCACATAGAAACAACAAATTCTTTCTGAGAATATGGGATGTATTGAAGGCAGGGCTTTGGATATTTTTTACATACCCATCAAAGAACAATGTGGCACATGAAGAGTTAGTAGTACAAATTTACAGCCTCATAAGCTAAATGATTGCTTATTTAAGAATATTTTATTGTGCTTTTTAAAAAAAATTTTATTATTTTTTGTGTGTGTGCCGTCAAATTGGATCTGACTGGTACAGGAGGAGATTGCCCCTCCTGCAGCAGAGCATCTAGTGGATTCGTTATTGTGCTTTTTGGTGAAATTTATACAAGTTAGGTTCAACGTTTTTCATATAAATTGATCATGTTAGTTGCATCTTTCACAATGTGTCAGCATTATCTTTGTGTTCTGGGTATTCCATTTCAAGTATTCTGGTGTCCCTGCCCCTATATCTTCTCTTTTCTTTAAACGTTAACTACTGGATTCATGCAGATGATTTTTTTTTAGTATAGCACCCATTTAGTAGATAATATCCTTTATTTTGTGTGTCACTCTCCTTTTCTGCGAAAAGAAGATCTTGGAGGAGTTTGGTTCAAGATGTAATTGAAATAGGTTCTTTTATGGTACTGGCTAACTTACAGACAGCTTTAAGAAAAAGAACAAATTGAAATCCCCAAATCTCATTGCCAGATGTATAATATAATCAGAATCCTAGGCATTTTTCTCATTCTCTGTTCTTCAGCTAGAAGACTGTTTTCCAATAATTTGGAAAATAAACCTGAAGTTTGACCCAAAGTTATTGATGCATAGTTGACAGCTTTCATTATGTGATTGAAAAAAAGAACAAGAATTAAAAAAATAAATAAATAAACAGAGATCCCTACCCCACCCCGAGTCCCTGATGGTCCTCCTTTGGTGGTAGATCTGCCCAGTCTTCTTGGAGTAAAGCAGTAGCAACTTCCTGTTGCCTCTCACTTTGATCAGTCATTGTTTTCAGACTTATTACTAGTGTAATTGGAATTCTCTGGATCCAGCATCAAAGTTCACGGAAGATTACTCAACCCACCTTAACCTCATATCCTTCAGGAATAAACGTCCGGGCAATTCTACTGGGTAGAAACTCCAGTCAGATGGTAGACTAGCTGAAACCAAAAGAAACATGGTAGTGCGGGAAAAGAACAAGAGAGCCTGCTTCAGCCTATGACAGTCATAGTCTTAGTATTCCTTCCTGGGAAAGGAAATCATATTTGTAAAGGTAGAGGGCTCATGAAAAAGAAAAAGACCCTCCACAAGATGTATCGATATAGTGATCACAACAGTCGGCTGAAACACAGCAGAGATTGTCAGGAGGGTACAGAACAAGTCAGTGTTTCGCTCCGCTCTTTCGAGGTTATCTATGAGTCAGAGCTGACTCGAAGGCACCTAACAAGGAACTGTAAAAGACTAACTTGTTAAAGTCAGCCACTTGTGGTATTTCATGTCATGGAGGCACTAAATAATGAAAACAACCACAGCCTCCTTTTTTTTTTTTTTAATATCTTTTGCTTAAGAGCACTGAATTTCTGTTAAGGGTAATGAACAGCTTTGGAAATGGATAGTGGTGATGGTTACTTACATGTGGAAATAAACATAATGCCATTGAATTGTATGGCAAAAAACACTTGACATGACAAATATTTTCTTTTATAAATTTTACCTAAAATAAAAATGAGCACTTTTATTTGTTTTCATATTCTTGGAGTCATCTTTAATGCCTGCATCATTCTTATCCCACGAGTTAAATGCTCAATCCTATGGATCTGCAATATTCTACAAATGATCCAGTTTCTTCAATAAGTGGCTTAAAAGTGAGGCGTGTAAAGCTGGGTAAGGATGGCCGGCACTATGTCTGACTGTGAAGGTGCCAAGAAGAAGCCACTGAAGTGTCACAAGAAGCAAAGAAATGGACAAGAAAGAATGCTTTTAAGCAGAGATGAAAGAACAACGGAAGAAATTCAAGAAGCTAAAGGCAAACACCATGGGCCAAGGTCCTCTGGCCACGGGTGGAATTAAGAAATCTGGCAAAAAGAAACTTTTTTGTAACTGAGGCAATGATGAAACTTCCATTGCTTCTTAAAACATCTGGTTCTCACCCATCAACAAATGAATGGATAGAGAAGCTCTGGTATATTTACATGCTAGAGTACTACGCTGCATTGAAAAACAAGGAACTCATGCAATATTATTCAAAATGGGTGACCTTGGAGGACCTTATGCTGAGTGAAATATCTCAGTCACAAAAGGACAGATACTGCCTAATGCCACTGTTGTAGAATGGGACTGACATCAGGGTCGGGGGGAGACTGAAAAAAAAAAATTGGATAAATTATGTATACTGCATTGAAACAGATGGAGGAGAGAACAGTTTAAAAGCGATATATGATTGGGTATTATGGTTATGACAGGAGTCCAGAATGAAGGTTGCATAGTGGAGTGTACTCAGGGCGGGGGACTGTATAGCAATGAAGGAATTTTACTTTTCAAAGAGAAGAGTGAACTAGTGGGGGCAGGGAGAAAAATGCAACAATGAATGAATGGAAATCCAAAATCTCTGTAAATGTTCATTAAAATTAATAAAATTAAAAACCCCTCATCTGATTCTCTTCTATACCATCTGTTACCACCTGTAGCTAAAATTAAGTGTTGTCTTGGAGTCTGTGGTACACTGAAGAGTAAATTTTTATGAAACAATGGAGAAAAAGAAACCGAATGATGGTCCATCTCCCCAGTACTTCTCCCTCAGCCATTCTGATCTTAGCTGAGCAAAGGAAATGCAATACAGAATCCTGTCAGTATCAGCTCTTCATTCCTTGTTGTGCCCAGCATTCTGTGCCATCTGGAATTAAACCAACTCACTTGAAATTTTTTTAAAAGTTAGGTCTGTAGAAACGGTTACAGATTATATATGTAGTTACATATTAAAATATTTTAAGAGGCATTAAATATGTCTAGTATTTTATTTGGAAACAGATTAAAACAAAAAAGTCCTAAAAATATAATTGTAAAAATATTTTTAGAAAACTTTAAATATTTCAATACAGACTAGATATTGGTTTTTAATGACAGTTTTGAAAAGATAAAATAATTGCTATGAGAAGCAAGTATTTTTACCATAATTATAATTAAAGCATATAGGCATAATTGATGGCTTCTAAGGAAAACAACACATGATAGAAAAATTTTAGAAGATCTATCTATCTTCATGTTAAAAAAAACAAGAAAACCAACATCAAAGTTTATAAAGTAATACTAGATGCCTCCACTAAGGTCAGGCGCAAATCAAGGACAGCATATTTCCACTACTATTTAGCATTGCTTTCAAGGTTAGCCAATGAAGTCAGAGGAGGAGAATTAGAGCCAAAAGACTTGGATAGACAACTGTTGCTTCCAACTCATAGGGACCTTATGTACTTGATCTTACATCCTGTGTAAGGCAGTAACTTGTTAGAGAAAGAAAACTCAGAAGTTTTACATTAAAAGGAGTGATAGAAAAGTGATTAAGACTGCACCTTATCAGAAGTGGAAATTTTTCAGACTGTGAAAAATAAGGCCATCAGCTCAGTTTCTGGTTCTCACAGATTTTACTGTTCAAGAAATAAAAGCAAATGTTAGTCGGTTCTGCCCTCCTTATAATTGCAGGTGTGTTCAAGTCCATTTTTCCAGCTCTTGTACTGATCTACTTCACCAAGGATCCCTCTTATCCTGACCAGAAACAAAAACTCAACAAATCCAAACTCTCCAATCAAGTTGTGGCTCATATCGACTTTAGAGTAGAACGGTCCCATTGAATTGACAAAGCTGTAAGTCTTTAAAGAAGCCAACAACAACCCTTCTCTATTATAGAGCAGTTTGTGCTTCCCAGTGGCTGGCCTTACTCGCAGTCATAAACATTTCCTACTACATCATGAAGGTTCCTTTTAAAAAAACAATACACCCTCTGTGCCTTAATAGTTGAAGTTATTTCAAAAGTGTTGTTGTTGATTTTGTAAACAAGAAAAGTAGTGTATTTCTTTAATGTCATGACCTTCAACAATATGGATTGATGCAGTGATTGCAGCAATGAGCTCCAGTGTGTTACAGATGATGAGAGATAAAATAGGGTTCATATCTGTTGTTCATAGGGTTGCTATGAGCTGTACTTAACTCATTGGCCCCTAACAACAATAACAAACTTTTAAAAATTTTTTTTTAATAACAAACTCTTATAACCTCTATTTATTTCAGCAAGCATGATGTCTTCGTCCAGTAACAGATCCTTCCTGATGTTAAGTCCAAAGCAAGTACATCAAACAGTATTGTCTTTTTAATCCAGTGGGTCTTCACTGTCAAATTTTCAGAAGGAGATCACCAGGCCTTTCTTTCTAGTCTATGGAATACACAACAGCAACGAGCATAAACTATTTCTAAATATCTCAAAAAACTCATCACTGTCTAGTCAGAATCAACTCATGGCTAACCCTCCCCATTGGGTTTCTGAGGTTGCAAGCATACTAAGTGAAGATTGTTGATCTTTCATCTTATGAGCAGCTGATAAATTCAAACAGTCAGAGACACTTGGCCTTTGGATTAACACCACAACTCCCTATGGGCTACAACACCAGAGCTCCCTTTTTCTAAACACGTTGTTGTTATGCTGTTGAGTCAGAGCTGACTCATAGCTGACCGTCCAGCAATTTTTTCAGAGTCTGTGAATTACACAGAAGGAGACTGTCCACCTTTCTCCCACGGAATATTTGGTGGATTTGAGCCACATGCCTTTGAGAGACAGTAAAACGCTTTACCACTAGCCTACCAGAGTTCCCTTTTTCTAAATACAGCACAGGTGAATATCACAAAACATACTGAAAGGAAGAAAAGCCTGATATTCCCTATTATATCACTTATAAAATTAAGAAATGGGTATCAGTTGAAATGGTTACTTTTGGGGAAAACAATGATTATGGAGCGAGTATAAGAGAGATTTCTGGGGTGATGGCAAAGTTCTATTTCTTGATGCTAGTACTATGTACATAGTTATATATTCTTTGTGAAACTTAACTGAGTTGTACATTTATGGTTTCGTGCTTTCCTGTACATGTTACACTCTTGTTTTGTACCAACTCATAGCTGAGCCTCCAGTGGGTTTTCAAAGGTATATATACACACACACACACACACACACACACACACACACACACACACATACATATATATATCACAGGAAGAGATTGTCTCTCTTTCTTCCATGCAGCAGTAGGTAGATTAGAAGCAATCTGCCCTTTGGTGACAGCACAACTCCTTACCACTAGGCCACCAGAACCCCATATGTATATTATACTGCAATAAAAATTTGCCCACAAAGAGGGGACTGGGAAGAATACAAATATTTAAATAAGATTTCATTCTGGGGGATGATTAAAATTGGGATCAAACAAATTTTCTAAGTAGGCTAGCACAGTTTACAAAGAGCAGTTATAATGCCTACAAAAGCAGTTATAATGCCTACAAAAGCAGTTATAATGCCTACAAAACAACCTCATCAATAGGCAAGGAGAGTTTAATTTGAGTGTTAACACTTGCTATGGGAATCAGAGAAGCACTTCAGGAAGTAGTACGTCTTTAGCATATGTTAGGTGCCATGGACTCCTAGCAACCCCATCTAATGAAACAACCCTTCCCTGTGGGGTGTTCTTTACTGCCATTTTATTGAAGCAGATTGTCAGGTCATTGTCCTTTGGAGCTGCTGGGTAGGTTAGTGGCTGAGCACTTTGCCATTGTTCAGAGCAAGCTCCTTTTATTGGATCAGTGCTGTTGTTATGTACCAGTGAGTCAGCTCCTGCTAATAGAGACTCCACGGACAACAGGATGAAACACAGCCAGGGCCTATGCCATTCTCACAGTCATTGCCCTGCAATCATTGGCACTTCGCTGAAGCCACTGTGCCAATCCATTTTGATCAGCTGTCCTGACTGAGGAATTGTCTCATATTGCCAACCTCAATTATAACCTCCCAACTTTTGCTAATAGACTCTATTAACTATGAGTATGGTTCTGCGAGTTCTGTGCAGCAGCTGACTGCAGTGGATCACAGACTGAGTGGTAGAGCAGTGAGCACCTGGGGAATGAGGGTGTTAGAAGTGGTGGAAGTAGGCAGGCGCGGGAGCATGGGAGGCATATTTGACCTCGTGACAATCACGAGGTGATTGTTGTTGATGTAAACAGTTCCCCCTTGCAGAGTTAGTAGAGGTCAGACTCAGGCCTCCTCATGCCTGCTACACTCTTCCTTATTTCTTGGCATACATCAGTGAGTATCTCCAGTATTGCATTGTTTGCTAAAACATATCAACTAGTGTTCTGAATTGAACTGTGTTCCCCAAATACATTTGTTTAATTATATATTCATTTGTATAATTATAGAATGTGGAAGCTAAGTAATACTCCCCCATGAATGGTGAAATGCAACACTCCTTAATTTGAACTCAGCCTTAATTGAATGTGAGGGAAATTTCCCTAAGGAAGTGGTCTATCATATGTTTTTGTTATGTGCCATGGAGTCGCTTGTGACTCATAGCGACCCTATGTACAACAGCCCTACAACTCTGCTCTGTCCTGTGCAAAGCTCACTGTCTCCGACACACCCATTCCAGTTACCCCAGTTACTGAATCAATCCACCTCATCAAGGGCCTTCCCTTCCTGAACCAGCCCTCCATCCTCCCAAGCATGATGTCCTTCTCCAAAGACCGGTCTCTCCTTACAACATGACCAAAGTATGTCAGACGAAGCCTCAGAATCCTTGCCTCCAAGGAGCAACCTGGTTTAACCCTCTCCAAGATAAATGTTTGTTTTCTTGGCAGTCCATTGTACCCTCAGTACTCTTCTCCAACACCAAAGCTCAAAAGCATCAATTCTTCTATCCTCCCTAGTCATTGTCCAACTCTCTGATGCATAACATGTGATTGCAAAGACCATGGCCTGTGTCAGACGCACCTTAGTCTCCAGACACCGTTGCTCTTCAGTACTTTAGAGAGGTCCCTAACAGCAGACTTTCCGATCGCAATACCTCTTTTAATTTCCTGGCTACTGGTGCTGAGAGTGTTGACTGTGGAGCCAAGCAGACTAAAGCTGTGAACAACTTCAGTCTCTTCACCATCCATCCTGATGCTGCCAATTGGTCCAGTGGTGAGAACCTTTGTCTTCTTGATATTGAGCCTCAATCCATATTGAAGGCTGCAGTCTTTGACCCTCTGCAGCAAGCGCTTCAGGTCCTCCTCAGTTTCAGCAAGCAGGGTTTTGTCATCTGCATAACGTAGAATGTTGATAGATCTTCCACCAATATATTTTATCTTAATAGATAGAAAAGGATTGGAAATCAAACTTAAGGTGTAGGACCTTCAGAATCACTAGGGCAGAATCTCCAGAAATAGCTTTTGTCCTTTTGGACATGAGTCTCTGTGTGAGGAAGCTCTTTGTGGTGGATTGAGTTTACCATTCAAAATAGTTAATTATCCTTTTGGGGCCAGAGATTCCTGCACCACTCAGACTGGGGCCCACAGCAGAGAATCAGAGACAAGATGAGAGAGAGAGCTGACCTGGGACTGGCTGCCTCATTGATTCAGAACCAAAGGCCTTCACCCAAACTTGCTGGAGGACTCAGGAGACAGCTAGGAACACCATTATTGGTGAGTGACACTAGTGAAGGCTGGCCTATTCAAAGGTAGAACCTAATGTATAGATGCTAAAACAAAGTCTTTCCTCCACAACTGACAGAGAGGGCCTTCACCTAGCACTGACACCCTTGAATTCAGACTTCTCGCTTCCTAAACGGTAAAAGAATAAACTCATTTATTGAAGCTATCCATTTTGGTGAGACAAAGCCTCAAATCCTAGCCTCCAAGGAGAAACTTGGTTTCACCTTCTCTAAGATAGACCTGTTTGTTTTCTTCGAGTATGTTCAAGACTCCTCTCCAGAACCACAACTTGAAGGCATCAATTCTTCTGTCATCCTGTCATCAACGGCAAATGACAACACAACAACAATACATTTTTAATATCTCAGTGTAGAAACACTAGAAAATGAAAACCATTTCAATAAATTCCTGGGCTTTTTGCCAATGCCTTCGTATAGTTTGGACTTCTTTTTCCAGCACCATTGGTTCTTTATCATAATGCCACTTCCTGAAATGGCTGAGTGTTGACCATTTTTTTGGTACAGGGATTGTGTATTCCTTCCACCTTCTTTTGATACTTACTGCATCAATTAATATTTTTCCCATAGGATGTTTCACAATTACAACTTGAGGCTTGATTTTTTTCTCTTCACTTTTTCAAGCTTAAGAGATGTCAAGCACATTCTTCCTGGGAGTAAGTGTGTCAGAGACAATAAGATTGGCACAGGATAGACCAGCGTTTAGAGCTGTTGTACATAAGGTCGCTATGAGTTGTAACTCAATGGCACATAACAACAATAACCTTCGGGAGTTTATAACTGATTTGTTAGTTTTCAAACAAGATTATCATGTTGAATTTATAATCTCCCTTTTAAGCTATTTATTGAAGAAATCAGGTCAATTGCCTTGTCGATTATTGTACTGACTTTAGTGGTTTGCAGTCTTATGATGTGGTTTAACAAGTTGGTCTATTTTATATCTTGCTCATTTCTGTATTTTCTAGAAAATAATCATGAGATGCAGAGTCTTTATTAGAGTTTTTTTACAAGAATACTTTGTCAAAATAGGTCATGTTGAACACTTCTATTGTACCAACTTCAGGAGGTACATATCTCTTTCCGCTTTTACTGATGTAAAAATTGATCATTGGGTTCAGGTTTGCCAGTATGATCTACCCATTACAAACTTTAAAACTTTATTTCTTTTCAAAGGGTCAGCACAAAATTGATTTCTATTAGGTGGAAGTTAGTCAAGCATCCTTCTACCATCCAGTCTTTTCACCAATTCTGACACTAGGTGTCACTTCCATGTCTCTACTCCTCTACTGGACTTGATAATTTGCTTCGATGGTTACACAAAACTCAGAGTCTAGACTCAAGAGTTATGACATTTATTAGGAAGGTAACAGGCTACAATTTGGGCTTTGGATCAGGAAGCATGTATACAAAATCTCCCTTTATCAGTGGCCTCTCAACTCCTGTGTGCCTTGTAGAACTCCCTGAGCCCTCAGGACAGGCTCTTTCTCATTCTCCTGAGGATAGGTTTCTGCCTTTGACTCTTGGCCTGGCCTCTGTCTTGCTTGAGTGTTACAAGGTTCTTCTGGTTTTGCAAAAAGCACCTGGAGGCACACTTAACTGCACAAGCAAGTATGTTGCCTGAAGACCCTTTCTTTACTCATTTACTCTGTAGTTAGGTCAGTGTGCCAACTGTAGCTGCCTTATTTGTGTGGCCAGAACCTTACCACAAGCTGTCTTATACCAGCTTCCCGGTTCTACCACTGTTCTTTCTCTGGCTGTATTTCCCTGTACTTGGTACCCCCTCTTCCTCTCTCTGGTGTTATAACTCTCTACCTTCTGGAGGTAAGAAGTTCTCTACTTAGAAGCTTGTGCTCTGCTTACAGCTCATCTTCTTAGTTGCAGTGAGGTTCTTACTTATTCCTGGGATGGCTCATTTCAAGCCCAGTGGAACTGTAAGAAATACTCTTTATATTGGCCCATTTTGGGGTAGAAGAGAACAAAGGCTGGGGTAATGAGTTATGAGTTGATCCAGTTGTTCTAGTCATTTCTGGAAGTTCTTCAGTAATATTTTGCTTGCATGTATTATTAGTGATCTTATTTGATAATTTTCACATTTTATTGGATCACTTTTCTTGAGAATGAGAGCAAATACAGATCTCTTCTAGTCAGTTGACCAGGCAGCTGTTTTTCAAATATCCAGGTACAGACTGGTGAGTATGTCTAGGACTGCATCTTTAGATGAAACATGTTAATTGGTATTCCAGCAATTCCTGGGGCCATATTTTTTACCAATTTCTTCAGTGCAGATTGAGCTTATTCCCTCATCATCATTGGCTCGTTGTCATTTTCTACTTCTGAAATTTTTCAGGGTAGACCATTCTCCCCCTCCCCCCACCCCAGTATCTATCTTTTTTGGATGTTTCCTTTGTGAGTTACCTAATTTATATAGTCTCATCTAATCATTTTGTGGGGGTCACAAGACCATCATAACTAGCTAGAAAGGCCAGATTAAGAACAGTTAGTCCAGATTACAAATTAGTTAGTCCAGACTACAAATGAACGTAAAGAAAATTTCCATTCTTTTTTTAAAAAAATTATTTTATTATTTTTTGTGTGTGTACCAACAAATTGGATCTGAGTGGTACAAGAGGAAATTATACATCCTTCTCCAGCAGAGCATCTGGTAGATTTGAACCTAGGTGCCTCTGGGATTGCAGTGCAGCTTCTTGCCACTAGGCCACCAGAGCTCCCTGGAAATTTCCATTCTTAAATTTGTTTTTAATCTAAATTTGAACAGTTAGTTGTGGTTGGTATCTAATATCAATTACCCAAATGTTTGTCTCAGTATATAATATATAGTGTACTATTTGTGTAGAAGGAGTTCTGGTGCCCCAGTGGTAAGGAATTGCACTGCCAACCCATATGAATACTGGTTCAAATCCACCAGCTGCTCTTTGGGAGAAAGATGTGCAGTCTCCTCCTGTGTGATTTACTACCTCTGAAAACCCACTGGAGGGTCAGCTATGAGTCAGTTCAAACTCCATAGTACATAAAAACAGTAATAACATTTGTACCTACAAAACATTAAAGAAACACTTTCCTATACAGTAAAACATGTTCAACATAATAACGTTTTGATGTGCATTGTAGTATCCATTAATCTACCTATTTATCCATTTATCATTATGAATAATTCTATGTACCTTTAATTTGTATTCTAATAAGCCTTTTCAGGGGTTGGTTTGTGAGTACAGGTTATAAGTAAATTGGATGTTTTTATCTATGGAATGGATATAATTGAGTTTTACAGGACACTTTACTCCCAAGTGATACTTTTATAAACCAAACTATCATTTGACTGAAATGTGTCTTCCAAAAGTGACTTTAATGACAAGTTCAAAGGGTATGTTAGAGGAATAGTCTGAAGAGTTGTTCTGGGGAGCTCAGGTGGCCTAGGGGCAGGAAACTTTACTGCAATCCCAAAGGTGTGTGGTTTGAATCCATCAGATGCTGTGCTGAAGAAGGAGGGGCAATGTCCTCCTGTGCCAGTTGGCTGATTTGACAGTAGACAATAAGAAATAAAATTTTTTTAAAAAGAGTTGTTCTAGGCAGGCACTATTCTTCTGATCTCAAGTTAGAGGAGCCCGTTGTTTGTGTAGGACATAATTTTGAACTTTTATTTTTAAGGTAAGAAATCTTTCATAATTGATTTTTGTTGTTGTAGAGAATACACACAGCAAAAGCATGCACCAATTCAGGTTTCAGATCAATTCAGGTTACAGATTAATAACACTGATTACATTCCTTGAGTTGTGCAGCACTCACTCCTTTCCTAATCTGCTCTTCCTTCATTACTATAAAGTTTTGCATCCTAAGATTCCTATCTAATCTTTTTTTAAAATTTTAAAATAATTTATTGTAAGACAATTTACAAATATCTTGCTGTCTTTAGTAATTTGAAAAATGAACACACAATGCTTCTAACAAGAACAACATTCAACATAATGGAATGAGCTGGCTTAACTTCACTTCTTTACATCTCATATGAGGATGACACTTGATTTTCATTAATGCAGGGCTGCAGCATCAGAGATGATTTCAATCAACACTCTTGTGATGACAGCTTGATGAGTATGACTGATTGTCAAAGTCAGTGTGTTGATCACCTCAGAGGCATTACTGCTAGCATTGTCCACAGCCGTCATCCTTGCACTTAGCTCACTAGTTGTGGACTCCTGCAGAAAGGAGCAAATGATGTTTGCCAGATTGTATTCTTGGCAATTTTGCAACACATCAGTATCAATATCATCATATATACTCATGCTTTCAGCACTTGCAATGGTATTAAGGAAAATATGGGCTTTTCATCAGTGTTATAGGAGATGACAGACCTAAATTGATTAAAGATGAAAGATCCTCCAGGAATTTCATAGCCAGAGTTCAGCAATTCAAGGGCAATAATTGATGCATCTCTTAAAGTAGGCAGCTTCACCAGAAATTAGTCAGAATGAGTCCTATGCGGTATGCCTCTGATTTTTATCTCCAATCCCAACAATCATAACTTCTTTTCCAGCTGCTGTAACCTTGGCCACCTCATTTTTCATGTTTAGCAGCCAAGGAATGAATAGCACCATGGTCTAATGATACACTAATCATGTGATGTTTCTTCTTGCCTTCAGAAAACTTATATCAGCTTTCTCTTAGAGAGCAAGAGATCTGACTTCATATACCCAAACTGATTTCAGCTCCCACTCTGTTCAGGCATATGTTGCTGCTTCTACCATTGTCATATGATTGGCAATTTTCTGAATGTTTCTTCTGATTGACTTCAGTCACCTGATAATATCTTTCAAAGTTGTTACATTTCTAATTTTTGTCAGTAAGCTGCCATAACTATTCAGATTCCTATCTAAACTTCTGAATTTCTGCTGTCATTATGATCTCATGTAAGTACACCTTGAAATAGTATATTTATGGCAGGCTTTTTTTTTTTTAAAAAAAAACCCTACTTAAGCTAAAGTACTATTTGGTTTTAAGAAGACTTCAGGTGATATTTTTAATTAAGGCTTAAAGATTATCTCAGAGCAACAGTAATGAGGTTCATCCAAATTTTTTTATTCCAAGAAATCTGTAGTCCATTATAATTTGAAGTTTTGTTCTGCACCTCTCCCTTTTAATCAGGACTCTTCTATAGAATCTTTAATAAAAATCTTCATGAATAGTAAGTAGCTGGACACCATTCAGTTCTTGACGCCCCACGCCAAAGGAAGCAATTGTTTATGGAGGCAGTTAGTCACACTTTCTATTTCTTCCTCTTATTACCAACTCTCTGGTTTTGCTCCAGGCCAATGGAGACCAGTTGTGCCTTGGATGGGTGCTTTCCAGCTTATATAACACCTTGGGTAGTACACATAGAATTAGGAGATAGAACGTTAACTACTAAATATTTAGAACAACAAAGATATCTGTGAAAATATGACCCTCAACTTTCAAACCAAGGAACTGAATCCTGAATATGTTTCGCAGCCTCAGTGACTGTTCTTAATATTTGTTACTGTTGTCAATACATTAACCTTTATTCTTTTTAATATTTTCATGGCATTTGAAATCTGGAAGAAAGTTTAAAGATTAGGCAGTCTGCCTTACTAATTTTATCGCTAAGGAAAAAAAATTGTTTTGTCTTTTGAGCCTTAATATTTTATTGGTAAGAAAGTAGCGCCAGAGAATTGAAGAGTCTGGCCCATATTTGACCTTCACAGAATGGATAAGAACATAAGCCTTGGGCCTCTAGTTGGGTGCCTGTTCCAATTAAAACAACCTTCATGCTGCTGAACTGCCCATTTCTCTAGAGAGGTCACTTGTGAGGAAACGAAGAACAAACGACTCTGTGAAGACATAAATACAAGCAGAGACTTGTTAACTCTGCTTGTTCATGATTTAACAAGCATATCCTCTCTGGACAGGCCCCTGATGCTCCAGTTTAATGAAGCATGAAAATTCTGTCATTCATAAGCTCCATGACATCATCAATCCTGCAGCATTTACCTCATGGTCCCTTTCCAGGCTTTTCATGTTACTAGACTATCTGCTTATCCATATTTCATCCTCTTTGGCATCATAGATTCCAGCTGTTAATAGACTTCTTTGTGACTCATGCTTTGCATTTATCCTAGAAGTGAAGACCATGGGCATACACAATTTATAAGGGACCTGATCATTTTTCTTCCAGAGAAATAGAGGTGAAGGAAATGGGGGAGAATCACCTCTTTCAAACTTATGGTCATTTCTAATTGCTGTGGAAATGAAAAAATTAACACCACTATAAAATCTAATAAAAATTTTAAAATATGAATATAATATTATCTATTCTATGTTTATATGCTTCCACTTAAAAAATGTCTTTTGAAGTAGAGAGAAAGGGTGGGGACAGTGACATTTTGATAAGATGAGGTAAATAATTATATTGTATGAATATATTTGATGTTATAAGACAAATGTGTGATTGAATGAAAGCCAATAAAAACCATATGAAAAATATCTTTTTTACAGTTGACATTTTACAACTGAGATCCAAAGTTGACATATTACATTTGTTTAATATGTCTCTTAAATATCCTTCTTCATAAACTATGCAATTGGAAATTCTTTAAGGGCATTGGAAACTTTAACTTCACTGTCACTTAACTGCTTTCCAAAGTGATTGTACTAACTTCACTCTGGGTTTGTGAAAGCCTCACTTCCTCTTCTACTTCTAGTTTGTCAGTTATAACTTTTGTCTATCTACTTGTAAGTTCCACTCTGAAAACTCATTGAATGCAAAGAGTCTTTGAGCAATGTATGATTAAAAGTTTATCAGGTTTTACTAAATGTATGTAACGATCCTATAGATGTCATTGTTATGTGCTATTGAGTCATTTGCGACTCAAAGTGACCCTATGTACTGCAGTTCTGAAGTCTGCCCTGTCCTGAGCCAGTCTCACTGATTCCACCACACCTACCTCCATTGCCCTAGTTACTGTTATCAATCTACCTCATCTGGGGTCTTCCTCTCCTGCACTGTCCCTCCACCCTTCCAAGCATGATGTCCTTCTCCAAGGACTGGTTTTTCCTGTCCACATGTCCAAAGTATGTGAGACAGAGTTTCAAAATCCTAGCCTCCAAGGTGAAACTTGGTTTCACCCTCTCTAAGAAAGACCTATTTGTTTTCTTGGCAGCCCATGGTATATTCAAGACTCTTTTCCAGCACCACAATTCGAAGGCATCAATTCTTCTTCTGACTTCCTTAGTCATTTTCCAGAGACCATGCAAATAATGTGCATGGGAATCTTGTAGGGGATTCATCAGTTTCACCTTTCCACTAGGCTTAAAGGGAGCCAGTCTCAGAGGCTGAGAGGGGGATCTCACTAACAGTCAAGAGAAGGAACTAGGAGTGGAGCTCATCCTTTGAACCCAGAGTCCCTGTGCTGAGAACCTCTAGACTCAGGAAGGAGAGAGAATTGTTGTTTTGTTTTTTTTTCTATAATTATATTTTATTAATTTTCATAAACATTTACAGAGATTTTGGGCTTCCACTCATTCATTGTTGCACTATTCTCTCTACCCTCCTCCCAGTTTGATCTTGTCCAAATGCCACAGTGCTTGTCAAAGCCAGTTCTGATTAATCTTCTTTGTCAGTGTGTCCTTTGCCATTCCCTATCACTCCTCCCTGAGAGAGACTTCACCCTGAGTCATAAGGAAAAGGGGATGGCGTATTCTCTTAGCTACTTCCTGCTGAAAAGGGACGCTGTGGGTTTCAGGGTGAAGATCTTCAGGAGAGAGAATTGTAACACTGAAGACAGCATGGGATGAGAGAAGCACTCAACTGGAGGGCTATGCTTGCTGTTGTATGGAGTGAAAGCTGAGTGTCTATGGTAAGGACATTTACTGGGGGAGTGTAGAGCCTCTGCACACTTGTCAGTGGAGCTAATGAGCTTTTAACCCTTGCCTGAGCAAGACAAAAGCCAGGAGAAGACAAAAACCAAGAATTGAGGGCTGATGGGCCTGCTGTTGAACACAGCTGAGAAGCTGTTCCGTACAACAAACTGTACTCAACTCATACATTGTTCCTCTTACTTTCAAGTTGATCCTGACACTGTACTGCATGTAACCTGGTATTTCCTCGAGAAATAATCCTGAGTATGGTCTATGAGTTCTGCACTGAATATTGAAACCAGCAGAGAAGATGTGAAGGGAGGCAAGGCTGGCCTCCATCTGATGATAATCAGCCTCACAGTGGTGTTGCTAGAGGTTCTCTTCTCTTCTCCTAAAGTTGGCAGGGTGGTCTGACACGGTGTCTTTTGCTCATGTTCCTTGGAGATAGAGTCTACCTCCCTCTGAAAGTTATCGTTTTAGGTGCTGTATTAACTAGCATCTTTCTATTACATATTAATGCAAGAATAGAGAAGATAGATAATTATTTACTATTTAATATTTCGCGGGGGTGCCGGGATGGCATAAACAGTTGAGTGTTCAACTATTAACAAAAAGGTTGGTAGTTTGAATCCATCCTGAGGAAAAGCCTACTAATAATCTTCACCTCAGAATAAAGGACTAGCAATTTCCCTCTGAAATAACACAGGCCATTGAAAACCCTTAAGAATGTAACATACTCTAATATACATGGGATTACCATAAGAAGAATTGATGCATTGGCAATTGGTTTAGGAAAGATATGACTGAGGATAATGTCTTCTTTCATAGAACATTCTTCTTTCACAATAAGAAACCCAAGGGATCAGATGCTGTTTCTGTTATGAGGAGTTATCAGGAATCCTAGAATCTTTCTTCTTCCTTGTTTTTGCTTGTCATGGCAGTTTGTTAACTCTGATGATGCCATAATGCGTTATTTATTGGGTCATCTGGTGTCACTCACATCCTTAGGGAGAACAATTAAACAAAGTAAACCTCCAGGGGCAAACCCAGATTTCTAGAGAAATCTTCTAAGATAAATAAGGATGAAGATCTGTAAAAGAAAATATACTTGGAAACTTTTTCAATGAGCTTTTTTCTTTCAATGGCATAGGTGGATTTTAATAACTCAGTGAATATACCTCTGAGGATTCTGTGGTTACCAAGAACCTCCACAACACATTTAAAGACACATCGTGTTGTGCAATAAGAGGAAAATCACCTGACAATAGGATGAAAAACAGAGACAAGTATGTTTTGATATTAAAGCCACATAGTAACTGAGTGTATTTTAAAGTATCTTTCTTTACTTTATGATCACATTTTACATTAGGATGTTCTCAGGGAACATGAACATCCGTCTTATGGACATGAAAGATGGCAATCTATTGCTCCTGTGTGTGTGTGTGTGTGTGTGTGTGTGCACGCATGCACGCCCACGTGCATATTTGAAGGCTCCTGGTGAAAGTTTACCCAGTAAATTTTCCATTAAACAATTGATACACAGGTTGTTTTGCGACATTGGTGCCTTTCCCACTCTGTGTCAGAGCTCTCCCTGTTTCCACTGCGGTTCCTAGTTTCTTCTAGTTTCCCTGCCCTTCCCTGCCTTCTCATCTTTGCTCTTGGGCAAATGTCTCTTTGATCTTATATAGTTGATGACTCTCTGCAGCACAGTCTTCATGGAGTTACTGCTTATTTTACAGGCCAGCCTATTATTTGGTTGAAGGTCGTCCTCTGGGAGTGGTTTCAGTTCCAAGTTGGAAGGGTGACTTAGGACAACAGTTTTAGGGGATTCCTCCAGACCATATCAAACCAGTAAGTCTGCTCTTTTAAATGAATTTGAATTTGTTTCACATTTTTCAACCACCCTCACTGGGATTTTCTACTGTGTTTCCAGTCAGAGCTGTTGGTAATGGTAGCTGGGTACCATCTAGTTTTTCCGGTCTAGGCCATTGGCTCATTAGTCTTTCGAACAAATTGCTACTCTCAGTGTCTCGTTTTCTTCTCTTTACTCTGCCAATAGTTGTATCTTTTTGAAAGCTCTTTTGCAGACACTGTTTATCAAAATAGGATGCAGAACATGATCTTTATGAACAATCTCATGTCAACTGATTGAAATATCCCCTAAGTCCATTTTTTAGCCTTTAAGATGAGTAGTTCAGTCCCACAAATTGTTTAGTTATGTCTAAGAACTTTTCATAATTCTGTCCCTCACGTGCTCCAGTATCTATTTATGTATCCATTCACAAATTATTATTTACCACTGTCATTGGAGGATTTTATATTATAGTATTTACTATGCTGTTAAGTGCTATCAAACAATAGATCTGAACTCTGTCCCGTCTTGTACCATACTTAATCATCCTCAATTATGTTTGAGAACATTGTCACAGGCACTGTATTAATTCATCTTGTTGAGAGTTTTCCAAAGAATAGCCTTACCCAACATGACAAAAATATGTGAAACAAATCTTCACCATATTTGCCTCCAAGAAACATCCTGGTTGCACTCCGTCCAAAACATATCTGTTTGGTTTTTTGGCAGTGCATGGGATATTTAGCCCTCTTTTCCAATACCACAGCTCAAATGCATCAATTTGTTTCCTTGCATCATTATTCACCGTCCAGGTCTCAAATGCATAGCAGGTGATTGAAGTCTCTGGCTTGAATCAGTTAATCACCCAGGAGGGGATTTCCCATCCTTCTGCTGCAGAGCAGCTGGGGGCCTCAAACCTCATGCCTTCAGGTTTGAAGGGCTGTTACTATTTTAAAAAAAATGTTATAATGTTTTACTTACAAAATTTGCATACTATTTTTTACATTAGATCTTTCCCATTTCCTTCGCTACCAGTCCTCCCATCAAATAGTGTGACCTTATGATTAACTGCCCCCCTCAACTACACCCTCCCCTCCCTTGGATCCTCATACTCATTCTACAATAATGTGGCTATACAGTATTTATCCTTATGGGGCTGAGTTAGTTCACTTAGCATAATGCTCTCAAGTCACGAACATGGGTAGTCAAGTATTCATGCCTCAATTCTCATTCTCTTGGTATATTCCAAGCAGTGCAATAGCTGGAATAGTCTTTTGGAATTTCTATGTTCAGTTTTTTGAGGAAGTGCCAAACTGCTTTCCAGACTAGTTGTACCATTGCCACTAGTTAATCTTCATCCAAGCATCCTGTCTAATATCTTCTTTTGCTTTGGTGACACTATCCCTACTTTTCCCATACTGCATATTGCCTTTCCTGTCACCAGAATTAAGGAACTCAAATGGCACAAACATTGTGTTGCACTGCTAAACCAAAGGTTTAGCATCTCCTGGACACCCATTAACATTACAGTCTTGAAAATCCAATGGCATAAAAAACTTTTCACATTAAGGTGAAAAGAAAATCAACTGACTGGGGGAAAAATTTGGCAATGACATTGCAGACAAGGGTCTCTTAATGAACATTTACAGAATACTACAGGTCTCCAAAAGAAAAAGTCTGATAATTTAATTACAAAATGGGCAAAAGATATGGAAAGACTTTTCATGAAGCAAGGCATTTGGATGGCCAACAGACAGATGATGAAATGCTCAAAATAATCAGCAATAAGAGATTGAAATTAAAACTACAATGAGATACCATCTCATCCCAGTAGCAGTGGCAAATTTAATAGGACAGCAAGCAATAAATGTTGGAAAGGATGCGGAGAGATTGGAACTCTCATACACTGTTCATGGGATTGTAAAATGGCACGATGACTCTAGAAGGCAGTTTGGCATTTAATAAAAAAGCTGAACATAGAAATTCCATATGATCCAGCTAGGAATATACTCCAAAGAAAACAGAACTGAGATACAAATGGAGATTTGTATATTGATGTTTATAGCAGCATTATTCACAATAATGAGAACATGGAAACAGTGAAAATGTTCACCAATAAATGACTGGATTGAGAAACTGTGGTTCATTCACATGATGGGATACTACGCAGTATTCAGGAACAATGACTTAGAAAAATACTATATAACATGGGAGAGACTAGAAAACATGTTTAGTGAACTAACTCAGGCTCATAAGGACAAATACTGTATAAGATCATTATTGTAAAAGCAGAAGGATAATCAGTAAAATGTGTATGGATATCCAAAGAGAGAGGGGATAGGGAAAGGGGGGCTGAGGATGGGAAGGAAGGAAATCATGGGGTGGCAGAATTTGGTGGGAAGTGGGAGGGGGTGAAAAAACAAACATAAACCTTCCAAATCCAATGGAAGGCTATTCTAAGTTGGAATCCACTCGAAGGCAGCAAGTTTTAGGTGGTGTAGTTGGTTATATATTGTGTTGCTAACAAAAGGTTAGCAGTTTGAATCTACCCTGGTAGAAAAATGGACAATCTTCTCACTTCTAAATTATAGCCTCTTGTAAACATTATATAGGGTTGCTATGAGTCATAACCAACTCAATGACAGTGGGTTTAATTGATTTTGGGGTTACCAGAATTAATACTGGTCTATCCTATTACATGGTTAGTGATTATCCTCTCTTTCCTGTCACATCCCTGGTAACCACCAAACAATGTTTCCTTTTATTCTTGACTTTTTATAATAGTAGTCTCATAGAAAGCTGGACAATAACTAAAGATGATAGAAGAAGGATTAATGCCTTTGAATTGTGATGCTGGAGAAGAGTGTTGAAAATACTGTGGACTGCCAGGAGAACAAACAGGTCTGTCTTGGAGAGGGTGAAACCAATCTGCTCCCTGGAGGCAGAGATTTTGAAGCTCCATCTCACATTACTTTGGGCACATGGCCAAGAGGGACCATTCTTTGGAGAAGGACGGATGGAGGCATAGCACAGTAGAAGAAGACCTAGGATGAGATGGATTGACTCAGTTCCTGGAGAAAAGGGATTACGTCTGTCAGACAAAATGAAATTGGTTTAGGATAGGGCAGAGTTTTGAGTTAATGCACACAAGGTCGCTATGAGTTGCAGGTGAATCGATGGCCCATAACAACAAACAACAATGACACTTTTGGGAATGACTTATTTTTTACTCAATATAATGACTTCTTTTTTTTAATTGTTATTAAATTTTATTAGTTTTAATGAACATTTACAGGGATTTTGGGTTTTCATTCCTTCATTGCTGCATATAATGACTTCTAGAGTCATACTGCCCTTGTAGTTAAATGTTAACTTGCTTAAATTTTTAAAAAGAAGCCTAAGTAAATAAAAATGACAGATGTTGGACTTTTGTTCTGGTTGAAGTCAAAGCCTTATACTCAATATACAGGTCAACCAAATTTTTTTGAGAGAGCAAGAGGTGTAAGCTTTTAAGTTCCATTTTCCTCTTAAAAAAACCCTTGACATTTTCAGTTCTGGAATAGCTTTTCAAAATGCAGCTTCTGATAAATGTTGGCAGAACTGGTGCATTTCTTGAATAAATCCTGTATGCTCAACTTTCCTTCCCCAATAATCTTTAGGCTGAATGACCACAAAGCTGCCTACCATGTAGGCTGATGAGAGGCCAGATATGACAGAAAGTACTAATACTGGTATACTTTATTTATTCTTTTTAATTTTTATTGTTGAGATAGTCAACAGCTTTAGTTTGCTTGGGTCCACAATCAACACTCTTGGCACCAGCAGCCAGAAAATTAAAAGACGTATTGCAATGGGAAAGTCTGCTGTTAGAGACCTCTCCAACATACTGAAGAGCAACAATGTCAGTCTGGAGACTAAGTGCTCCTGATACAGGCTATGGTCTTTGCAATCACTTTCTATGCATCAGAGAGATGGAAAATGACTAGGGATGACAGGAGAATTGATGCCTTTGAGCTGTGGTGTTGGAGAAGAGTACTCAATATGTCATGGACTGCTAAGAAAACAAAGAGGTTCAGCCTGGAGAGGGTTAAACCAGGCTGCTCCTTGGAGGCAAGGATTCTGAAGCTTCTCTTCTGACATACTTTGGACATGTTGCAAGAAGGGACCAGTTCTTGGAGAGGGACGTCATTCTCGGGATGGTGGAGGGACAGGGCAGGAGAGGAAGACCCTCTATGAGATGGATTGATTCCATCTAGGGTAATGAGGGTAGATGTGTTAGAGACAGTAATGTTGGCACAGGATAGAGCAGGGTTTAGGGCTGTTATACATAGGGTCGCCATGAATCGCAGGCGACTCGACGGCACACGGTTTTCCTAATGATTATATCTATTATTGATATATTTGTGGTGAGAGGATGATATATATTATTGTCATTTATCAGTGAATCGGAATTGGCTCATAGCTGACCCTCCAGTAGGTTTTCAGAGGCAGTAAAATCTCATGGAAGAATCGATCTTACCCAGAGCAGCTGGTGTATTAGAACCTCGTATCTTTAGGTTGGCAGCACACAGAGCTAACATTCCATGGAAATTTCCACGGAATGGAAATCACTCACCGCAGGAAAAGTAGGCAAAATTTTCACTCCAATTTCAGGCAAGTTTCAGCTTTATAAACCCAAAATACCTTTGCCTGCAGAAGATCAAAACGTTGTCTGCCTTTCAATTCGCATCCTGCGTAGTCGGAAACTTGTACCCCTCACCTTGAGCATATGAGAAGCCTTTCTAGTAGGCGAAGACCAGAAAGCAGCCCTCTGGTAAATTCTATCCGACCCAAGGGTATGAAAGTGGAGTGGAAAGATATTCAAAAGGAAAATCTGGAAACCGTACACCTGCAGTTTTGAAAAACAAAATAAAAGTGACAGATAAGGACATCACCAGGATTTCCTTATCTGGTGGTAAAAATGGTGACAATCGATAACATTAGCTTGGTCAGAGAACTGGACCCACGCCGCCCCACCGAGTTCGGCGGCGAGGGTAGGGGGGTGGGCCCCAAGCCAGCGCCCGCAAGTGGGCTGTGACCACTGCGAGCTCTATTTACCTGACCCCGCCCCTCCCCCGGGCTCCGGCCAATCCCCTCGCGCCGTCTCCTTCCCATCAGCGGCTCCGCCCCCGCGATGTTGGGGGGGGCGGCCCGCGGCGTGACGCGAACACGGCAGCTCCGCCCCCTGCGTCTTTGGCCTCGCCGGCCTAGGGGGGATGGTTCCATCATGGCGTCAATGCAGGTGAGGGGTGTTTGCTGCAGCCGGGCGGGCGAAGGAGCCGTTGCGATGGTGCGAACGCTCGGGCGAGGGAGGCGTCCGGGAGTCCGGGCTATCCGGGCGGGCTCGCGAGCAGTCCCAGGGGTTGGTCTTTGACCAGTTTCAGGGCGTTGGGGAGGGGTGAGAAGCCGCGAGGGGAAGGGCGGGTGAGGGGGTTGTCGGTCGGTCGAAGCGGACACTCGCCAGCGGAGAAGTTGAGGGATAAAAAAGGGTGAGAGAAGGGAAGGTCCAAGTTTGGCCTTGGCTCGGCGAGTGTGGGTTCGGAATCCCTGCCCCGCACACACGGACGGCCTAGGGCGGCCGCTGACCGGCCCGCAGGGATGCCTTTCTCGCCGCGGTCCCAGGCCGGCGGAAGCAGCTGCTGTCGCCGTTGTCGCCGGGGCAGCCGCGGTCCCGAGAGGGGAAACCGGGGGACACATTGCCGGGGAAGGCGGCTGGCGGTCGGAGGCGCCTCCCGGCCTCGGCTCCGGCCTCCCACGCCCGGCACCCCTCGGGCTGCTCGGAGGCTCCGCTCGCCCCCGTTTGACTCACCGTCCCTTTGCCCCTCGGGTACTTTCTTCTTGGGGTCTCGGCCCTCTCACCAGCATCCCCTTAGCCGCCCACTTGCCCACCCCCAGGCTCGGGCTTCCCGGAGTTTGTTCCCAGCCTTCGCCCTGATGTGCGACCTTCCCGAGCGCCCGAACCCCGGCTTGTCCAGCCCCCGGGGAGAGTCGCCCTCGTAGATTCTTTTCCTCTGCTGCCCCACCCTTGCGGTCTTGCTCAGGCCACAGCCCGGTGCCCTTATCCTCCCGGCCGCCCGTAGAGTCCTAGTGTTCGCTTAGAAGGAGTGTGGAACCTGTGCCACATTTTCCGGACTTTTCAATGCATTTTCCCCCCTTCTTTTCCCAACGGAATATACCCTCCCCCCTCCCCCCCAATCCTCAAATCTAAGGAGGAGTTTGGTTTTTCTGGCAAAGATGGCAACCACAAGTGTAGTTTGTAGAGACTGCATGCATTATCTGTAGCCTGCGCTTAATTCACCGATGAGGACTAACGGTATCAAAACATAGGAAGAGAAGGTGGAACTCTCTTTAGGAACGTGAGCCGAACGCTCTGTAGAGTTTTGAGAGCAGCCCCTTAGGTGAAGAAAGAGACCACGTTTTTCTTGGAAGGGTTTTTTGGTTTTGGTGTCAGAAGAAAAGCAAGTCTCCATGGATCTCCTCGGTCTTTCCCCCCCTCCCCTTCTTGCCGAGCACAGTTCTCTCTGCTGCTACTGCTTCCTCTTTTGTGCATATCATTTCTTTGCTGCACATTTACTTTCAAGTTTGCATCGTACCCTCTGCAGTCTGATTTTCGTACAGTATTCCCTTTACCTTTGCCTATCTCTCTGGGATTTCTTAAAGAACAGAAGGCAACACTTGGCTATACCTTTGTGGTTGAAGAGATGCTACAAAACAGTGGAGGGGAAAAATCATGGAGAATTTCAGTTATCCTCTAACCCAGTCACCGCTACAGACGTTAAGTTTCATCATTTGAGGTAAAAAAGAGGAACTGTGGAACACTTTAAATTGAACTGTAGAGAGGCTGTATGAAAAATTTAATTATTATTATTATAAGAGTAAAATGTTTAAGACTAAAAATTAACAGTCAATCCCACAATATTTGTGTGATGATGATTTGACAAGCAGGCATGATACAAGGATAGTAAGCTGGAAAAGGGAGATTTTAATTATTGAGAGAAAAACCCGAGTTGGTAAAGAAGTTAATAAACTTCACGTTGATAATTGTACAGGGCCGCTTGAGCAGTAAAAAGTCATTGTGGTGCAGTGTAATGTGTTCTTGTGCTAATAGAAAGGTTGGTGGAGCCAAGAAAGGTGGCGGAGTCTCAGTACATTAGAAACTATTGGACACTTCTACTTGATCCTATAGACAGGTTCATAATCCTATTTGGTTTGGGTCTTTTTTTTTTGGTACTTAAGCAATGGACTGAGATACTTGCAGTTGCTTTATTAGACTTTTTTGTGTATGTCACATTTACTACCTCCAACTCTGTTGCTTTCATTTTGTATCTTTGTGATTAAAAGAATGGAAAACTAATGCTTCATGATTTTAATTAATATGTAACCTAAATTTTCCTTTCTGTTTGTATTTTTAGAATAAACATATTCTCATAGAATCTTAAAAAATATCTTTATATAGATAAATCAGACTTTTTATTTTATTATTTTTAATAATTTTAATGAACATTTACAGAGATTTTGGATTTCCATTCATTCATTGTTGCACTTTTCTTCCTGCCCAGCCCTCCCCCAAGTCAGACTTTTTAAAACAATATGTTACATTCTTGTATTTTTTCCTTTGATAATTTTCATAGTAAAGTGTAATTCTTTTCAGAACAGCTAACTTATACATAAAGTAATAGCCAAATTGATAACTTTATTAATTTGTGGAAAATTATTTTTGAGGGCCTACTGTGTATTTCCAGTACTCTAGTAGATACTGTGGATGCAGCAGTGAATAAAAAAGTTCTCCCCTTGTAAATGAAATAAGTTGAGTTGAGAGGGGCAGACAGTAACAAAATAGTCATGTTATTTAGGAAATAAGTGATGTGGAGATGGGTATAGAGTGAATGGAGATGTGAAAGTAGGTAGTTTTTGGATTTCAGTTATGATAATTAGGAACAAGGTTACCCCATCAAAATGCTACTGTGACCATACCCTTGTATTTCTTTTATTTTAAAAAACACACCAAAAAACTGAAGTAGATTGTTGTTGTTAAGTGCCGTTGTGTCGTAATTGACTCATAGTGACCCTTTGAAGGAAAGTCTTCAACACTTGTGTGACCTTCATCCACTATTCAGGTTCATAGGGTTTTCGGAGGCAAGCTATTACGGAAGTGGATGCCACTCCTGTTTCCAAGCTTGTTTTAATCAGGGAGCTCCACCAAACACTGTCCACCGTGGGAAAGCATTAACACATTTGACATATCATTGTCACAGTGTTCAGCTTTACAGAAAACACAAGTTACCGCTATACGGCAAGTGGACACACCAGGGCTATATGAACTAGAAGAATGTTGTGACAAAAACAATGAAAGACATTGCTTTCTGTCCACTGGGCCAACTCATCACTCTATATTGATGTTATTGTTGTTAAGTGCCGTCGAGTAGTAGGTGACTCATAGTGACCCTATGAAGGAAATGAAAAACAATGAAAGATTATTTTTTAAAATTTTACCCACACCAGATGTTACTGCTGCTGAAGAAGAGGTTATTTTATTTGGAATAAGACCTACATTTAAAAAAAGTTTATTATACAGATGTAAAGTATGAATTGATAGAATTGTTGAAAAGCATACATGAGTCTTCAGGAACAATGCACTGATAAGGATACACTTAATTTCTTACTGGACAGTGTACATCTTAAAGGAGAGGTTGTGACTAATGTAGTCTATCAGTACTTAAACAACAGAACTGCCATAGGGTGTGCCAAGGCTGTAAATCTTAACAGATGCATACTACCACATTTTCTGGGGAGCAGCTCATTTGTTGTTATTGTGAAGGGCCGCAACATAATCATAAGTTATAAAATTAATTTTTGACTCCTAAGCCACACTGTGCAATGAGAATTTGTCCAGTGTGGTTAGATTTAACAGTAATTAAGAAAGTTGATTCTTTACTCTGGTTGGGTATAAGATTTAACCTGGATACTTTTAAAGTGAGAGTCAGGTTAAAGAATGTTGTTGTTATGTGCCCTCGAGTTGCTTGCAACTCATAGCGACCCTATGTACAACAGCCCTAAACTCTGCTCTGTCCTGGGCCAATTGCACTGTCTCCGACACACCCATCCCGATTACCCCAGTCACTGAATCAGTCCACCTCATAGAGGGCCTTCCCCTCTTGTGCCATTCCTCCACCCTCCCAAGCATGATGTCCCTCTCCAAGCACCGGTCTCTCCATACAACATGTCCAAAGTATGTTAGACAAAGCCTCAGAATCCTTGCCTCTAAGGAGCCACCCGGTTTAACTCTTTCCAGGACAAATCTGTTTTCTTGGCAGTCCATGGTACCCTCAATACTCTTCTCCAGCACCATAGCTCAAAGCCATCAATTCTCCTTCTGTCCTCCTTAGTCATTGTCCAACTCTCTGTTGCATAACGAGTGATAGCAAAGACCATGGCCTGTATCAGACACACCTTAGTCTCCAGAGAGACACCATTGCTCTTCAGTACTTTGGAGAGGTCCCTAACAGCAGACTTTTCCATGGCAATACATCTTTTAGTTTCCTGCCTACTGGTGCCAAGAGTTGACTGTGGAGCCAAGCAAACTAAAGCTGTGAACAATCTCAGTCTTTTCACCATTCATCCTGGGCCAATTGGCCCAGTGGTGAGAATCTTTGTCTTCTTGATATTGAGCCTCGATCCCTATTGGAGGCTGCAGTCCTTGACCCTCTGCAGCAAGCGCTTCATGTCTTCCTCAGTTTCAGGAAGCAGGGTTGTGTCATCTGCATAACGCAGATTGTTGATAGATCTTTTACCAATCTTGACCCTACATTTCTCCTCATAGAGCCCAGCCTCCCGAATAATCTTTTCTGCATACAAGTTGAAAAGGTATGGAGACAGAACACATCCCTGACGTAGAGAAGAGTAAGCTTGAAGATGTTTTTTGTTAAGTGACAGACATCAGTAGATGGTAGACCACTTACGAAACAAAGCATAAAGGTATGGCAATCCTCCTAACTTTCAAAACAGCCATTGTCCATACTTTTCTGCTATTAATATAATTCTGCTCTATGAGATCTCTTCCATTTTTGTCTTGAGATTATTGCTTGAGACTTTTCAACTTTTCAGGTCTCTTCTTCTCCTTTGGACTTCATGTTATTTTACTGAGTTGCACCTAACTCATAGACCTGTGAACAACAGATCTTAACCCTGAACTGTGCTATCCTTTATCATCCCTGACACCTTTGAGCCCATTGCTACAGACACTCTATCAGTCCATCTCGCGAAGGATTTTCCTCTTCATTGATCCTTCACCTTTCCAAGTATGATGTCCCTTTCCAAGTACTTGCCTCTCCTGACAACATGCCTAAAGTATGTGAGATGAAGGTTACCCATCCTTGCCTTCAAGGACCACTCAGGTTGCACCTTCTCAAAGACATATTTTTCCTTTTGGCAGTCCATAGGATATTCAGTACTCTACTTCCAACACCACAGCTCGGAGTTAAAGGTTCTTCTGTCCTTATTTATTGACCAGTTTTTAGATGCGTAGCAAGTGATTGGAAAAAACATGAATAAGGCACATAGTCTTTAAAGTGATGATGTCATTAATCTTCAGGACTTTGGAGAGGTCCTTGACTTTCTCAGTGCAGTTGTACAATGTTTCCTGTCTCCTGACTGCTATAACTGAGTATTGATTGTGGATCCAAGTAAGATGAAATCGTTGACAGATACTGTCTTTTCTCCATTTATCATGACGTTGCCTGATAGCCCTAATAGATTTTTGTTTTTTCCATGTCAAGATATAATCCTTATGAGAGTAAGAATAGTAGTTTCCTTTTGCTCCTTAAATAAGTATAAGTGGGGGGAGGGCTGGGCGGGGAGAGAAGTGCAGCAATGAATGTATGGAAATCCAAAATATCTGTAAATGTTCATTAAAATTATTAAAATAAAATAAAAATTAAAAAAATATATAAGTAACATGGACTACCAAGAAATAGATCTGTCTTGGGGAGGGTGAAACCAAGTTTCTCCGTGGAGGCTAGGGTTTTGAAGTTCCTTCTCATACTTTGGGCATGTGACCAGGACATTATGCTGGGAAGGGTGGAGGCAGCGCAGGAGAAGAAGAACTCTGATGAGATGGATTGATACAGTAAATAGGGCAATAGGGGTAGGTTTGTCAGAGTCAGTAACAGACCCATAGCTGACTTTTCAACAGATTTTCAGAGACTGTAAATTGTATGGGAGGAGATTGCCCGTCCTCCTTTCATGGAGCAGCAAATGGATTCGAACCACAAGCTTTTGGTATTACAGCACAACTTTTTACCACTATGCCATTAGAATGTTGTTGTGGTTGTTGTTATGTGCCGTCCAGTCGCTTACGACTCATAGCACGACTCATAGCGACCCTATGTACAACAGCCCAAACTCTGCTCTGTCCTGTGCCAATCGCACTGTCTCTGACACTCCCATCCCGATTATCCCAGTCACTGAATCAATCCACCTCATAGAGGGCCTTCCCCTCCTGCGCTGTCCCTCCACCCTCCCAAGCATGATGTCCTTTTCCAAGGACCGGTCTCTCCTCACAACATGTCCAAAGTATGTTAGACGGAGCCTCAGAATCCTTGCCTCCAAGGAGCTACCCGGTTTAACCCTTTCCAGGACAAATCTGTTTGTTTTCTTAGCAGTCCATGGTATTCTCAATACTCTTCTCCAGCACCACAGCTCAAAGGCATCAATTCTCCTTCTATCCTCTTGGTCATTGTCCAACTCTCTGATGCATAACAAGTGATTGCGAAGACCATGGCCTGTATCAGATGCACTTTAGTCTCCAGAGAGACACCATTGCTCTTCAGTACTTTGGAGAGGTCCCTAACAGCAGACTTTCCCATGGCAATGCACCTTTTAATTCCTGGCTGCTGGTGCCAAGACTGTTGACTGTGGAGCCAAGCAAACTAAAGCTGTGTATAATCTCAATCTCTTCACCATCCATCCTGATGCTGCCACGTCGTCCAGTGGTGAGAATCTTTGTCTTCTTGACATTGAGCCTCAATCCATATTGTAGGCTGCAGTCCTTGACACTCTGCAGCAGATGCTTCAGGTCCTCTTCAGTTTCAGCAAGCAGGGTTGTGTCATCTGCATTACGCAGATTGTTGATAAATCATCCACCAATCTTGATTCCACATTTCTCATCATAGAGCCCAGCCTCCCGGATAATCTGTTCTGCATATACGTTGAAAAGGTATGGAGATAGGATGCATCCCTGGCTACCCCTTCCCAATTTTGAACCATGTAGTGTTCCCATGCTCTGTTCTAACGACTGCCTCCTGGTCCAAGTACAGGTTTCGCATTAGCACGATGAAGTGTTCTGGGATTCCCATTCTTCTCAGAGTCAGCCATAGTTTGTTATGATCCACACAGTCAAATGCCTTTGCATAGTCAATGAAACACAGATAGACATTCCTCTGGTATTCCCTGCTTTCAGCTAAGATCCATCTAACATCAGCTACAATATCCCTAGTACCACAACCCCTTCTAAACCCAGCCTGGACTGGCAGTTCTCTGTTGATGTGCTGTTCCAGTCGTTTTTGGATAATCTTCAGTAAAATCTTGCTTGCATGTGAAATCAGTGAGATTGTTCTGTAGTTTCCACATTCTGTTGGGTCACCTTTCTTTGGGATAGGAACAAATATAGATCTCTTCCAGTCAGTTGGCCAAGTGGTTGTTCTCCAGATTTGTTGGCACAACTTGGTGAGCACGTCCAGGGCAGCATCTGTTAACTGAAATACGTCAATTGGTATACCATCTATTCCTGGAGCCTTACTTTTTGCCATTTCCTTCAAAGCAGCCTGTACTTCTTCTTTCACCACCATAGGCTCTTGCTCATGAAATTCTTCTGTGTCTTCCAATTCCTTTTGATACAGTGACTCATTATATTCTTTCCATCTTCTTTTAATACTTCCTGGATCATTTAACATTCTGCCGAAAGCATCCTTGATTATATATAGCAACTCGAGGTTTGAATTTGTTCTTCAGTTAATATTTGTATTACTTGTATTTTAAAAAAGTTGTTTTATTTTCTTGAAGTATATTTGTTGTAACTTTTATGTTTTTCAAAGTAACATATTTGTTTTGGTGTTTTTTTTTAATTTTATTATTTCTTGTGGGTATACCGTCAAATTGGATCTGACTGGTACAGGAGGAGATTGCCCGCCTTCTCCAGCAGAGCATGTACCTCTAGGATTGCAGTGCAGCTTCTTGCCACTAGGCCACCAGAGCGCCCTTAAAAGTAACTTATATTTGTGTACTTAACTTTTGGAATCCTCATTCCAAACTTAAAAATGGAAAGTCAAATAACCCTGTTTTATTCTAATGAAAAGAGACACAAAGTTGACTGTGGGTAATCATTTTTTTAGTAAATGAATTTTTTAGTAAATGAAGTGACTGAAGAGCTAAAATTAGAAACCAGGTTCTAAAACCTACTGATGCTGTGAAGTTGTGGGTATCAAACATCCTAACAATTTTCGCATAATAAATCACTGGGATAATTATTTAACTTTTCAGTAAGCAAACATTTATTAAAATTTTCTGTAGAAATCAAGAAAAACAGTTCTCAGTTTATAAAGACAATTACTTTATTAATCAACTTTTATGAATAGTGCCTTATATATACTTGTCCACTGAATAAAATGATTGATTCTTTATGAGTGACATCTTTATTTTTGTCATTTTAAGTCTGATGAAAGCCATAACTAATTCTAGTTAAAGAGTCCAACAGCTCAATTGAAAAGTAGAATTGTATTTACTCATTAAATGCTAATAGTTTTCTAAGACACAAGTTGAGTATATCTGGCATGCATGTTTAATTTCAGTACAATAGATTTAAGACCAAACATGTTATATGTATTAAGACTAGATTATAAATTATCATAGTCATCACCATCATCATCATCATCTTCACATTTTCTTTTCAATGCAGTAGGTGGTTTATTGCCAGTATTTTGTGATAATACCATATTAGTGGTAATAATATTTTTGGACCCAATTAATGACAGGTTAGTCAGAACATTCTGAACTGCTAATGTTGCTGGAATTGATGCTTTTATTAGCTGGGGTCTGTGAAATGGGCATCTGGACTGTAAATCATTGCCCTGTGAGGAACATTGGAGTCCCTACTTTAGTGGAAATAGACATGGTTTGTGGGGTTGGTGTACCTTGTGTGGAGGTACTGGGTTTGTTAGTAATGGAACCAACACTTAGCCTTGGAATTGTTATTCTTCCTGCAGCACCAGATGTCTTTTTCTGTATAGACTTAAATCTATAATTTGGAGCAGTTAAGCAGAACCTATCAGGTGGCAATCTAGGACCAGAATTTGGCTTGATCAAAGGCAAAGCAGTTTGATATCTTTGCTGGGCAATATATAATAAAAAAATCTCTTGGGAGAGAAAAGGTGAAAGATTGATCAGCACGACATTGCTTTCATTGCCAGTTGCACATCATGTGCATAAACAGTTGCTTTCTTAGCATGGTTTGAATAAATTTTTGCATCATCTAGAATTATAGTTATGTATTGGAAGGCAAACTCCAACATCTGATTTATAACTCTTGGCTCATATTCTGTAATGCCCATATCCTTCAGGATTGTTGCCATCATCTTTGCATCTTTCAGCATGCTTTTGGGAGAAGTTATCTTTCCAGACTCTGTGATATTATGTGATCAGACTTCTTTAGCTAAATTATCCACATTAATGAATTTCAGTCCAGATCTTGAGGCAAGCTCTTTGTCTAGTATGATTTTTCCAACCCCTTGTGTACGGGTGGAGCAAGATGTTTGGCTGCAACATGATACCCCTGTGATAGCTCTTGTTGCTTTGACTCGTATAGTGATCCATTTAATCTTTACTACCGTTTGCTTCATGACAAGTATTTTCTGCAGAATCTAGTTTTGGAGTCACCAAGTAGTGCATGCATTTGAATTTTCTAATTGAGACATTTGGAAGCAGGAGTGGCATCCATTTCCTAAAAAACATGCATAGCATCTGGTCCCCCACTGGATCCTTTTCATTTCCTTCACCTGCTCCCCCCACCAACCAATTTCTGCAGCTCTGCAACTGCATCCCTGCTCATCCTCACCCTTCTGCCCCCAACCCTCGCCTCCTTGTACCCCCAATATGTTTTTCCCAATAAAATGAAGAAAAAAAAAACAACCCAGAAAAAAAAAACATGCCTCCAGAAACTATGAATTTTGATAAATGTTGATAGTTATAGAGAGGGTTCAGGCTTTTTGTTCATAGGTTTGCTGTGAGTCATGCTACACTCAAAAGCAATCAACAACAGTTGAAAAATGCTGGATCTCACTTTCCCTTGTAAACTTTATCAGGGAGGGGAAAAAATAGCCGAAACAGGACCCATTTTTTGTTTTTAGGTTAACAGTTGTTTCTTGCATGCATTATATGTATTAGAGAGGTTAAGACAAAGACAGATTAGTAGATGGTGAATATATAAAACTTCTGATTTAATCATCCCCAAATCTGTTCCATCTGCAGTTTTCTTTGGTACATGGTAATTTCATTCTTTCATTTACTTAGAAAAACAGTCTTGGATTCATCCTCCTCCACAATCAAAGCTAAAACAAATGACAAAAAATGTCACTTTTCTGTTTTTGTTTTACCCAAAAGATAGCCCAGAATTCTTGTTAACGGCCTACCAGTATCAGTTGACATTGCAACTCACACTGGCCTTGTGTGTTGTGGAGAATCACTCCATAAGATTGTCATGGCTGTGACCTTTGGAGAGTACATTGCCAAGCCTTTCTAAGGTGCCTCTGAGTGGATTTGAATGTTCAGCTTTCTTTTTACTATTCTTTTTTTTTTCTTTTTACTATTCTAATTCATTGACACTACTTAGAGTCTCCTTGTAATGGCCTGTTATATCATCAAGTCAAATTCAAATTACAGTCATAACTCATTTGACAGAGAATTGCCTCATAGGACTTTTCTAGGTTGTAATCTTTTTGCTATGGGTCACAGGCAACTGGACAGCACATAACAACAATCTTTGTAAGAATAGATCACCAGATCTTTTTCCTGCAGAGCTGCTGAGTGGGTTTTAGCCACCAACTTCTGATTAGCTTGGTTGTAACCAGGATAGTCCGTACTGTCTCCCATGCCAAAAACTCATTGCTTTCAAGTTGATTCCCACAAATAGTAATCCAGTAGGACAGAATAGCACAGTCCTGTAGGGTTTCCAAGGCTGTGAGTTATCCAACAGAGCAGCTGTATGATTTCATATTCCTACCAATAATACATGTGTGTTCTAGTTTGCCTCCATCTTTGCCAGGACGTGTTTCTTTTGTATTTATATTGTACAGATATAGAAAGCAAAAAAACTTGCCATTTTAACCAACTTTAACTGTACAGTTCAAGGACAGTTACATTCACCATGTTATACTGACATCACTGCTGTCATTTTGCACATTTTTTATCACCCCAAACAGAAGCTCAATATCACATTATCACTCTCATTTTCCCTTCCACTTTGGTCTCTGGTAACAAATATTACATTTTTGTCTCTATCTCTGTCATAGATATTTGATGAAATGAGATCATTATTTGTCCTTTAATGTCTGATTTATTTCACTTCATATATTTCCAAGAATCATTTCTACTGTAGTGTGTATCAGAATTTTTATTTCTCCTAACGATTAATACTTCATTGCATGCTTTTACTACATCTTGTTTACCCTTTTTTTGTTGATGGACACTGGGTTCTTTCCACCTTTGGCAAATGTGAATAATACAATAATGTCCAAATATCTATTTGAGTTTCTTTCTTTTCTGTTTATCATGATGCTGTTTGTAGGTAATGAGGGTTTTTTCTAAAATGTCTTTTAATTTATGCCTTTTTTGTTTTATTTAAATTTATTATTAATTTCAGTAAAATTTTACAGAGACTTTGGATTTCCATTCATTCATTGTTGCACTTTTCTCCCCTCTCAGCCCTCCCCACTAGTACACTACCCTCTTGGAAAAGTAAAAGAAAAATTCTTTCATTGTTTTACAAATCCTCCCCCAGGTCTACTCCACCATGTAACCTTCACTCTAGACTCCTGTCATGACAGAAGTACCTAATCACATATCCCTTTTAAACAGTTTTCTCCCTCATCTGTTTCAATGCAGTATACATTATTGAACCTATCATTCTCAATCTCTCCCCAACCGCAAGGTCAGTCCTGTTTTACAACAGTGGCACCATGCAGTATTTGTTCTTTTGTGACGGAGATACTTCTCTCAGCGTGATGTCCTCCAGAGTCACCCATTTTGAATAATATTGCATGAGTTCCTTGTTTTTCAATGCAGCATAGTAATCCATTATGTGAATATACCACAGCTTCTCTGTCCATTCGTTTGTCGATGGGCACCTGCCTTGTTTCCAACTCCTTGCTGTTGTGAACAGAGCTGCGATAAACATGGGTGTGCATATATCCGCTTGGATGCCAGTTATGGTCTCTTTGGGATATATTCCCAGTAGTGGAATTGCTGGGTCAAATGTTATCTCTGTTTGTAACTTTTTGAGAAAGCGCCATACCGCCTTCCACAGTGGTTGCACCATTTTACACTCCCACCAACAGTGAATAAGGGTTCCAGTTTCTCCACAACCTCACCAGGATTTGTTGCTTGCTGTTCTGTTAAATTTTGCTATTCTGTCTGGGGTGAGATGATATCTCATAGTTTTAATTTGTATCTCTCTTAGAGCTAGCAGTTTTGAACATTTCTTCATGTGCTTGTTAGCCATCTGAATGTCGTCTTCGGTGAAGTGTCTGTTCATATCCTGTGCCCATTTTTCTATTGGATTATTTGCCTTTATCTTGTTGTGGTGCTCAAGTATTTTATAAATTCTCGATATAAGTCCCTTATCTGTTATATTTTGTCCCAGTACTTTTGTATTTTCCCAAATACTTTTTCCCAGTCTGTGGCTTCCCTTTTTACTCTGTTGGAGAAGTTTTTGGATGTGTGTAGGGATTTGAGTCTTAGAAGATCCCATTCATCTATTTTATCTTCTCCTGGTTGTAGGTTCTATTTGACTTTCTTTCAAGTCCTTGGGTTACATAACTAAGAATAAAAATTCTAGTGATACAGTTCTCCTGTGATTAGCTTTTTGAAGGACTTCCTGTTTTGTTTTCCTTGGCCATTATACTTCTTAACCAGTCTGCATGAAATACAAGTTATTTTGTCCACACCTCACCAACACTTGTTTTCTGACAATAGCCAATTTAGTGGATATAAAGTGGTATTTTGATTTTACATTTTCTTAATAACTTTGAGTATATATCTTTTCATGTGCTTATTGATTATTTGTATGTATTTGGGGAAATACTTATTCAAGTTCTTTGTTTATTTTTAGATGGAATTGCTTTCCTTTTTGATACTTAGTTATAGTTCTTCATGTATTTTTTACTAATTCTGCATAAGAAACCCTTATTAGATGGTTACCAAATATTTTCTCCCATTCTATACATTGTCTCTTCACTTTCTTGAAAAACAGCCTTTAAAATACAAAATGTTTTAAATTTTATCAAGTGCAGTTTATTTTTTATTCTTGAAAACTTTTCATTTTTTAAAAGTGTTGAGAATATATATATGACAAAACATAAACCAATCCAGCAGTTTCTGCACATAGTGTTCATTGACTTTGATTATATTTTTTAAGCTCATCAGTTAACTGAATGACCCATGAAACCATGGCCCTAAACCTGCAAACCAAGGAACCTAAATCTTTAGGGGTTTTTGTTGTATATGTTTCTTTAGTTACTCCCTCCTTTCTTTTTTGGTAATTATTGTAAATATATTATAGCTTAAACTTTCTCCCCTCCATTTTAAACAAAACATTTGATTTTCTATTCAGGCCATTAATATGCATGGCATTTTATGACATTAAATACAATATTCACAATATAACTACACTCTTGTAGATTTATTCCTTTGACTAATCCCTGTTTCCTACCCTTTCCTTCCTTCTGGACAAATGCTGGCCTTTTTATTTTGTATAGTTTCTTATTCTAAGGAGTAAATGTCTCCCTGAGGTTATTGTTCACTTTATAGAATTCTTGTTTGACTGAATATTATACCAATGTTATACCTTCTACCAATTCAGCTTTTTAAGTATGTACAACTTACTGGCAGTATTTACCATAATTACTTGTGCAGACTTGCTTTTAATGTAATTTTCTCATTGTCTTTTTCCCTCGTCTCTGATCACTACTGATACACCTTGCTCTTTATACATTTGCCATTTCTTGTGTTTTTATTTAAGTAAACAACAACAGTTCATTGTTAAGTTTAAACTTACTGTTACCGTCATAGGTGAGTGTTGTCTCTTATCTCTCCTGGAATAGCTGGTGGATTCAAACCTTGTGGCTATGGGTTGACAGTACAGTCCCTGTGAGTCAGCCACCAGAGCTCCCAATTTAAATGAGGTCTTTGTGACTTGATTCATCCAGGGTAATGTTTTCAGGTTCCCTCCTTTTTTTAAAAAGAAACCAAAAAACAAAAACCTTTTACTAGTTTATTTTCAAGTTTTCTCCTTATAGCATTCAAGATTTTATTTCTCAAGATTATACTTTCAAGGAACATTTCTAGAGTTTGTTACTAGAGACATTTATCTGTGTAGAGCACTGAAAACCACGAGGAGGAGGGGCGGCATTTTCTCCTGAGTGTGAAGCTGGCTTTTGGTCTTGCAGTTGTCATTTGCCATTGATGATTGTTCTCTTCCTTCATGGGAGAATAAGAGGGAGAGAATGCAGTCTGAGTGGAAAAGAGATTTAATTTCTTCTATAAGCAACATGAAATGGTCTTGTAAAATTATTTGCTACTCACTTAACCCCGAAACATCCCCAGATATGCATATCTAAAGATTAAGATCTTTAGCTCCATGTTAAGAACATCATGAAATTGCTCAGACCATCACCTGCATGCATATTCAAAAAGCTACCAAGTATCTGAAAGATGTCACTTTGTAAAAAGCAGTGTGTATGTGCCATTATAGTGTTGCAGTGGTAAAGTTGATGTGTCTCTCCAGACCAAATGATGAGGTTGGACACAGGATCAGTGGCACAAAAAGGATGCTAAAGTTCTGCCACACCTGATTCTTTCTGGTCATTGATTGAACATGCTCACGTGAACAGAGTCCTCATGATGTCCTGCTGCTTTTAAGAGGTCTTTCTGCCACACTGAGATGATCTTAATTGTAAAGGAACGGATAGTTCATAAACTGGAATAGGAAGTTGTATAGAAGGCAACGATTCTAGAAGAAACAGATGAAACAAAAACTTTAGCCACAGGAATTAGTATAGCTTAAAAATCAAATGCAAATAAAATTGGCGGGTTAGAGGAGACTACTACTGGCTGAATAGCAAATGTGTTTGTGTGTTCCTCCTAATGTTTTACCAACTCATTCTTGTGTTGATGGGCATTTATATTGTTTCCATCACTTGGCTCTTAAATATAGTTAGGCAGTGACATCTGTGACGTTAGGATTTTTTACTTTTCTATCCATTATCTTAGAACTGATCAGACTGCCAGGTGAGAATCGAGGCTCTACTTGGCCACCTTTGGCTCCCCTGGAGGTGTGGTCTCCTGCTGCCTCAGCTCTAGACACAAGAGTCACTGTTAATAAGTATCTTCACCAAAGTTGTAAGTAAGGCATAGGAATGAGCTGGTCAGAGTGTGGAGAGACTCGTGAGTGTAGCCTGACAGCCCCGGTGATGGAGTCAAAGTTAAAGGTCTGATTGCTGAAGGAAGAGCTGACTTGTGATTGCTATGAGACAAAGTTTGGTGGACGATTGAGGAAACCAGAGGCTGCTTGCATTTGTGTTGCTGGACTGAACCTGAACTTTCACTTGTTGACTGAGAAGCTATCAGAACTATATCCTTTACTTCCCCCACCCTTGAACTTTGTCCTTCATAAACCCGACAACTGTGAGTAAAGTCAAGGTGTGAGACATATTGCAGTGAATATTGGTTCTGGTGGTTAGTAGTGTATACAGTGGTGGGAATCAGGGAATGGGACACATATCTGACCTTGTAGCTATTAATTTGATATTGTGATGTTGATGAGGACAGTTCCCTTTTGTAGAGTTAATTGTGGTCAGACTCAACCTTCCTCACATTATGCTTGCTCCTTTTACAACATTGGTATACAAGTCTTTCCTTGATTCTCAGCTTTCAAGTGTTTTGGGTGTACTGAGAAGTGAAATTACTGAGTATAAAGTAATTCTGCTTTTAGTTTTTTGAGGCACTTCTGTGTTATATTTTGTGGTGGTTTTTTTTTTTGTTGAAATTAGGACTTCAGGTTTTACTTCCCTAAGTTCTCTTCTCAAAGTTTGTTTACTTTAGTTTCCTTATATTTAAACCAGTGATGAATTTTGACTTAATCTTTATATATGATGTAGGTATGGGTTAAATGTTATTTTTTTACATTATGGAGAACACTGTTGCTTTCATCCTTTCATGAGATGAACTTTGCATCATTGTTGAAAATTAATTGGAAGTAGATGTATGGGTTTATTTCTGAATTCTCAGTTCTATTCATTATGCTATTCTTGCATCCTTGTACCGAACTTTTTTTTTGGGCACAATTTATTATAGGTTGGCTCTTACTCACCGTACTAACTGTATAAGAAATTCTAAATAGAACTTTTAAAAATTGATTTTAATTAAAGTTTATAAAGAACTTAGATTTCCAATCGTTCATTGTTGCACATTTTCCTCCCTGCTCCCCCTTGCCCCCAGATCACTTTTTTCTTTGGAGGAAAAATTCTTTCATTGTTATACAGCCCCCTCCCTTTACTATGCTGCTTTTATTCTGGGCTCTTGTCATGCCATAATACCTAATCATATATTCCTTTTATACAGTTCTCTCCCCCATCTGTTTCAATGCCATGCAAATTATTTATCCCCTCTTAGTTTCCTCCCAGTCCCCATGTCAGTCCTGTTTTATAACAGTGGCATTATGCCGTATTTGTCTTTTTTGACCGAGATATTTCACTCAGCATAATGTTCTCCAGGGTCACCTGTTTTGTAATTCATGAGTTCCTTGTTTTTCAGTGCAGCATAATATTCCATTGTGTGAATATACCGTAGCTTCTCTATCCACTCGTTTGTTGATGGGCACTTGGGTTGTTTCCAACTCCTTGCTGTTGTGAACAAAACTGCAGTAAACATGGCTGTGCAATACCAAACTCTTTTGACAACTGAAACTTTATAGGTTTGTAAATCAGGGAATGTAATTTTTACTTTGTTTTTTTCCAAGGTTGTTTTGGCTATTTCAAATTCCTTGCAGGTTTTTTGGGTTAATTTTAATGAAAGCTTGGCCCCACAGTCAACACTCTTGGCACCAGTAGCCAGGAAATTAAAAAAAAAACAACCCAAACATATTGCGATGAGAAAGTCTGCTGTTAGGGACCTCTCCAAGTTACTGAAGAGCAATGGTGTCACTCTGGGGACTAAGGTGTGTCTGATACAGGCCATGGTCTTTGCTGTCACTTGTTATGCATCAGAGAGTTGGACAATGGCTAGGAAGGATAGAAGGAGAATTGATGCCTTTGAACTGTGGTGCTGGAGAAGAGTATTGAATGTCCATGGACTACCAAGAAAACAGATTCAACCTGGAGAGGGTTAAACTAGGCTGCTCCTTGGAGGCAAGGATTCTGGGGCTTCGTCTGACATACTTTGGACATGTTGTAAGGAGGGACAGGTCCTTGGAGAGGGACATCATGCTTGGGAGTGTGGAGGGACGGCGCAAGAGGGGAATACCCTCTATGAGGTGGATTGATTGAGTGGGGTGATCGGGATGGGTGTGTCAGAGGCAGTGTGATTGGCACAGGATAGAGCAGGGTTTAGGGCTGTTGTACATAGGGTCGATGTACAAGCAAGCGACTCGATGGTACAGCAACGACAAAACTTTGGATTTCCATTCATTCATTGTTGCACTTTTCTCCTTATCCAACCTCCCCTCCACCCCACCCCCCCCGCGCCCAGTTTGCTCTTCTCTTTGAAAAATAAAATTCTTTCATTGTTACACAATCCCTCCCCCCGAGTCCACTCAACTATGCAGCCTTCATTCTGAACTCCTGTCATGACAATAATACCTAATCGCATATCCCTTTTAAACAGTTCTTTCCCTCATCTGTTTCAATGAAGTATACATAATTTATCCCATCTTTCTCAGTCTCATCCCAACCCTGATGTCAGTCCCGTTCTACAACAGTGGCAGTATGCAATATTTGTCCTTTTGTAACTGAGATATTTCACTCAGCATAATGTCCTCCAAGGTCATCCATTTTGAATAATATTTCATGAGTTCTTGTTTTTCAATGCAGCATAGTTGTGTAAATATACCATAGCTTCTCTATCCATTTGTTTGTTGATGGGCACTTGGGTTGTTTCCACCTCTTTCCTGTTTTGAACAAAGCCGCAATAAACATGGATGTGGAAATTGCTTGCAGTTTTGTAGGAATTTAAGCATTGGCTTTTTTATCTCTTGGGAGCGGGGCGGGGAGGCTTGTGGGAATTGCTCGGGATTGTATTGAACCTATAGATCCTTGCTGGATAGTAGTACTGTATTAATACTGTCTTTTAGTTCATGAACTCTGATTATTTTTGTCTTTTTCTATGTCCAAGTCATCTTCTTGGTTAAATTTATTCCTAGATAAGTATTCTTTAGATACTTTTCTTTTTGATCATCATTGTTATATAGAAACAAAACTGATTTTTATGTCGTAGTCTTATATCTCGAAATTTACTTAATTCACTTACTAGCTGTATACAATTTCTGTAGATTGACATTTTCTGTCAATACAATTTTGTTATCAGCAACTGAAGATAATTTTACTACTTTTCCAGTTGGGATGATTTTCATTTCTTTGTCTGCTGATTGCTCTGGCTAGAACTGCCAGTGCAGTGTTGAATGGCAGAGGTGAAAGTAGGAGTCCTTGTCTTCTTCCTAATCTTAGGGGGACAACTTTTATTTTTTTTCCCTCCATGGAGTTTGATGCCAATTGTGGGTTTTTCCAGAAATCCTTTTATTATGTTGAAAGAATTTCCCTTCCATTCCTAAAATACCAAGTGGGGTATAATGGATGTTTTTGAATACTTTTTCTGCATTGAGCTAGATGATCATGTGATTCTTTGTCTTCCTTTTATTAATATTCATTATGTTGATCAATTTTCCTTAATGTTTCGGTGATATATTCACTTGGCCATGATGAAAATCCTTTTTTAAAAATACTGTTATTATTATTATTTTAATTATTTATTTATTTTTTAGTGTGTACTGTCAAATTGGATCTTACTGGTACAGGAGGAGATTGTCCCTCCTTTTCCAGCAGAGCATCTGATAGATTCGAACCACGCACCTCTGGGGTTGCAGTGCAGCTTCCACTAGGCCACCAGAGCTCCCTGAAAAAAATCCTTTCAGTATGCTTTTGCATTTGATTTGCTAGTATTTTGTTGAGGATTTTTGCATCTGTATTCGTTAGGAGGGAACTCTGTTGGCATAATCCATAGTGAGTTGTACTGCTAACCTAAACATTGTGCCTCTGGCTGCTTGAACCCACCAGTGGTTTCATGGGAGAAAATGAGTGGTCTTTCCCTATATGATTTACAGCCTTGGAAACCTGCAGGAGGATCATTTTTGACCTAACAGCAGTAGGTTTTTATATTAATAAGGAACCATTCCTCTAGTTTTCGTGTGGTTTTATCAGGGTAATGTTAGTCTCAAAAATTAAGTTGGGAAATTTTCCTTTGTTTTTCTGAAGAGTTTGACACTGTTAGCATTAATTCTCACTGATTTCACATGCAAGCAAGATTTTACTGAAGATTATCTGAAAATGACTGGAACAGCACATCAACAGAGAGCTACCAGAAGTCCAGGCTGGGTTTAGAAGGGGTCGTGGTACTAGAGATATTGTCGCTGATGTTAGATGGATCTTGGCTGAAAGCAGGAAATACCAGAGGAATGTCTATCTGTGTTTCATTGGCATTTGACTGTGTAGATCATAACAAACTATGGCTGACTCTGAGAAGAATGGGAATCCCAGAGCACTTGGTCATTCTAATGCGAAACTTATACCAGGAGGCAGTTTTCAGAACAGAGCAAGGGAACACTGCATGGTTCAAAACTGGGAAGGGCGTACGCCAGGGATGCATCCTATCTCCATACCTTTTCAACCTATATGCAGAACAGATTATTCGGGAGGCTGGGCTCTATGAGGAGAAATG
>NW_006399758.1:18110462-18128351 GCF_000299155.1 Elephantulus edwardii | reverse complement strand
AGGAGAGGAAGGCCCTCTATGAGGTGGATTGATTCAGTGACTGGGATAATTGGGATGGGAGTGTCAGAGACAGTGCAATTGGCACAGGACAGAGCGGAGTTTAGTGATGTTGTACATAGGGTCGCTATGAGTCACAGGTGACTCAACAGCACATAACAACAACAACAACAACATGTTTGATAGATTGCACCAAGGAAGCTGGGTGATTCTGGTCTTGACCTTTTCTTTGTTGGGAAATTTTGAACTACTGATTTAGTCTCCTTGTTTTAGTTTGTTTGAAATTAATTCTTAAGTCGATTTAGGAAACATTTGAGCAGCTAGGACTTGATCTATCTTAACAGTTAAATCCAAAACAACTTAATGCTGCTGAGTCAGAACCAACTCATACCTGACTCTCACCAGTTTTCCAAGAGTGTGTAAATCCACTAGAGAAGGTGACCCATCTTTCTCCCAAATTGCTGCTGGTGGATTCAAACCACTAGCTCTACTATATTCTTTTTTCCTTTTTTTTTTTTTTTCGCAGATAGCCTTGATTTTAGTTTACTTCCCCCCTCCTCCTTAGTTTCTCATTGTGTAAGATTAAGTTATTGATTGGAAGTTGTTTTCTTACACAGGCATGTAGAATTCTAAATGTTTGAGTACTGCCTTTGTTGAATTCCATGTGTTTTTAATATATTACTTAGTTTTCAAAATATTTTGAAGTTTTTAATAATTTTCCTTGTGAATTGTTATTTATTAATATGTTTTCTAATTCCCACATATTTTTTACATTCCTAGTTTTCCCTTGCTTTGGGTTTCTAGCTTTATTTGATTGTGGTCAGAGAAAAGATTTTACATGATTACAAGTTTGGAAAAGAGATTTATTGAGCCTTGTTTTGTGAACTAATGCATAGTCTTGCAATGAGAATGATTCTTGTGCACTGAATAAGAATGTATATTGTATTGTTGATAAATTACTCTTTGTTGATCCTATGTTAAGTACCATTGAGTCGACTATGATTCTTAACATATGAACTGTATTAGCAGCAGCTCTGAAATATATCCTATCCTGTCTTTGCCATGTGAATGTGTAGTTGAAGGTTTTCTCTTTTGCTGACCCTCTGCCTTTATCAGCATGATGTCTTTTTCCAAGGATAGGACTCTCTTAACAAAATGCCCAAAGTATGTGAGATGAAGTTTCACCATCCTTCCCTCCCTGCTCAGCTGTAAGGCTGCCAAATTGTGGTGATTTGTGCATGGTTATGATTCTGTAATCTGTGCCACTAGTATTCAATACCAGCGGAGTCACCCATGGTAGACAAGTATCAGCAGAGCTTCCAGACCAAGATAGACTTAAGAAACAGGACTGGCTATCTACTTCTGAAATATCAGGCCTTTTAAAGTCCCATGCATAATGGAAGAACATTGTTGGATACAGAGCCTGAAGATGAGTCCCTCAGGTTTGGAAGGCACTCATTATGACTGGGAATAGTTGTCTCCTCAAAGTAGAATGTACCTTTAATGATCCAGATAAAGTAGAGTTTTCTTGTAGTGGAGTACCTTCATTTGTTGATGTGGCAAGATTCAAAATGAGGTGAAACAGTGGCAAACATTCATTAATAATTGAAACATGGATTATATGAAGTGTGAATCTGAAAGGTTGGAAGTTGTCAGAAATGAATTGGAATGCATAAAGCCCGAAATTCTAGGCATTAGTAAGTTGAGAGTGTCCTTTAGATGTCTTACTGGAGTTACTAGGCTTATGTTTGTTATTGTTAGGTTGAATATGACTCACAGCGACTCTGAAAAGCAGATTTCAACCTTTCCTGTCCTGTGACATCCTCATAATTTCTGATATACTTAAACCCATTCTAGAGGTCACTTTATCAATCTGTTTGGTAGAAGTCTTCCTCTTTTTTGCTGACCCTCTATCTTTCAAAACATGATGTCCTTCTCCAAGAAATAGGCTCTCCTAACAATATGCCAAAGTATGTGAATCTAAGCTTTGTCACCTTTGTCTCCCAGTAGCACTCTGGCTATATAATTTTTCCAAGATATCTGTTGTTCTTTTGGCAGACCATGGGATATTTACTGTTCAACAACTCAAAGGCATCAACTCTTTTTCTGTCATCCTTTCTCATTGTCCAGCCCTCAGATGCATAGAAGTGATTGAAAAGACCATGGTTTGAATCAGGTGCACCTTAGTCCTCAAACTGACATCATTACTTTCAGCAAGCAAGATTGTGTAATCTGCCTAGTGCTTGATGAGTCTTCTTCTGATCCTGGTCCTCTGATGCCACATTCTTCTTCATAGAGTCCAGCTTCTTGAATGCTTTACTTAGCATATAGGTTGAATAGGTGTGAAGAGAGGATGCAATCCTGATGCCCACTTTACCTGACTTTTAACCATGTAGTGTTCCCTTGCCCTTTTCACACAACAGCCTTTTGATCTAGGTATAGGTTTTGCATGAGCACAAAATTGATAATATTTTATGCAATCTTTTAGGTAACATAGAACATGACAAGTAAACTTACAAACCAAGACTACCATAAAATTAATGCTTATTTTCCCATGAAATTACCTTTATTGGCACTATCTGGAGGGGAAAAAATCCTGTACTCTTGAGTTACTGTCTGTTGTCCTTTTATTTCATCCTTAAGCCTGTCAGCTCTTTTATGGGATAGATCTCATGGTAATGAACTCTTTCAACTATTGTTTATTTGGAATGATCTAAATATTACTCTAATATTTGTGGGATAGTTTTGCTGGATATAGAACTGTTGGCTGGCAGCTCCCTTCCCCCATCACTTTCAATATATCAGCAGCTGAATTCTGCAGTCTGTATTGTATGCTTAGAACTCAACATTAAATCTTATTGAGGGGGTCTTTTGAAAGTGATGATTGACTTACTGCTTTCGGGATCCCCATCTTTATCATTGCTTTTTAAAAAACTTTATTATATGTCTTATTGTGCATCATTATTGGCTTTTTCCTATCTAAGTTAATAAAGCTTCTTGGATGTATAGATTTATGTGTTTTGGAAACTTGGGGACCTTTGTAGCCATTATTATTTCTGGTGTCCTTCTGCCTTTTCCTTTTCATCTGGCCCTCCCATATTCCATATGTTGTTTGATAGTCCATTGAGCTCTGTTCATTTTTTTCCAATCTTATTTTCTTGTTCCTAAAACTTAATGATAATGTCATTTTTTTCTGTTTCCCAGCTTGCTAATTGTTAGCTCAAATCAGCTGTTGAACACAATCCCTCACCCTACGGAATTTTGTCATTTCAGTTATTATACTTTGTAGCTTCACTAGTTCTGTTTGTTTCTTCCTCCCTCTTCTTAACATTTTCTATTGATATTTTTTGTTTTGTCGTGTTTATTTTTGTTTAGCTCTTCGAGCATACGTAATACAGCTGTCTTAACATCTTTACCTCGTACATTATTTGTGGCTACTCAGGAATAATTTCTGTAATTTTATTCTTTTGAAAAGGCCATCACTTCCTTTTCATTTTATGTCTTGTGTTGTTAACATCAGGAGAGTCAACTTATAATATGGTGACTCTTGGACTCAGTTTTTCCATTTCCAACTGGTTTGCAGTGACATTTAAAAAATTAAGGTAAACATGTTACCAGAACACCTACCATTACAACAGTCTTCATATGTGTATATAATTCATTGGTATTACTCTTATGTTCATTGTATACAACCATCACTCTTAACCATTCCCAAATATTTCTGTCACCCTTAACAGAAGTTCAGTGTCCCCTAAACATTGTTATAATTTATCTTTTTCTTATGCCTTGGACTCTTTTAATACATCATAACATTCATTGAGTTAATTCTGTCAAATAGAAACATTTAAGGAAGAATAAACTACCCCATAGACATCCTTAGATTTCTTAACAGATTTCTTAGTAAGCAGCTGAGCACTTAATTGTTTGCACCACCTGACTTCCTTTTTTTAATCCAAATGAGATTTTTTAATACATTGTTTTTCACATTAGTTTCTTCCCACTTCCCTAACCACCCCCATCAAATTGGATGACCCTATGATTAATCGTCCCCTCCCATCCACACATCCTCACCCCTCTGCTTCCACCCTTCCCCACTTTGAATTCTCATAGACATTCTACAGTAATGGTGTTATGCAGTATTTGTCCTTATGGGCCTAAGTTCACTCAGCATAATGCTCTCTAGTCCCTCCCAAGTTAGGTAATAATTTACAGAATCATTGCTCCTGCATGCTGCAGAGTATTCCATTGTGTGAATGTACCATAACTTCTCAGTTCACTTGATTATGGTTGGACATCTGGACTGTTTCCATGTTCTTGCAATGGTGAATAATGCTGCTATGAACATTGGTGTACAGATCTCCATTTGTGCTTCAGTTCTCATTTTCTCAGGGTATTTTCCAAGCAGGGGAATAGCTGCGTCATATGGAATTTCTATGTTCAGCTTTTTGAGGAAATGCCAGACTGCCTTCCAAAGTAGTTGTACCATTGTGTAGTCCCACCAACAATGTATAAGAATTCCTCTCTTGTCACATCCTTTCTAGCATATATTACTTGCTGTCCTTTTAAACTTTGCCACTGCTACTGGAATGAGTTCGTATCTCATTGTGGTTTTGATTTGCATCTCTTATTGCCATTGATTTTGAGAATTTCTTCCTGTGTCTGTTGGCCATTTGAATATCTTCCTTTATTCTCTGTATATTTGCTTGTTCTAGATATTTTGTGTAAGTGGGATCATATAGTAGTATATAATAGTACCTTTTTACCTCACTCAGCATACACCCCAGTTCCTTCATGCATCTATTCTATAGTATGTGTCTTGAACATATTGTGTATGTCTTAGTTATCTACAGCTGTTCTAACAGATATCAAGTGGATAACATTGATAGACATTTATTGTGTCACAGTTTTAGGAAGTTCATGATTCAAGAACATGTTGCCATTGAAGAATGCATAAAAGACATTTGACAAAATCCAACACTCCTTCCTGATAAAGACACTTAGCAAAATTGGAATAGAAGGGAATTTCCTCAACATAGTGAAAAGTATATATGCAAAACCAAGAACCAACATAATTCTCAGTGGAGAAAGACTGAAAAAATTTACCTTGCAAACAGAGACCTGACAAGGATGCCCACTGCCACCACTTCTTTTCAGTTTTGTTTTGGAAGTGCTTGCTTGTGCAGTATCACAAGAGAAAGAAATAAAAAGCATCCAGATAGGTAAAAAGATGGTTAAACTGCACTATATGCAGATGATATGATAGTGTACATAGAAAACCCCAAAGACTCAACAAACAACTGTTAAGAGTTAATAGGCCCATTTAGTAGAGTGGCAAGATATAAGATCAATATCCAAAAATCAACAGGATTCCTCTACAGTAAGAAAGAGAACTCAGAGAAGGAAATCAGCAAGCAGTACCATTTATAATAGCCAACCATGAATTGAGATAGTTGGGAGTGAACCTAACTAGAGATACAAAAGACCTATATGAAGAAAACTACAGAGCATTTCTGCAAGACACAATAAAAGACTTAAAGAAATGAAAAATGTGCCCTGTTCATGGATAGAAAGACTCGATATTGTGAAAACGGCATTCCTGCCAAAAGCAATCTCCATGTTCAGTGCAGTCCCAATCCAGATACCAAATTCATTTCTCAAGGAGATTGGAAAGGAAATGAACAAATTTGTTTGGAGAGGCAAGAGACCTCGAGTAAGCAAAACAGTTCTGACAAACAAAAATGAGGCTGGAGGCATAGCACTCCTTGACCTCAAAACCTACTACATAGCAGTGGTAACCGAAACAGCATGGTACTGGTACAATGACAGGCACATAGACCAGTGGAACAGAATCGAGAACCCAGAATTAGACCTAGCATCTATGGTCAACAGACATTTGACAAGGAAATCAAAGCTATCAAATGGGGAAATGATAACCTCGTCAACAAGTGGTGCGGGCAAAACTGGACTTCCACCTGCAGACAGCTGAAACAAGATCCACCTCTCACAACATACACAAAACATCAACTCAAGGTGGGTCAGAGACCTGAGAGTAAAGGCCAAAACCATAATGTTCATAAGAGACAAACTGAGATCAAGCTTACACAAGTGCTAGTCCAAAGTATTAAAGAGACTGCCAAATACAACCAGAAATGCACATTCTGAAGAGGATAAAATTGATGCATGGGACCTTTTAATGTTTAAATCTATGTGTACATCAAAAATTTTTTCCAATAGGGTGAAAAAGCCCTTACAGACTGGGAGCACACTTTTGGTAATACCATTGCAGATAAGAGTCTTAACAAGTTTACAGAATACTCTTGGGCCTACACACACACACACACACACACACACACACACACACACACACACACTGATAACCCAGTTACAAAATGGGCAAAAGACACGGAAAGAATTCTTTTCACAGAGGAAGATATTCGAATAGCAAACACACACATGCTCCATTATCACTGGTAATGCTCCACATCACTGGTAATATAGAGATGCAAATCAAAATCACAGTGAGGTGCCATCTCCAGTAACAGTGGCAAAGTTTAACAGGACAACAAGTAATAAATGTTGGCGAGGATGTGGAAAGAAAGGAACTCTTATACATTGTTGGTGGGATTGTGAAATGTTACAACCACTGTGGAAGGAAATTTGGCACATTCTCAAAAAGCTGAATAGGAATTCCATATGACCCAGCTATTCTACTACCTAGAATACATTCTGAGAAAATGAGAACTGAGGCTCGAATGGAGATTTGTACACCAATGTTCATAGCAGCATTATTCACCATTGGAAGAACATGGAAACAGTCCAGATGTCCAACCACAATCATTGAGACATTATGGTACATTCACACAATGGAATACTCTGAGCACACAGGAGCAATGGTTTTGTAAATTATTAACCTAACTTGAGAGGGTCTGGAGAGCATTATGCTGAGTGAACTAACAAGGGTAAATATTGTTTAAAACCATTATTGTGGAATGAGTGTAAGGATTCAAGAGGGGTGGGAGCGGGTAGAAGCAGAGGGATGCGGATGTGCAGGGGGAGGGAAGGATTAATCATGGGGTTGTACAATTTGATGGGTGAGGGAAATTGAAAGAATCTGTTCTCAGTGTTTTTGAATTTTGTAAATAAACTAGTATAAAATATTAAAAAAAATCAATTCAAATTGTACAGTCCCTTGATTGATGGTTGGCTGGGTGAGGGAAATTGGAAGAATCTGGTCTGAAAAATAATGTGTGTATTTGAATTCTTTAAATAAACTATTATAATTTTTTTTTAAAAAGTGAACCAGGGAAGAAGGAAAGGTGTGGGGCAGGGAGGAAATGTGTAACAGTGAATGAATGAAAATCCAACCTTCTGTAAACTTTCAATAAAATCACAAGACAAAAAACAAACAAAACCCACAAAAAAACACATTGCTGTTCTGTGAGAACTCATAGCTGACCCTCCGTTGGGGTTTTGCGACTTGCACAAGAGAAGACTTCCTGTCTTTTTTCTTTGAAGTCATCAGTAGATTATCAAACCGCAAGAGGGATTTGGCCTTTTGGTTAGCAGCACAGCTCCCCCTTTTAGGAAGCTAAGCATCCAAACTCGGTTTGCCAGCTGTAAAGGAAGGCTGCTCACTCTCCTTTTCAGCAGTGAAGGAAAATCCTTGTTTCATGTGTCTTGGCCTTCTCTAATATGGAGCTTTATATCACACTGGGACCAGGGTTCAAAATGATGAGTTCCATTTCTGGCAGCTCTTTCTTAGTGGTCTAAAGGTCTCCCCTCTTAGTTTACTCTTCTCTCCCTTAGTAACTGAGATTTTATTTCAGGCTGAATTCTAGGGAACTCCCTGTACATCTGATTAGGATTGGCATGGGATTAAAGAATGTTGCATTACACCCTCAATCCCCCGACAGGTATTTATCAGGATTATGAGGAATTATTACGTAGCTTCTACATTATATACATGTATTTTTGAGGGGACACAATTTAATCTGCAGCAGTATGTATTAATCTGCAGCAGTATGTACCACCTTTTAGTTATCTGGTTTATCTGTTGAGGACCATTTAGGTTATTTGCTGCTTGCTTTCTTTTGAATGTAAATCTAGAGGTGACACTACTTCAAAGGTATCTTCCTGGATTTATGTGGAGACTTGTGGTCTGTTCATTGTTTCTTTCATTCTGACTCATAACAACCCCATGTGTGTCAAAAGGTTTTCAGTAGCTCAGTTTAGAGTTCGTGAGTCGTTAAATGTTTTCTGAGGTAGTGTTTTGACAGAGATTTCTTTGAAAGCTATGAAAAAGAAAATTTTCCTGTCTGTGAATCTGTAATAGCACTTAGCCAAGCTTACCCTTTACCTAGGGGTCAGATGAAATAAATGAATGTATGGGATTTCTCAGGTAATTTTTGGTCATGTGTCTTGCCTTAGGCATCCCTATGGCTTTCTTATTTATTGATCTCTCTTAATCCCACTTCTTCACCACATTTTGTTGCTATATTCATAAGGTTGCTATGAGCCCTACCTAACTTGCTGGTAGCTAACAACAGCAACCACCCTAAATGTTAATTATTTTGTTTTGAGAATATATACAGTAAAACACATGCCAACTTAACATTTTCTACATATACAGATTACATTACTTTGTATTTATAGACAAAGAATACATTCTTCAAGTTGTGCACCAGCCGTGCCTTGTTAGGTAGGTACTCCCAAAGTTTCCTATTTAATGTTTACATTAGCTGTTTCTGTTTGATTTCGTATAGATAGTCTGTAAAAGAACATAATGCTCAATTTATATTTTCCTCCCCTTATTACTAATTAAGCTCAGAAGATATTTTTGGTTTAAGTTTAAAAGTTTTTTCCAAATTGTGGTTTCAGGGGGCTTTATGCTCTTTATTACCTCAGAAAGTCTAGACTCCTTGAGAATTTAGAATTTTCTGCATTTTTTGTCTTTTGTTCAGGATTCTTAAGTGGGATCTTGACTTACAGTATTGAAGCTGGGCTATATCCAATTCTTTTGGCCTAATAGCAAAGTGGACAGTTGTTCTTGGAGGCAGTTAGCTACACATTCTGTGTTCTGTGTTTTGGGCTCTCTTTCCTCTGTTGTTACATGTTGAGACCAATTGTTATACCTTGAATGACCCTTGGCAAACTTTTAAGACCTCAGTCATTATGCAGTGAACTTGATGACAGAGGGAAGTGCCAAACATGGGGTTAAGACAATGAACTGTAATATACCATGACATTTTGCCATTGTGAACAGTGTTGCTGTGAACATAGGGTATGTACCTCTTGGAATCACTACTATTAGATCCCAGAGTTATAGAAGTAGGATGGAATTTCTAGGGTCATATGGCTGGATCTATAGACCCACAGCAGAGGTCTTCAGACAACAATAAGGGCAGCTGTGGCTCTGTCAAGGGTCCAGAGGATTGAAGTAGAGGTCTTCAGGTCATGAGGAAGGGATCCAGCTGAGTCACTGTGCTAATATCCTTATCCAAGACCCCATCCTGCCAATGCTGCCATAGGCCTCAGATGGGATTTGGAAAGATTGTCCTAGGCTATGATAGTTTTATGTCGGGTTGCCTTTATGGTTTGCTTTTAGAGGTATATTACCTTTCTCAATTAGTTTATTAGAGAATAATTTTTATTTTGCCACTTACTTTGTATCTTAGATGTGAATAGTCTTGAGTATTGTTATTTACTTCTATTAGTACAGCACTTATCTGTCAGTCTGCTGTACTGATGCAGCTTATGGTGTTCTGTAATGCTGGAATCTGTGCCACCAGTGTCTGAAGGACCAGAACAATCACTCATGGTGGACAGGTTGCAGCACAGCTCCTAGATTTATGTAGACTAAGAAGAAGGATTGGCCATTCACTTCCTAAACAGTGGGCCTTCAAAACCCTTTGAACAGACAAACGTAGGTAGTTATAGTCTTAGAGGTAGAGCCAAGATGGCAGTCACTAAAAAATGAGTAGAAATGGTGTCAACCAACCAACCATTAATAATTGGAACATGGAATGTACAAAGTATGAATTTGGGAATATTTGAAATGAAATGGAACACAGGAAGATTGCCATACAAGGCATCAGTGAACTGTGATGAACTAGCATGGGTCACTTTGAATCAGATAATCATGATCTACTGTACTAGGAATGAAAAACTGAAGAATAGTATTGCTTTCATAGTTTAAGAGGCAATTTCAAGATCCATCCTGAAATAGAGTGCTATGAATGATAGGATAGTATCCATATCCATATGAAGACGACCTGTATTATTCAAATATATGCATAAAAACTAAAAGTCAAAGAGGAAGAGAGTGAAGATTTCTATCAGCTGTTACAGTCTGAAATGGACCAAACATGCAATCAAGATTAATTAGTTAATTAATTAATTAATGATAACTGGAACACAAAAGTTGGAAACAGAAAGAAATGGTTATCAGAACATAAGGACTTTCTGATAAATATTTGAATGAATTTAATGCACTTAGTGATTTATTTGAACTTGAAGCAGAGGAGGACCTACAGTCATGTTTTCATTCATTTGGCTTCAGAGGTACACACTTCTCTGCTGGTGGGAGGACTCTGGATCCTGGTTGGTTCACTGGAGGCCTTTTGATGGGAGGACCTGTGGCCATGTTTTAATTCATTTGGCTTCAGAGATACACTTTTTCTCTGTTAGTGGAGAAGGACTCTGGGTCCTGATTGTTATTATTTTTGAAATGAACACTCCTAAGTGTTACAGCACTCTTCTGTCATTTCTCTGTATTGAGGTAACTATAGCTTGCTGTGATATTGAACATTGTGCCGTTGGTCTCTCAAGTGCTATAATGATTACACATGGTTGACTGTGTCTGGTTAGCTAACAGATTAAGACAGGCTTGGAAGCAGGAGTGGCATCCACTTCCTAAACATGCCTGTGGAAACTGTAAACTTAGAGAAAGGGCAATAGTTATAGAACAAAGTTAGTCTTTTGTTTATGGGGTTAGTAATAGATGGCACTTAACAACAACAACCATATATATTGCAAAGCCCTTGTCATCCATTTTGCACTTCCATTGACTTGATACTGTATGATTACACTCTTGTTTTGGTTGAGAGTCTCTGTAAATTTTTCTTTATTTAAGCCTCGTGTTTAGAGTCAGTAAGACCTCCAAGAGGACACTTGAATTTAAGGCCAAGGCCTTGTCTCCATTGTAGAAACTGAGTGGAGTGATTAGATTTTGTAAGATGGGCTCTCTTGTTTTGGTTGAAGGTTATTGTGGAATGTTTAGGTGTTTTTTTGTTTTTGTTTTTGTTTTTTTTAATGTGTCAAATGCGATAGTGGTTACCCATGGTGGACAGTATTTGGTGGAGCTTCCCAATTAAAACAAGGTTGGAAGCAGGGTTGGCATCCACATGCAAGCGAGATTCTACTGAAAATTATCCAAAAATGAATGGAACAGCACATCAGCAGAGAACTGCCAGAAGTCCAGGCTGGCTTTAGAAGGGGATATTGTAGGTGATGTTAGATGGATCTTAGCTGAAAGCAGGGAATATGAGAGGAATGTCTATATGTGTTTCATTGATTATGCAAAGATGTTCGACTGTGTGGATCATAACAAACTGTGGCTGACTCTGAGAAGAATGGGAATCCCAGAACACTTGATCGTGCTAATGTGAAACCTATGCTTGGACCAAGAGGCAGTGGTCAGAACAGAGCAAGGAGACACTGCATGGTTCAAAATTGGGAAGGGTATATGCCAGGGATGTGTCCTGTCTTCATACCTTTTTAACCTTTATGCAGAACAGATTATCTGGGAACCTGGGCTCTATGTGGAGAAGTGTGGTATCAGGATTGGTGGAAGATTCATCAACAATCTGCATTATGCAGATGGCATAACCCTGTTTGCTGAAACTGAGGAGGACCCTAAGAGCTCGCTGCAGAGGGTCAAGGACTGCAGCCTCCCATATTGATTGAGACTTAATGTCAAGAAGATTCTCCCCACTGGACCAGTTGGCAGCATCAGAATGGATGGTGAAGCGATTAAGATTGTTGACAGCTTTAGTTTGCTTGGCTCCACAGTAAACACTCTTGGCACCAGTAGCCAGGAAATTAAAAGACATATTGCCGTGGGAAAGTCTGCTGTTAGGGACCTCTCCAAAGTACTGAAGAGCAATGGTGTCTCTTTGGGGACTAAGGTGCATCCGATACAGGCCATGATCTTTGCTCTCACTTGTTATGCATCAGAGAGTTGGACAGTGACTAAGGAGGATAGAAGGAGACTTGATAACTTTGAGCCGTGGTGCTGGAGAAAAGTATCTAGGGTGCCATGGACTGCTAGGAAAACAAACAGATTCATCCTTGAAAGGGTTAAACAGGGTGGTTCCTTGGAGGCAAGGATTCTGAGGCTCCTTTTAACATACTTTGGACATGTTGTAAGGAGGGACCCATCCTTGGAGAGGGACATCATGCTTGGTAGGGTGGAGGGGCAGCACAGCAGGAGACAGTGCGAATAGCACAGGACAGAGCAGAGTTTAAGGCTGTTGTATGTAGGGTCGCTATAAGTCGCAAGCGACTCGATGGCACATAAGAGCAACAACAACATATTTTTCTTTATTATGCTTCATTCATGAACTCCCCCCCCAACTCCCTCCCTCTTACCACTGAACTCTTTGACCCTGTAATTCCCCTTCTCCCTACCCTGAGCCCACCTGCCCCCTCCTCTTCCCTCTTTGTATGTCCTTACGGATCTCACTAGTTATCCTTCTGTTTTTTAATAATAACAGTCTTACAGTGTTTGTTCACTCAGCGTAATGCTCTCTAACCTCTCCTTTGTTAGATTTTTCAGAATTATTGCTCCTCTTGATTGCAGCATAGTATTCCATTGTGTGAATGTTTTGCCCTTTCATCTTTTGTTGCTTCCTGCATCACTCAAGATTTTGTACATAGAATCCTTCTTTATTGTAACTTGAGAAATACCAAGTAGTTCTTCCCTTTTGGTATTTTAACTCAAGCTCTTTTTGCTATTTTACTTTGACTTCACCAGCTGCCCTTAGAAATATTCTGTTTAGCTTGCTTTCTTCGAAGTTTCTTCCCATTGTTTTGACTTCTTTCTGTTGCAAATTCCAGAGTCTCTTCTAACATCCATTTTGGGTTTTGCTTTTTTCCTCTCTTCTCCATTTTTTCCCTGTAATGCTATTTTGCTTTTTTTTATATCATCCCCACCTTGTTTGGTCTTCAGTCATTAGTGTTCAATGTATTAAATCTGTTCTTAAGAGGGTTTTTAAATTCAGAGGGGATAACCATAGGGTCATATTTTGGCTCTCATGAGATTGTTTTAATTTTCTTCAATTTTAATATGAATTTGTATATAAGTCATGTTGGTCTATTCCCCACTCATCTTCTTATCTTTGTTTTGATTGCCAGTATTGAGTTTTGCCACCTTCTCTTTCCATAGAAGTCTAGTTCCTGTGTAGTCCATCAGATGAGGTCCGTGTGTATGTACAGTCGCCTTTTAGGTTCTGTTTTGGGGTTTTTAATTTTTTTTTAAAGGTATTTGAAATGAAAACACTAATGCATTGCCATTGAGTTGAGATGGCTGATCCTTGATTGGATTTTCAGAGGCTAGAAATTACACGGAAGGAGATTGTTCATCACTCTTAAAGCTACTTATGGATTTGAACTGCTAGAGAGGTGCTCCCCTTGGGTTAGCAGTGTTATTCACTGTGAACTATGCCACCAGAGCTCTTTATTGGCAATGATTAAATCATGCATTATACAAAATTCTGTCATATATCTCCAGCCTCATTTATGTCACTAAGGTCATATTTTCCAACTTGCCAGTCTTTATTTCCATCCCTTACATTTCAGTCACAAGTTATTATGAATTAATTTTGATTGAATGTTCGCTCAATTTCATACTGCAAGAATGGGTAGAAATCATGTTTCTCTAAATCTTTGACTTTACAAGTTGTTTAATCGTATATCTAAACTTACTAATTAGTTAATAATGTGCCTAAGTAAGGGATCTAAAGTTTCCTGTTTGTTTTTGTATACCACTGAGTCAGAACCAACTCAAAGCTGACCCTTCAGTGAGTTTTCAGAGGCAGTACATTGTGCAGGCTTTGTTTTAAAGTCATTACTGAATATTTGACCTCAAAGATGATTTTTTTTTCCTCAAGGAGCACATTAGTTATGGGTCAGATTAACTTACTTGGTGAGCTAGTGTGTTATCTAGCTATAATGTGACCTCAGGGATTGATTTATCTAATTGAAATTACTTGTCCTCCTGTCAAATGCCAGGTCCATGAGTTAAATCTCAGGAGAGAGTTTCTTCTCCTAAGTCATATAGCTACAGAGGCTGATAAATCCCAGATCGGCAGGTAAGGCTGGGTGAAATCTAAGGAACCTAAGAGATGACAAGTCAGATGCCAGATCCAGATATTATTTACATGTTTTATTCGGGTCACTCCTTTCATGAAGCTTCTCTTCAACTAATTCTCATAACACATCTCATCAAGGCAGTGATAATAATATTACAGAAAGCCTCATTAAGTAAATGACCAAATCATAATTGCCAGACCAGAGTTCTGGATAACTAAGTTGACATACAGCCTTAACAATTGTGAAGACCATACAGATACTTGTCATTCATTTTATGAGCAGAGACACCATTCCCCCTTCCCTTTTCCAAGGATATTTCAGATGATCCAGAAATTCCCCACCAGTAGTCATTACTGCAACTGACAAAGTCCAATGCCTTAATTCTTCATTGTAAGAGTAAATGTTGATTTGTGGATTTTTATCATGTGTGCATTAAATTATATTTGTGTTGTTTCTATCTACCATTTTCAACCCTCAAATACAAATATTATGATTTATAAAGATACTGATAATGGGTAATAAACTGAAGGAGGATCAAGGCTTTTTCCATTTATGTCAGAATGAACTTAAGACAGTTGTTAGGATTGAACTCTATTATAAATTAATGACTACTTATATATGTAATTACTTATCCTGTGACTCACCAACTTGGGAACAAAGATGATACTTGAGTAGCCACCCCACCCCATCTCTCCTTCCCCCCCCAACTCAACTCTTGACTCCCTTCTTAATTTTTGATTTCGGAATGGTTTTGTTTCTTTAGGTAAGTTGTTGTGTACTATTTAGTAAAAAGGCATAGCTGACCCTCCAGCACGTTTGCAGAGGCAATAAATTGCATCAGAAGAGATTGCCCATCTTTCTCCCTCAAAACAGGTGGTAGATTTAAACCATTGCTTTTGGATTCTCTGCACAACTCCTTACCACTACTTAGCCACCAGAGCATTTTGCTGCTGTTTCCCCATTTTGCAGTTATTCTGTTGCTGCTCATCACTCGAAAAACAAGCCAGTGTGATTTTATAATGTCATAGTGGTATTCCTTTTGTTAGTGTCCTATCATGCTGGTCCTGCTTATCTGATTCTATAACATAATCTTCATATCTTTCAGTGTTGATCTTCATACCTGGTTTATAACTTCTGCTGTTTGATGATTACCTGGTTATACTAGTTCATCTTTATATTGAAACTCTGTACACATTTATGGACAACTTAGACCTTCATTTCTAGGGAAGTCAGGCAACACTTATGGGGCCTTATTGCTTGTTTCAGTAGTTGGTAATGATAAACCATCATTTCTGATATATTTTAATGGTCAGCACAGACCAGCCCAGGTTTAGTGTGAGAGGGAATTACACAAAGGGGGGGTGGGGTTTTGTGTGTGGATATAAGAGGCTGGAAGTTGAGTTAGATATTATCTCGGATGTTGGCTATGAACATTTGAGAATTAAATGGATTGGGAGAACAAACTTTCTTTTTCCATGTTTTACTGTTTAGGCAATGTCAGAATAATATATCAGTAAAACCTATCTTTGTTGCTTTTATATCTTTGGCCCATCTTTATATCCCCTTGGTACTAACACAAGCTGTCTTCCATTTCTTAACAAAGTTCTTAGGATCTACAAAAGGATTTCCACAACAGTTTCCTAAAATGACACTGTTGAAATAAAAGTTTTTAAAAAATGTTGCTATTTTTTGTTTTTATGCCATCAGCAGAGTGAAATAACACTTTTGAGATGTTAAAAACCAGAGAAGGTTTTTCATTCAGTATTTTTGAAATCTTTTTATACTATCATCTTCCTTTTGGAGACTTATTCTTAGTAGATGAGAAATTTCTCAGAAGTACTACATTAGAGGAACTGGTTTTTTTACATTGTCAGTTTAAAAATTTTAACAGTGGAGAGTTAAGAGACTGTTCACTTTCTTTTGATTAGTAGGTGAATGTTTTGTTGCCCTCTTTATTACAGTAATTCTCAACAAAGAAGACAGTAGTTTGCAGTCTGTATTGTTGCTGTTAAACACATGCATATATTCCCCTTCCTCCCCTCCCACTGCTGTTGATTTCTTTCTAATGTATAATAGCTCTCTTGCAGATTTCCTTGGGTGTCTATCTTAACAGAATGAGACTGCTTCTCTGACCTGTGCGGTGGGTGGGCCAGAGATACAGTCTTCTGCAAAGTACCACCTACTCTACCAGAGCATGCACACCACAGCACACTCTTTTGCTCTAGCTCTCTCACTCTGTCTTCCCAACTCACTCTCTCTACCTCCTCTCCTTTCTTCCCTTCCCAGTGGAGGTTTAAAGAAGAAGAAACCCCTCAGTGAGGTGGATTGCCACAAAGACTCCAACCATGAGTTTAAGCACACTGGAGATTTGGAGAATAGTACAGGACCTATCTCTTGTACATAAGGGTAGAGAGAGAATGGTACAGGACCTATCTCTTGTATAATTTGGATTGGTCTCAGTTGTACCTGTAATACTACCACCCACATACACGTGCACACAGAGGAAGATTTAAATCAGAGAAATAACTCATGAGTTTGCAGAAGCTGGCACATCTCAAGTGCATGCATGGATCTGGACCTCAGGGGAGAGAAATCTGGCAAGGATGATGAGTGCCTAGGCAGGGGTATAGATTATTGGCTTCAGAGGCTTATCAAGTCCAGTGTCAGACACGTAAGGCAAACCACTGGATCAAGCCCAGAGATGCTGAGCCACATGCAATATGGGGCAAAAAGCTGGCTAGCTTTGCCGGAGTTCAGGCATGTATTTAGTGTAGGCCATGTCTGAGAAGAGACTTACTCTGCCTTGAATCAGGGTTGATCATATCATTATATAACTGCATCTAATCCTGCCTCATGAGCATTATATAGGATTCACAACACATAGGATAGTTATACTGGACTCATGGCCATGTTGACCCAATATTAACCATCACCTTTACTGTAAAAGCAGAATTCTCTGCCATGGACACAACTCTTTAGTGACCTTATAGGACAGAGTAGAACATGACATTTCCAAGGCTGTATGTCTTTGTGGAGTCAGACCCCCATATTTTTCTCCTCCACAGAAGCTGGTCACTTAAAACTACTGACTGTAAAGTCGAATGCTTTATAGTCTTCTCTATTAGAGTGCTTCTGAACAGTTTCCTAATCTGCATTGGTACCATGGATTGAAAAGATCCAGAAACCTAGTGTATTAGTAGTAATAACTTTCTAAAAATGCAGAATGTTTGTAAGAAAAGAACTCTTTTGAGTATAGAACAGATACCCATGCTCATCTTCCTTAGTCTAAGGGAAATAAACCCTTAAAAATTGTTGTAATTTTGTATGCATTCTAATTCCGTTGTCTATCTGGGGTTAAGACCCATAAATTAGAAGCTACAGGGGTTTTCTGTGTCCAGTATTCACTATTTTTTTTTTAAATTTTTTAAATTTTTTTATTTTTTTTAAATTATATTTTATTAATTTTCATAAACATTTACAGAGATTTTGGGCTTCCACTCATTCATTGTTGCACTATTCTCT
>NW_006399758.1:18093514-18108717 GCF_000299155.1 Elephantulus edwardii | reverse complement strand
CAGAGCGGAGTTTAGGGCTGTTGTACATAGGGTCGCTGTGAGTCGCAGGCGACTTGACGGCACATAACCACAACAACAACAACAAGTAAAGATTTGAAGATAGTATAACACATACCTATGCACCCTCCACTAACTAGAAGACATGCAGATGTCTTTGCTTTTGTTTGAGAGCTTTTAAAAAACTGTTCTTGTTAAAAATATACACAGTAGAATATGCACCAATTCAACAATTTTTACCTGTACAATTAAAGAATGTGGATTATGTTCTTTAGATTGTCAACCATTTTTGCCCTCCTTTTCCAAAATTTTCTTCCCTCTTTAACATAAACTCACTGCTCCCTACCTCTTATCTAAGCTTTAGAGTTGCTGTTGTCACTTTGATCCCATATAGGTCTTTAAAAGAGCATGATGTGAAAGCCAGCATTTCTCTACTGATATTATTTCAAGTTGAAATATTAGAGCAATTTTTTTCAGGGGTTCCTGTAACTTCGGTAGCTCCATAAAGTCTAGATCCAGAATCTGCTGTTTCTGCTTTGCTTTGTTGTGCATTGTGGGTAGCAAAAAGAAGAAATCCACTGATGACATGGCAGGAGGACAGGGAAGTTGTATAAATAAGAACAACAAAGCCATTTTGAACGCATCTAGTATGGAGACCACTATGTATCTCTAGCTGTGGTACATTAGTGTTCACAAAATATCTCTAACCCTGGCAAAATAAATATTTGTAATGGTATGACTTTGAATGGTTAAATTATGTGCAATTAATCTTATATAAGAAAATAAAGGATACATATTTAAGCTTTCTCCAGAAGGCTTTCTGCATAAGGGGTTGGTTTTTGTAGTTTCTTTGGAAAGCAAGTCAAACTTAAATGACAGTATTTAAGGATGATGGAGAATTAAAATTTTTATAGTTTGAGATCAGCTAAGGAAATATACTACTAAAGCTTTTACACATTAAAACTAATATGTTGTTAGGTGATGTCAAGTCCATTCTGACTCTTAATGTCCCCATGTGTAGAGAATAGAACTGTTCATAGGATTTTCAAAGTTGTGACCTTTTAGAGCAAATCAACAGGCATGATGACTCTGTGGTTTCAGACTATCAACAATTTGGCAGTCTGGTACTTAATTATTTGTACCACCTAAGAACTCTATTATGAAGAATTTGTCTACCAGCTGGCTGTTCTTGTTGATAATGGAAACTCTTCAGAACCACTCTTAGCATCAGTGTTTATAAATATATAAATATATAAATATTCATTACTTAAAATCGATGGTATGTTCTGTGATCTGGACATTGTTCAAATACCATTTTAAAATTTATGGGAGCTTGATGTTGCAGCAGCTGCTTGGAGCTGTTAGCAGAGGCTGGAGGAATGGATACCAGTGGTGACAGCAACTGAGAGGGTAACAGCAGGAACAGAGCAAGAGGAAACAAGCAGGGAAGAGAGCATGTTTAACCTTGCTTGCTGTTACAGCTATCTGAACAGAAGGAGCAATTCAGGCCTTAGAGTCCTATTGCTGTGAACTGCTTGCCTGCTAGACGGAGCTTGATGAAACTACACTGAGAATAGTATCCTATATCTCACCTGCCAATGTATTATCTCACCCACAGTTGAATGCTGTGTATGTTTGTATTTGGGTGTCTTTAAAACCATTTATAGACCTCAAGGTCTTTCAGGTCACTTGATACGCATCTGAGAGCTGGACAATGAATAAGGGTGACAGAAGAATTGATGCCTTTGAGCTCAGGTTTTGGAGATGAGCACTGAAAATTCCACAGATGGCAAAAAGAACAAACATATGTCTTGGAGAGGATGCAGCAGGAGTGCTCTTTGGAGTCAAGAATGATGAGGCTTCGCCTCACATACTTCAGGCATGTAGTTAGGAGGGGACTGTTCTTTGGAAAGGGACATGGTGCTGGGAGTAGAAGAGGGTGGGTGAAGGAAAGGAAGATAGTCAACCAGGTGGATTGACACAGTGACTGCCACAGTGGCCTCTTGTGTGTCAGGAAGTGTGAAGATTGCACGGTATAGAACAAGGTTCAGATCTTTCATTCATAGAGTCGTTATGAGTCATGTTGGATAGATAGAGAGTCAACAAAGGAAAGGAAGACCCTTGAGCAGTTGAATTGACACAATGACTGCGTCAGTGGGCTCCAGTGTGTCAAGAAGGGTGAGGCTGGCACAGGATAGGACAGGGTTCTGATCTATTTTTCACAGGGTTGCTATGGGCCATACTCAGCTCAACGACACTTAAAAACAACAACAACAAAAATATTTAAGACAAAACCCCTCACTATTTTTGTTGAATTCATTCTGACATTGAGTTTCTGAAGCTGTATCATTAAGGGAAGAGATGACCTTTCTCCCCTGGAACAGCTGGTGGATTTAAACCACTCACTTTTTTCTTAACATAATGCACTCTGCAACCAGATTACCTTTTAAAACCAAGCAAACAAACAAAAAACCCCTCATTGCAGTTGTGTTGACACTGAGTCATAGCTCTTGGGTTTCTGAGGCTTTAAATTGCCTGGGAAAAGATTGCCTATCTTTCTTTTGAAAAATGGCTGGTGGATTTGAATCCCACAGTGGCAGGGCCTATGGATTAGCAGTGCATCTCTACAAACTGTGCCATCAGAGCTCCCTTTAAAACCACACTGGTTAAGGGAGCTCCATGGTATAGTCTCTAGGGAGTTTCACTGCTGACCCAAAGGCCACATCTCTCTGGTGGATTGAATCCACTAGCTACTCTGGAAGAATGAGTGGCAATTCCCCCCCCCACCCCTCCATGCCATTACAGCCTTGGGAATCCAGTGCAAGGTCAGCTGTGAGTCAGTTCCAACTTGCTGGCAACGAATTTGCATGAAGAGGAAATAATGAGAGAACTACTTTTTCTTTCTTATAAAAACAAACAGGAACCTCATGACATCAGATATTGTCCAAACTGATGTTAAGTGATGTTGTTGTTAAGTGCCATTGAGTCGCAGGCAACTCATAGCGACCCTAAGAAGGAGAGTCCTCGATGTTTGGGTGCCTTTCATCCTCTCCAGGTTCATAGGGTTTCTGGAGGCAAGCTATTATGGAAGTGGATGCCACTCCTCCTTCCAAGTTAAGTGATGCATACCTATATTTAAAAATATATTAGTTTGTCAGTTACAAGACAGGCTGTTAAAATTAAGAATGAAGTTTACAAGATAGATGGAAGAAATAAAGGAAAAGGTATGAGCAGCAGTATAAGAATTTTTAAAGGGAGGGTGTGTGTGTGTGTGTGTGTGTGTGTGTGTGTACACTGTCAAATCGGATCTGACTGGTACAGGAGATGGCCCCTCCTTCTCCAGCAGAGCATCTGGTGAATTCAAACTGCATACCTCTGGGATTGCAGTGCAGCTTCTTGCCACTGGGCCACCAGAACTAGGATATCAAGTTACAGAAAAAAAGTACAAATTGCTGTTTATGTTCTTTTCTAGAAGCGACTACAGAAAGAACTGTTGGCATTGCAAAATGATCCACCTCCTGGGATGACTTTAAATGAAAAGAGTGTTCAAAATTCAATTACACAGTAAGTGTTTAATTTTTAGAAGTATTTGGTTTTTTAAAATTTTTATTATGTTTTGTGTGTGTACCATCAAGTTGGATTTGTCCCTCCATCTCCAGCAGAGCATCTAGTGGATTCGAACTGCTCGTCTCTGGGATTTCAGTGCAGCTTCTTGCCACTAGGCCATCAGATCTCACCTAAAGTATTTGTTTTATTACCAAAGTGATGTATGAATATATATTCATTTAAATAGAGAAATAGTTTGTCAAGTTATTGTACTCAAAAGATATCCTTATGAGTTAACAACCTCTAATAAGTATGTACCTTTAAGTTTGCATATAGTCATAAATACCATAAGGGGCCATATTGGAACATACCCTGACTGAATAAATCCAACAAAATCGTTTCCTTCCTGAAGAGAATAGATGACTGCTTTTTTAATTAGGCACCATTTTGGGTGAAATATACTTCGGTAAACCAAAGAATCACAGAGAGGCCAGCTAATAACAGGAATTTAAGAAATGAGACAACACTGCAGTGATTTCTCCCATCTCATCCTTAATCTGGAACATATGCTCATGATTCAAGTTATAAATAGTGATGGTTTGAATTTACGTAATTTTAGTGTACACATAAAGCAGCTCTACTGGATGGACTTACATTCTGTGCAGCAGTCACCATATTTTCAGAACGTATTTAGTGGCACAGGAAACTATGAAATAAAAGGACCCCCCCTTTCAAAAAATGATAATTTGGGGATAATTTTTATTTTATTTGTACTTTAAAAAAATCTTCAACAATGAACATTTTTAAAGTAGTTAATGGTTGTGAAGAATAAAGATAATATTAGATAATGATTAGGAATGATTGTGAAGATGACAACTATGTAATCTCACGAATAGAAAGAAGGTGCATTGTATGCCCTAAATATTACTGTATGAACAGAACTGAAGACCACCAGGAAGAAGTTTTAATTTTTCCAGGTATATCAGTGCCTAATGACTGTCAGGCAAGTAAGAGAAAAGAAATTTTGTAGGTCAGAGAGTACCTATATTTTAAGAGAATCAGATTTATCTTTTTGTTGTTGTTTGTAAATGTTCCTTTTCCATTTTATTTTTTCACAATTGGTTGAAATTTTTTAAAACTATTTCTCATTGCCATAATAAAGGAGTAAAGGATTTGTCATGGACAATGTACGATTGACCTCTAGAAGAAAGAGTTGGGAATAATAATACTTTTGTTTAATCTTTTGTGCCACCAAAAGGCTCCTTATCTATTTGATTTCTGAAATAATCACCCTAAATGAGTGATATGGGTAATTGCTTCATGAACTACCTGTTGTTTTTTTTACCATAAAACCATAAATACTTGAAAATGTTGAAGATTTTGATCAAAGGTTCTCTTGAAGAATCAAAAGAGGAGAAATATGTAACAGAACTTAAATCCTCTGGCTACATTCTTTTTGGAGCCATAGAGACTGAATATACCTCTGAGCCTTTACGGCTGTGGTATTATGAGTTGTTGTTCAGAATTTCTTTCTTAACCACCTGTTTTTGCTTTCTGCAGTGATTGAGTGGGAACTTGAAATATGATATGTATAAACTAATCATAAATAGAAATAGTAATAGTAATTAGAGAGCTTTGGTGGCCTAGTGGTAAAAAGCTTTGCTGCAATCCCAAAGATATGCAGCTCCAATTCACCATCTAATCTGTGAGAAAAGTGTGGACAGTCTTCTCTAGTGTGACCGACATCCTGTGAAAACCCGCTGGAGGATCAGCTATGCTCTGACTCACTGGTACACAACAACAAACTAATCATTACAAGATTGGCTTGTTTTTCTCATCTTACCAAATTTAAATGGAATAAGTTTTTGTAGCAAAGGTGAGAATCTCACTATCAGTAAGAAAGAGTGCAGCAAAATCCTTTAGGGCCAGAGGTTCTTGTAACAGTCAGATCAGGACTTACATTAAAGCATCAGTAGCCTCAGTGGGGAACCAGAGATGGACGTGAGACAGAGCTGATTGGGACTGCTGCCTCATGAAGCCAGAGCCAGATGCCTTCATCCAAGCTTGCTTGAGGACTGAAAGAAGGTCTTATAATTGATGAGACTAATGGAACTTTGTAACATGAGGCTGAAGGTCATAAGATCTGCAAGCATGAGTGAGAAACTATCCAGACTGAGGAATTTTGTCCTGTTGCTAACCTGAATTGTAAACTGTTAACTTCCTAAGTTGTTATCAAGTTAGAATCAATTCATAGCTGACCCTCCAGCAGGTTTTCCCAGGCAGAAAGTCGAACAAGAGGTCATCTTTCTCCCACAGAGCGGCTGATGGATTTGAACTGCATGCATTTGGGTTGGCAGGGCAACATCTGTGAAATCTGTGGCACCATTGCAATGGATTGTGGATCCTGTAGTAGAGCAGTGTTGAAATTAGTAGAAGTAGGTGTGGTAGCACGAGGAAACATGTCTGATCTCATAGGAATTGTGTTGTGTTGTGAATGTTGCTGATGGGGACTGTTCCTCTTTGTGAAGTTTAGCAGCACAACTACCTATGGATTATACCACTAGAGCTTTGAAATGTTCCCAATAGCACTGTGAACACCTGTAATTCACAGTGAATGCCAAACCGTACCCACTGTTGTAGAGTTGATTCTGACTAATAACACCTCTCCATCTGGTTTTTGAAGCTATACTGCTCATCTTTCTCTTTAAGATCAACTGGTGGACTTGAATTGCTGGTGTTCTGGTTAGCAGCTTAATACTTTAGGTGTCATGCTACAAAGAGTTCCTTATAATATACTGTGTTATTTGCTCTTATGTTGGAATCAGCTCAACTGATCTTCCATTAGGTTTTTAGAGGTTGTAAAGTACAGGAGGTTGCCCATCTTTCTGGCGTTGATAATTGGTATAGTTTAACCACTTCTCTTTAGTTTGACATTGCAATTCCTTACCCACGAGGCCATCAGAGCTCCCTTATAATTTAGTATCAAGTTATTTAAAACTAGAAAGGTAGAACAGCTTGCTCATAGCCACACAGCTAGTTAAGTAGCAGACTTGTCTTATTTCACCCCTCTCCAAAATGCTACCTACCTTAGTGTTTGCAGTCTTTTTACCATTAACAGGACTTAATATGCTCTCTGTAGATGAATATCTGTATATTTTAAAGATTTGTATGGTTTAGCTGATAAAACTGTCAAAAAGATTTCTTTGTATTTTATATATGTATTATATGATGGAAGTGATGATTAGAACCCTAACCATATTTTCTGTCTTCCTTTTGTTTTTATTTATTCAAAATTATAAAATGTCATAATGAAAAATACATACAATTCGAGGAATAATAGTTCTGTGTGGCAGAGCTATAATTAAAAACTGATTCTTAAGACTTTAGTTCACTTTTGTTTCTAAGTGCTGTCTGTGCCATCATGACCCCTGAGTCCCTACACTCTTCCTCTGTTTAAAGAAAATAATGAAATAGTATATAAATTTTAAAAACACTACCTTGTTTTAAAAGACACATGATTTTACATATGAATCTCACCTGATGGGCTGCATAGAAATCAGATTGACTATATTTATGGAAGAAATCCACAAAACAACCTTCATATCGGCAGCCAAAACTAAGCTGGGGGCTGACTGTGGGTCAGACCATCTACTACTCATAGGCATTTTGAAATTGAGGCTGAAGAAAAAGTCCACAGGAACCAAGATAGGATCTTGAATCAAATCCATCTGAATTTTGGGATCATTTTAGGAGTACGTCTGAGGTATTGAACACCAGTGATTGAAGGATGGTTAAGTTGTAGGATGATATCAAGGATATCCTCCATAAAGAAAGCAAAAGGTCATTACAAAAACAGAGGAGAAAGGAAAAAAGTAAAAATGGTTATCAGAAAAGACTAAAGATTACACTGGAGTGTCAAGAAACTAAAAAGGAAGGCATATTGAAGTAAAACACCTGAATAGAAGATTTCAAAGGGAAGCTCGGAAGGACAAAGTATTATAAGGAATGTGCAGAGAGCTGGAATTGGAGCATTTCTCAAGCTGAGAGAACCATAAAACAAATTTAAGCCTCAAGTTCAATATTGAAAGGTGCTACAAGCAATATATTGAATGACCCAGAAAGCATCAAAAGCAGGTGGAGGGAATACACAGAATCACTACCAGAAAGAAACTGATTGACATTGAAAAATTTCAAGAAGTACCATGTGAACAGGAGCGGAGCCAGTGGTAATGAAGGAAGAAAGTTCTAGGAATTGATGGGATACCAGTTGACTTGTTTCAGTTAACATTTGCAGCCCTGGGGCTCGCTAGCAAATTTGGAGGACACGTGTCTGGCTAGTGGATTGGAAGAGGTCCATATTTGTTCCCATCCCTAAGAAAAGTGATCCAGTTAAATGTAGAAACTATAGAACAATATCATTATTCTCAAATACAAGCAAAATACTGCTGAAGAGCATTCAGAAATGGCAAGAACAGTACAAAGATAGGGAACTGCCAGAGTTTCAAGCAGCATTTAGAAGAGGCCATGGAACCAAGGATATCATTGCTGATGTAAAATGGATCCTGGCTGAAAGTAAAGAATAGCAGAAAAACATCTCTTTGTGTTTTATTGATTATGCAAAGGCATTTGACTTTGTGGATCATAACAAGTTGTCACTGACATTGAGAAAATGAGAGTTCTAGAGCACTTAATTGTGTTCATGTGGAATTTATACCTGGACCAGGATGTTGTACTGCAGGTTTAAAATTGAATGTGTCAGGGCTCTTTTCTCTCTCTCTCTCTCTCTCTCTCTGTCACACACACACACACACACACACACACACACACACCCCAGAATTGGAGGGAAACTCATCAATAACCTGCTTTATACAGATAACACAGCCTTCCTTGCTGAAAGTGAGGAATGAAGGAATGCAGCCTTTGGTGGGTTGCATCTTAATGTCAGGAAAACAAAGATTCTTGCCACTGGATCAGTATGCAACATCATGATGGATGAAGAGGACATTGAAACTCTGAGTAGCTTCATCTTGCTTGGATCCACAATTAACACCCTTGATAGCAGCAGTCAGGAAATAAGGAGACGCATTGCACTGAAAGTCTGCAATTAGGACCTCTCCAAATTACTGAGGAGTAGTGATGTCAGTTTGAGGACTAAGATGCATCTGATTCAGGCCATGGTCTTTCCCATCACTTGCTATGCATCTGAGGGCTGGACAATGAGTAAGGGTGATAGAAGAAATGATGCCTTTGAGCTGTGGTATTGGAGAAGAGCCCTGAATGTCCCATGGATGGCAAAAAGAACAAACAGATATATCTTGGAGAAGGATGCAGCTAGAGTGCTCTTTGAAAGCAAGGATGATGAGGCTTTACCTCACATTCTTTGGACATGTTGCTAGGAGAGGCTATTCCTTGGAGAGGGACATGATGCTGGAAAGAGTGGAGGATCGGCAAAGGAGAGGAAAATCCTCGACCAGGTGGAGTGACACGGTGACTGCTGCAATGGTGTCTTGTGTGTTAGGAAGTATGAGGATGGCACAGATAGGACCCGGGTTCATCTCTTTTGTTCATTGGGTCTCTATGAGTCATCCTTAACTTGAGAGGATCTAACAGCAGCAATAACAATAATAATGTACAGTTTAGGTAAAACATCTGTCTGTATCCATGACTGTTATCTATGGAAACAAGGTATATAAGTTTGTGTCAATGCCTTAAGTCTGTTCTGAGCTTTATTAAATAATGTAAACATAGCAAGATGAAGGGAAGAGCTTACAGAGCCTTGAATAGTCATTACAGTAAGTGGGTTGACCACAGCTTACTTTTTCTTGTTTGTTCTTTTTTTCTAGAGTACTAATAAGAAAATAGATCTCACAGCTATAATTCTTTGAACTCACTGCTAATGCCTACTTCTCCCACTGCTTTACTTGATTCCCGAAAGACAGTTGGTTAGACTGGTGTTACTTAGAGTTTTTTGTTGTGTTGGGTATTTTTTTTTTAATGTCAGATTATTGAAAAATAAGGAAATGTTCAAGTTCTTCTATTAAGCAGTCTGTGATTATGAGATCCATTCTTACATGACTTTAGTAAGTCATATTTGTAGATAAGTTACAGGAACTGCTTACAACTCTTATTTAGCCCTACTTTTGTGCAAGAAGTGAGCTCTGATGTCGTGGCCTGTATCAAGTTGTCCTGCTGACCCAGAGGACAACTGTCTCAGATATTTCAAATCCACCAGTGTCTCCTCAGAAGAAAGATTAAACAGTCTCTTCACATTGTGATTCAAGCTTCTGAAACCTGTTGAGTCTTTATGAGTCATTTCAGTGGCATTGAGTGAGTGAATTAGTGTAAGAAATTGGGCTTCTAACAGAAAGAAGCCAGCTGTGGAACCCACTAGCCACTCTGAGGGCTTTTAGATTCTCTTCCTAGTATAACCGAGGAAACCCAGTAGAGGGTCACCAGGTGCTGGAATCAACACTGTAGAAGAGAGTTTGGTTTTTGGGTTGTATAAGTAATTGTTCTGTTCACTAAAAGGCAGGGAGTTCTGATGGTATAGTCTATAGCAAGTTTCACTGCTAACCGAAAGGCTCCACCATCAGCTCCTAGGGAGAAAGATGAGCAATCTTTTCTAATATTTACAACCTCCAAAACCCAGTGTATGGACTAAGCTGTGGGTTAGTTTTGACTTGATGGTAATGAAGGGGAAAAGCAAAAAAAAACAAAAAAAAAAACACAAACCAAAGGTCAGCAGTTTGAAAGTGCCAGCTACTTTGCAGGAGAAAAATGTGGCTGTCTACTCCTATTAAGATTTGTAGCCTCGTTTGAAATAGACTGAATAGCAGTGTATTTAGGTTTTTGTTATTGTTTCGTGCAAGAGAAAGTGGAGAGACTTTTCAGTGATTTAAAAGCTTAAGGCAAAGAATTTGTTGTGGGATAGAATTTGTTGAGTCATTTCAGAGTGAGAGCAAATTAACATACATCCTCTGGTATTAATTATATCTCAACATCAAGAAAACAAAGGTCTTAACGATAGGACTAACAGTCAACATTATGACAGATGGAAAAGAATTAAAGATATCAGTAATTTCATCTTTCTTGGATTAACAGTCTAGTGGTACCAGCAATCAGGAAATCAGATGTATTGCATAGGCAGCAGGCAAGTCCACTGTCAGGGAACTCCATAGTACTGAAGAGCAATAATGTTAGTTGAAGACTAAGGTGTGCCTGATTAAATCATGATCTTCCCAAAACCTGCTGTGCATCAGAGAGCTAGACAGTGAATAGGAATGACAGAAGAAGAATTGTTGCCTTTGAGTTATGGTGATAGAGAACCATATTGACTATCCCATATATTACCCAAAGAACGAACAGCTGTGTCTTAGAAAAAGTGCAGCCAGAATGTTCCTTTGAGGCAAAGATGGCAAAGCTTTGTCTTTCATATTTTATGTGGGGCTTTTTCTGTTTTTGGGTTGGGGTTTGTTTTGTTTGTTTTTTTTCAGACTCTGAACATGCAGGTACCTTGGAAAGGGACATTGTGCTTGGAAAGATAGAAGATCAGCATAGGAGAGAAAGATCCCAATGAGATGGATTGACATGCTGACTTCAGCAGTGGGCTCTAGTGTGTCAGAGATAATGAGATGGCATCCCACTAGTGGTGCCAGAGTTTGACAGGACAAGCAATAAATTTTGGAGAGGATGTGGAGAGATAGGAACTCCATACACTGTTGGTGGAATTAGAAAATGGTACCACCATGCTGGAAGGCAGCCTGATGTTTTCTCAAAAAGCTGTACATAGAAATTCCATGTGACCCAGCTATTCCACTGCTAGGAATATACCACAAGGAAATGAGAGCTGAGATGCAGTCAGATTTGTATACCAGTGTTCACAGCAGTGTTATTCACCATTGTAAGAAAATAAAAACAACCCAGAAGTCCAACCACAATCAAATAAATTGAGACATTGTGGTAAATTCTTGATGGGAAACTACCCAGCACTCAGGAGCAATGATTTTGAAAAATGCTATGCTGAGTGAATTCAGTCTAATAAGGATAAATACTGCACAAGACTATTATTGTATTGCAAAAACAGAAGGATAACTCGTAAAATGTGTATGGGAATCAAAGGGGGAAAGGGGTGGGAGTGGAGGGCTGAGGATGGGGAGAATCATAGGATTGCACAATTGGGTAGATGGAGGGGATAAAGGAAATGGAAGATCCAGTGGGATCTGGAAAGACTGGGTAATGCTGGGCATAATTTCGTTGTGATTAATTTATAAAACACAGTGAATGAGAATGATGTATGAAACACAGTGTATACAGACTTTGTATGCAAACTAGTATAATTTTTTCCCCAAAAAATCTCCACAGTGTATGGGAATGAAACAATGTAATAAAATTATTGTGTGAAAGCCAATAAAATTTTTTTAAAAAAGAAAATGAGATAGCACAGGATAGGGCAAGATTTAAGTCAGCTATTCATAGGGTCACTATGAGACATAATTTGACTTGAGGACACCTGCCAACATAGGGTAAATACTGTTGTTGTTGTTGTTGTTGCTTGCCTTCGAGTAGAGTATAGCATAGGGACCCTATGAACAAAAGGCCTGAAGTCCCTCTACAACTGTCCACGTTATCAAAGTTCGTAGAGTGTCTGGAGGCATGTCATTTAGCTAGTGGATACCACTCCTGCTTCCAAACCTGTCATAGTATGTTAATGTGCCATTGAGTCACCTGTGATGTATAGCAACCCTGTGTACAGCAGCTCTGAACCATTTCCTGTCCTGAGCCAATCTCACTGTATCAATCCATCTCATTCAGGTTCTTCCTCTCCTGTGCTATTCCTCCACCCTTCCAAACATGATGTCCTTCTCCAAGGATCTGTCTCTCCTGGCCACATGTCCAAAGTAAGTGAGGCGGAGCTTCAAAATCCTAGCCTCCAAGGAAATAGTTGGTTTCATCCTCTCCAAGACAGACCTATTTGTTTTCTTGGCACCACAACTTGAAGGCATCCATTCTTCTTCAGTCATCCTTAGTCATTGCCCAACTCTCTGAAGCGTAACAAATAATTGAGAAGACCATGGCCCGGATTAGGCTTACCTTTGTATCTGAACTGACATCTTTGCTCTTAAGCACTTTGGAGAGGTTCATGACAGCAGATTTTCCCAGTGTAATCTGTCTTTTGATTTCCTGACTGATGGTGTTAAGAGTGTTGATTGTGGGCAGCTGGGCAACTATGGAGCCGGACGGCACGTATGAGCCGGGCTTTGTGGGTATCCGCTTCTGCCAGGAATGTAACAACATGCTGTATCCCAAGGAGGACAAAGAGAACCGCATTTTACTCTACGCCTGCAGGAACTGTGATTACCAGCAAGAAGCCGACAACAGCTGTATTTATGTTAACAAGATAACTCACGAAGTGGATGAACTGACCCAGATCATTGCCGACGTGTCCCAGGACCCCACGCTGCCACGAACCGAGGACCACCCGTGCCAGAAGTGTGGCCACAAGGAAGCAGTGTTTTTCCAGTCCCACAGTGCTCGCGCTGAGGATGCCATGTGCCTCTACTACGTGTGCACAGCACCACATTGTGGTCACCGCTGGACTGAGTGATCACCACAACCTTCCTTCCCCTACATACAATAAAGAGCCCATTTCTTTAAAAAAAAAAAAAAAAAAAGAGTGTTGATTGTGGATCTGAGCAAGCTGTAATTGCTAACAACTTCAATCTCTTCTCCATCCCTTATGGTGCTGCCAATTGGCCCAGTGAAGAAAATCTTTGTCGTCTTGATGTTGAGCTTCAATCCATATTGAATACTACAGTCCTTGACTTTCTGCAGCAAGTGCTTTAGGTCTTCTTCAGTTTCAGTGAGTAAGTTTGTGTCATCTGCATATCGTAGGTTGTTAATGAGTCTTCCTCCAATCTTGATGCCACATTGGCTGACACATAAGAATTTCAAGAAAGAACATATGAGCAAGAGGTAGTGCGATGAAAGAGGAAGTAGAGACTGCTTTGAAGGACTTGGCAAAAAATAAAGCCCCAGAAATTTATGGAATACCAATTGACGTATTTAAACAAACAGATGCTACCCTGCATGTGCTTACCAAGTTGTGCCAAGAAATCTGGAGGACAACTACTTGGCCAACTGACTTGAAAGAGATCCATATTTATTCCCATTCCCAAAAACAGATACCCCAACAGTGTGGAAATTATCAAACAATATTACACACTAGCAAAATCCTGCTGAAGATTATCCAGAAAAGACTTGAACAGTACATTGACAGAGAACTACTAGAAATAGGCTGGGTTTAGAAGAGGTCGTGACATGACGGTCATTATTGCCAATGTCAGATGGATCTTGGCAGAAAGCAGAGAGTACCAGAAGAATGTCTGTGTTTCATTGACTATGCAAAGGTGTTTGTGTGGATCACAATAAATTGTGGCTAACCTTGAGGAAAATGGGAATCTCAAAACACTTGGTAGTGCTTATACAAAACCTAAATTTGGATGAAGAAGCAGTTCCCAGAACAGAGCAAGGAAACACTGAGTGGTTCAAAATCAGGAAAGGAGTGCATCAGGGATGCATTCTGTCCTTATATTTTTTCAGTCTGTTTGCAGAACTGATCATTTGGGAAGCAGGGCAAATGTTGTTGTTATGTGCCGTCGAGTCGCTTGTGACTCATAGCGACCCTAGGTACAACAGCCCTAAACCCTGCTCTGTCCTATGTCAGTCGCACTGCCTCTGACACACCCATCCCAATCACCCCAGTCACTGAATCAATCCACCTCATAGAGGGTCTTCCCCTCTTGCGCCATCCCTCCACCCTCCCAAACATGATGTCCCTCTCCAGGGACCTGTCCCTCCTTAAAACATGTCCAAAGTATGTCAGATGAAGCCCCAGAATCCTTGCCTCCAAGGAGCAGCCTGGTTTAACCCTCTCCGGGATGAATCTGTTTGTTTTCTTGGCAGTCCATGGTGCATTCAATACTTTTCTCCAGCACCACAGCTCAAAGGCATCAATTCTCCTTCTATCCTCCCTAGTCCAATTCTCTGATGCATAACAAGTAATTGCAAAGACCATGGCCTGTATCAGATGCGCCTTAGTCTCCAGAGACACACCGTTGCTCTTGAGTACTTTAGAGAGGTCCCTAACAGCAGACTTTCCCATCGCAATATGTTTTTTTATTTTCTGGCTACTGGTACCAAGAGTGTTGACCGTGGAGCTGAGCAAACTGAAGCTGTGAAGAATCTCAGTCTCTTCGCCGTCCATCCTAATACTACCGATTGGTCCAGTGGTGAGAATCTTTGTCTTCTTGACATTGATCCTCAGTCCATATTGGAGGCTGCAGTCCTTGACCCTCTGTAGCAAGTGGATGAGGTCCTCCTCAGTTTCAGCAAGCAGGGTTGTGTCGTCTGCATAACGCAGATTGTTAATAGATCTACCAATCCTGATGCCATATTTCTCATAGAGCCCAGCCTCTCGGATAATCTACTCTGCATACAGGTTGAAAAGGTATGGAGATAGGACACCTCCCTGGCGTACACCCTTCCCAATTTTGAACTGTGCAGTGTTACCCTGCTCTGTTCTGACGACTGCCTCTTGGTCCAAGTATAGGTTTCACATTAGCACGATTAAATGTTCTGGGATTCCCATTCTTCTCAGAGTC
>NW_006399758.1:18023621-18093006 GCF_000299155.1 Elephantulus edwardii | reverse complement strand
GGACCTTATTTTTTGCTATTTCCTTCAAAGCAGCTTGAACTTCTTCCTTCATCACCATAGGCTCTTGCTCAAATGTTATTTCATTAAATTCTTCTGTATCTGCCAATTCCTTTCTATACAACGACTCAGTATATTCCTTCCATCTTCTTTTAATACTTCTGGATCATCATTTAATGTTCTGCCTTAAGCATCCTTGATCATAGCAACTCGAGGTTTGAATTTGTTCTTCAGTTCCTTGAGCTTAAGAAATGCTGAAGGAGTTCGGCCCTTTTGATTTTCTGACTCTAGCTCCTTCTACATTTCATTGTAATATTTTGCTTTGTCATCCTGTTCCGCCTTTTGGAATCTTCTGTTCAGCTCTTTAGTATCTTGAATTTTTCTTTGTGCTTTGGCTTCTCTACGCTCTAGTGTACTCTTCAGAGTTTCTTCTGACATCCAGTTTGGTCTTTTCTTCCTCTTGTCTTTAAAATGACCGTTTGCACTCTTCCTGGATGATACATTTGACATCCTCCCACAACTCATCTGGTCTTCGCTCATTAGTGTTCAAGACCTCAAACCTGTTCCTGAGATGATTCTGAAATTCAGGTGGGATGAACACAAAGTCATATTTTGGCTCCTGTGGATTTGGTTTAATTTTCCTCAGCTTGAGCTTGAACTTGCATATGAGTAGTTGGTGGTCTGTTCCACAATCAGCTCCTGGCCTAGCTTTCACAGCTGATACTGAGCTTCTCCAGGGCAAATATTAGTAGTCCTTAAATTAGATATCTGTAATCCAGGGACTGCCTGTTCTAACTGTCTATACCCAGTAAAATTGAAAGCAGTGACATGAACAGTACCTTGGAATGCCTATCTTGTAAATAGTATCTTGCTGCACTGTTCACAAAAGCCAGAATACGGAAACCGTGGAAATATCCATGAACTGATTACTGTTTACCAATTAACTGCTATAATATGATTGAACTTGGAAAACATTATGCTGAATAAAATCAATTTACAGAAGGACAAATATATTAAAACATTAACATGAAATAGCTATAATAAGCAAACCAAAATTAATTAGTGGTATCAGGGTTTGGAAAGGACCTCCACGGACATAGTGGTTAACCTAACCACTAGGTCAAAGGTTCATACCCATCCATTGACTCCACAGAAGAAAAGACCTATCATTCTGATCCCAGCAAGGATGAGCCAGCTTTATTGAAGGTTACTATGAGTCAAAATTGACTCCCCTGCAGACAGTAAGAGAGGAAGGAGTAAAATGAGGGGAAAGGGTGGGGGCATGCAGTTTCTGTTAATGTTGGTAGATAATTTAGAAATGGATAGTAGGAATGGTAACACATGTTAAATATATTAATGCTATAGTTGTACATATAAAAATGTTGGTTTGGCAAGTGTTTTATTAGATACACCATTAGCTACAAAAGTTAGCTGTTTAAATTCCTCAGCCACTACTTGGGGGAAAAGATGGGATATTCTACTTTTGTTAAAGATTTACAGCCTTGAAAACACTTAAGGGGACTTTCCCCTCTGTCCATAAGGTCACTCTGAATTAAAATAAACTTGACATCAGTGTGTTTGTTTAGTGGGTATGCTTGACAAGTACTTGGGCTGTGATGTCAACACATTATTTAGGTTTGAGTTTTCATTTCTTCTTTTTTCAGACCTGTGATTTGACTTTTCCTATTGCTTGCTAGCTCTCTGTCCTTGATCTTGTCATTTAACCATGAAGTATTAGAGAAAAGAGTATTGGGGGTGAGGGGAAGAATGTTAGATAAGAGGGCTCTGGTTGTGTAATCTGTAGTGAATTTCTCACTCAAAGGCAGCATTTCTATGGTTCCAGTCCACCAGCTGCTCCATGAGAGAAAGAGGGACTGGCTTCTTCCTTGAGATTACAGCCTCTGAAACCCTCTAGAGGTCAGTTCTGAGTCAACTGCAATGAAAGAGAGAGGGGGAGTGTGTGTGTGTGTGTGTGTGTGTGTGTGTGTGTGTGTAGGGGGGGGAGGGTAGAGGGCAAGTGATGTTAATACTTACCTTTTTAAAGAGTTGCTATGAAGATCAACTATGCTGGTGGTATAGTGTGTTATATGTTGCACTTAGAACAAAAAAGGTTGGTGGTTTGTATTCACTGCCTACTTCTCAGGAGACAGACAATCTCCAGTAAATCCAATAGTAGGTTATCTGAATTGAATCAGTGACAGTGAATTTTTATTTTGGTTATACCAATACCTGGTGTAGAGGAAGAAGTACTCACAGTTTCCTTTTTTCCTCTTCACTCTTAACTTCATTTAATGTTAAGTTTTCAATTTGTTTTTTTATATTCTAGGTGGATTGTAGACATGGAAGGTGCACCAGGTACCTTATATGAAGGGGAAAAATTTCAACTTCTATTTAAGTTTAGTAGTCGATATCCTTTTGACTCTCCTCAGGTAATTATCATGCGCTTTTATTGTATTTCTGTACTGTAGAAAAATGCTAAATTACGGATGATGACCAAGTACAAACTTAGCAGAAATTCTAGATATGTGAACAGATTTTTCCTTTCATACTTTGAAGCAGGAGTGGCATCCACTTCCTAAATTACATGTCTCTGGAAACTGTGAACTTTGATAAATGTTGATAGTTATAGAGGGGCTTTCAGGCCTTTTGTTCATAGGGTCACTATGAGTCTTGCTTGACTCAAAGGCAATCAACAGCAATTTATAATATAATCAAGATCTTAGAAGCATTTAACTTTTTGGAAATTAGGCATTTGCTGCATTTGTGCTTCCAAGAATTGAAAACATTTTCTTAGCCAGAGACAGGAATAGAAATCTAAGCCAAGCCTGTCAGTTGGGGGGGGGGGAGTTTGCATTTTGGAATAACTAAATGCTTTTCCTATCTAAGGGGATAAAATGACATGGTGATGAGGCATGTGCAGCTCTTTGATTTAGCATTGCCATGCTGTCATTGCAGCCTTTCCAGCATTACAAGGGTGCAGAATACATTATGTTAACCAAAAGTTTAATGATTTTAAGTTGAGCCTCAGTCAGTTCAGTTAATGACTTAATACTTGGACAAGGTAATATGGTGTAGAAGAACATTTTTGTGAATTGTTGCTTAAGTATGGTAAATAATTAAACTTTGGAGATTAAAGGAAAGGAGAATTTAGATGACTTCCAGATTTCTGGCTTAATGCAATGAGAAGATAAATTACTAGAATTACTTATTTGTTAGAGTTTTGTGAAAGCACTTTCATAATAAATTTTATTTGATATATGTGAGTTCTTTTAGCTAAAATTAGTAGGCTTTTAAGGCTTATTATTGCTAGGTAATGAAGTGTTCTGGATAATGAAATTTCCCAAATACCTGAAACTCATTTTGCTGTGTGCTTAAGGATGTTATTTTGAGGAAAATGATGTTTAATTTCCACATAAGCAATACCAAATACAGTTTAATTTTTTTTGTTTTTAACTACGTAGTAGTAAGTCAGTATTGAATTGGGCTTTAGATACAGAGAGTTTTTTTTGGGGGGGCAGAATTCTTTTAAAGCATAGAATTAAATGTATATATTTATCAGGAGATAATGCGATGCATTGCACTGGGAAAGTCTGCAGTTAGGGATGTCTACTAATTATTGAGTAATAATGATGTCATTTTGAGGACGAAAGTGCATCTGATTCTGGCTATGGTCTTTCTGATCACTTGCTATGCATCTGAGAGTTGGACAGTGAATAAGGATGACACAGGAGAAGAATTGAAGTCTTTGAGCTGTGGTATTGGAGAATAGCATTGAACATTCCATGGACTGCCAAAAGAACAATCAAATATGTCTTGGAGAGGATACAGCCAGAGTACTTTTTAGAGGCGAGAATGATGAGGCTTTGCCTCGCATACTTTGGGCATGTTGCTTGGAGGAGCTGTTCCTTGGAGAGGGAGACATGATGTTTTCAAGGGTGGAGGGTTGGTGAAGGAAAGGAAAATCTTCAATCAGGTGAACTGACACAATGACTGCCACAATGGACTCTGCTGTATCAGGAAGTGTGAAGAAGACAAAAGATAGAACAGGGTCCCATTCATAGGGTTGTTATGAGTTGTACTCACCTTGATGGCACTTAACAACAACATCAGCCATGATTGAGAAGGCATAGGGTTGGTGAAGCAGAGGAAGACCCTCAAGTAGGTGGGTTGACACAATGACTGCCACAGTGGGCTCGAGCGTTTTAGGAGCTGTGAGGATGGTACAGTCTAGGACAGGGTTCAGATCTGTTGTTCAAAGGGTCACTGGATCATACTCCACTTGATGATACCTAACGACAGGATCAACGTAGATTCTCCAGAGAAACAGAACCAAAAGGATGTATGTATAAATATATGTGTACATATACATGTAAACCGTAGTGTATATATAGTTAAATAATAGTAAAGATGAATTGTAATAGTTAGCCCACATGATGGCGGCTCTGGCAAATCTGAAATAGAACAAGCCAGCAGGGGCTTTGTGCTGCAACCTTGAGGCAGACTGCCTTCTCTGGGAAACCTAGTTTTGCTGGTAAGACCTTGAGCTAGTTGGATGAAGTCTACACATACTATCAAATGTAATCTAGAAAATCCTTTCACAGCAGCATCTCATCTAATGTCATCCGAAACAAATAGCACCGTTGTGTAGCCATGGTGACAGAATTAACCATCATCCTGAGTCCTTGAGTTTTTATTTGAGAGAAAAATGGTTAGGACTTTTACTTTATAAAAAGATAATAAAAGGATATGTGTATTCAGGAAGTTCTCTTAAGGATTTATAATCACTTGTAGACTGCAATCATAAGTTGAAAGAACTGTTTTCCTTCTATACAGGAAAATACTCTTCACACAATAGTTTTACTCTCAGCATCATTTCTCACCATTAGTATGTGAAGGCAGTAGGAGCTCAGGTATCTCCTTGTCATCTTGAGAATTCCTTTTGATTTTAATTTCAATTCCAAGCTTAAGCATATTTTTTAATTTCATTTCTAATATGAATATGTATGTAAGTTAGATCATTGTCAGTTCTTTCTGTTTTGCCAATTTTCCTTCCTACTTTTATTCTGATTAAGGGACTGTGGTGGTACAGTGGGTTAAGTATTGAACTGTCAACCAAGAGGTGTGCAGTTCAAATCCACCAGCAACTCCTTGGAAGAAAGATAAAACTATTTGCTCCTGTTAATATTTATGACCTTGGAGACTCTACTGGACAGACTCTACTCTGTCTAATAGGGGTACTGTGAATCAGAATCAACTGTAATAAGCTTTGATTTTGTCTCTTCTGATTTTGGTATTCAGTAGTTCATTTTTCAGCATTCTTAGTCTTTTTTATCTTCCCTCCCATAATTTCAGTTATTAATCCACTAATTCCCAGATACACAGCGTGGTAAAACCTTTTTTTCTCTTTTTTTTTTTTTTTTTTTTAAATTTTGGCACCATGAGTTGTGTTGGCAAACAATATTGACTCTGCCATGGACTGCCAAACAGATTCAACCTGGAGGAAGTGCATCCAGACTGCTCTTGTGTATAAGGACTTTGCCGCATATGCTTTGTGCCTGTATTCAAGAGAGGCTGGTCCTTAGAAGAGTAGAGGGTCAGCAGAGGAGAGGAAGACCCTCAGTGAAGTGGATTGACATAGTGACTCAGACAGTGGGCCTAAGCACAGCAGAGATTGTGAAAATGGCACAAGATCAGGCAGTTTTGTTGTGTTGTTTGGCAGAGTTGTGAATTGAAGCGACTTCACAGCACCTGATTTAAGCAACATTGGAAGCTCAAGGAGTTTCTGTGGCATAGTGGTTAAATATTCATTTACTAATTGAAAGGTCAGTGGTTTTGACTCACCAGGCACTTCTCTGGAGAAAGATGTGACAGTCTGCTTTTGTAAAGATTACAGCCTTTGCAATCTCATGAGACAGTGCTCTGTTCTCTAGTGTCACTAGGAGTTGGAATTGACTTGGTGGCAGGTAGTCTGGTTTTACTAGTAGCTTCCATTCGGACGCCTAAAAACGTCAAAAATTTAATACAAACTCAACACTTGATCATAACAAAATGAAACAAAAAAGTTAGTCTTACATTCTCTTATATTACTATCACTCATCACCTGAAATTATTCTTTTTCTCTCATATCCTATTTTAAAAAGTCTTTTACATTTCTTCTTATGTCATGCTACTCCTTTTTAATCTCACTTTCAATGCTATAGTTCACGTTTTTCCATCTTTTCAGTTGAGCTATTTTAGTAGCCTCTAATTCTTTCCACTCTTGGCCATCCTTTCACAGTGTTACTAGATCTTTTTTCAAAGGCCTGCTTTTCACCCTTCCCCTACTATCTACAATAAAACATCTAAGCATTTATTTATTTCCTTTGGCTTTAAGTCTAAAAAAAATCTTTTAACAAAGTATGAATGGGCCTTTAACAGTTAAATTTGAACTTAAACATTTCAACCATATTTTATGGCCCTGTATTCTAATGTGTAATTCTGTCATACTTTATCATTTAACTTTCATTCTGATTTAATCTTATGAATTAAATCAGAATGGAATTTAATGAATGTCCTTAGTTAAATAGTTAGGGCAACCAAATTCATCCTCCTTTTGTTAATGAAGACATTAAAACTTGGAGAAGTTGGTGCCAGACCACTGTGGAAGGCGGTATGGCGCTTTCTCAAAAAGTTGCAAATAGAGATAACATTTGACGCAGCAATTCCACTCCTGAGAATATACCCCAAAGAGACCATAACTGACATCCAAGCAGATATATGCACACCCATGTTTATCGTGGCTTTGTTCACAATAGCAAGGAGTTGGAAACAACCTAAGCGCCCATCAACAAACGAATGGCTAGAGAAGCTGGAATACTACACTGCATTGAAAAACAAGGAACTCATGCAATATTATTCAAAATAGGTGACCCTGGAGGACATTACGTTGAGTGAAGTATCTCAGTCACAAAAGGACAAATATGTATGGTGCCACTGTTGTAAAACGGGGCTTAACCTCGGGATTGGGGGGAGACTGAGAAGAATGGGTTCAATAATGTAGACTGCATTGAAACAGATGAGGGAGAAAACTGTTTAAAAGGAATATGTGATTAGGTATTTTTGTCATGACATGAGTCCAGAGTGAAGGCTGCATAGTGGAGTGGATCTGGGAAGGGGGTCAGGGATTGTAAAACAATGAAAGAATTTTTCTTTTACTTTTCCAAGAGGGGGAAGGTTGGGAAGGGGGAAAAAGTGCAACAATCAATGACTGGAAATCCAAAGTCTCTGTAAATTTTTACTGAAATTAATAATAAATTTAAAAATATAAATAAAAATTGAAAGAAAAATCTTAGAGAAGTGAAATTCATGATTTAATAATAGTCAAGATTTAAGCCCTATTTATTTTTCTCTTTTGTGCAATTTACATATTAGTGTGGGGGGGGAGATGATAAAACTCCTTGTTGTCTAACTAGAGCCAACTCATAGCTGATCATCCAGATTTTCAAAAGCTGTAAATCTCACAGAAGGAGATTGTCCATCTTTACTCTGAGGAGCAGACAGTATATTTCTCATATCTACTAATGGAGAAATTTGAATTTAGTTACATTTTTTTAACTTTTTTAAAATTTTTTTATTTTTATTGTATTATTTTTTACGTGTACCGTCAAATCAGATCTGACTGGTACAGGAGAGGATTGCCCCCTCCTTCTCCAGCAGAGCATCGGGTGGATTTGAACCATGTACCTCTGGGATTGCAGTGCAGGGTCTTGCCACTAGGCTACCAGAGCTCCTAAGTTTAGTTATATTTTAAAATGTTAGAGCTGTTAGTAATTCAGTGAAAAACAAAATGGAACACTCTGCATCCAGCCCTGTGCTTATGTGGAATTTGCATTCTAAGTCAACAAGTAGACCATATAACATGGAACATGATGAGGAAAAGTGTGATGGGGATAACATGGGATAGGCAGTAAAGGATTTTCTAAGAAGGTGAGAAGTACATGGTATACTTAAGCAATGATCTAAAAGAAGTGAGGAAGTATGCTGTGCATCTCTCTGAGGGAAGGAGCAGCAGGTAAAAACAGAATGAAAAAATTCTTAATCTGAAGCATTTGTTTAAACAGATCCGTTGCATAGTATAATCAAGAAGGGAAGTAAAGAACATAGCTCACCTGAAGAGATACTTGTTTTGTTCCTTGAATAATTACTGCTGTATCATTTTTTTACAAATGCCATGAATATAAATAGGGTACACACATGTGTAATGGTTTGAAATGATGAAATTATGCAAAAGCTCCCCCCCAAAAAGCCCCCAACAAAACCAAACATCTAGTATAGCACACTTATGCGTAAATTGCATATGCATTATTGTTATTTCCAGAATTGAATTTTGGCCTCATTCACTCATCTGAATATGTTAAGTTTGAACATATTTGTGTAATAAACATGTAAAACCATGGTCAAGAAATCATGAATTATGTTTGATAGTAGTATAGATCATAACAAATTGTGGCTAACCTTGAAAAAAATGGGAATCCCAGAATATTTGATTGTGCTGATGTAAAACCTATATGTGGTCCAGTAGGCAGTCATCAGAACAGAGCAAGAAAATACTGCATGGTTCAAAATAAGGAATGGAGTGCACGTTTTCAATCTGTATGCAGAACAGATCATTCAGGAGACTGGGCTTTATGGGGATTAATATGACATCAAGATTGGAGGAAGACTCATCAACAGTCTGTGTTACGGAGATGATATAACCTTGCTTGCCAAAATTGAGAAGGACCTGACACATTTGCTGAAGAAGGTCAGGGATTGTAGTCTTCAATATGGATTGAAGCTCGGCATCAAGAAGACAAAGATTCTTACCATTGGACCAGCTTCATGATGGATGGAGAAGAGGTTGTTAACATTTTCAGCTTGCTTGGCTTTACAGTCAATGCTCAGAACACCAGCAGTTAGGAAAGCAAAAGATGAATTGCACTGGGGAAGTCTGCGGTCAGGAACAATGATGCCATTCTGGAGACTAAGATGCACCTGATCTAGGCCATGGTCTTCACAATTATATGCTTACATCAGAGAGGTGGACAGTGACTAATGATGACAGAAGATGATTTGATGCCTTTGAGCTGTTGTGCTGGAGAGGAGTATTGAACATGCAGTGGACAGCCAAAGGAGCAGATCTGTTTGCGAGAGGGCGAAACCCAGTTTCTCCTTGGAGGCAAGGATTTTGAAGCTTCATTTGACATACTTTGGGCATGTGTCTGGGAGGGACTAGTCCTTGGAAAAGGACATCATGCTCAGAAGGGTGGTGGAATAGCACAGGAAAGAAAAACCTTGGATGAGATCAATTGACATGTTAACTGGGGCAATGAGATTAGTTGTGTATGAGTCGGTGAGACTGGCTCGGGATAGGGCAGGGTTCAGATTAGTTGTACATAGGGTCACTGTGTGTCACAGGCAGCTCGACAACATAACAGTAACAACAACAGCCCTGGTAGTTGGAAAATAAATAGTTGAAACTGTATATTTTTCTCTGGAGCATTTTCATGGGCAGGCTTGAGAGCAAGGGAATTATTTGTAGCTAATCTGTGTCCAGCTTAGTTGCTCTAGGGTCAGGTAGAATGTTGGGATGGAGAGTGGGCTGTTTCAACCTCAGCATAAGCTGGTATTACAGTGGTCAGGAGGCATTGCCCACCAAGGCAGGTAACAGGATGGTGCAGGCGTGGGTATGTACTACTATGCTGTGTAGCAGGATGGTGTGTGTACTTTACACAGCCTAAAGGGGACCCCGAGTCCCTAGTTAAGCCCATCTTGGCTAAGTGAGGGATATGTATGACCCTTAAGTGCCTGCAGCCCTCACAACCACCCTGAAGTCTTCATGTGATTGGTCAGCTGGATGATAGGATGAGATGAATGCGGTATGGCATGCTGGCCTCACTCTCTTGAGCATAATCTCTATAGCCTGAAGGACACACCCATACACCTCTTTGGTTGGGGCTGACTGTCTTGGTAAGGTTATTCCTGGAGTTGAAAAGTGGTTTCTTTCTGCAGTGGGGAGATGGTTTGCAGAGCAGGGAAGGGATCTTGGAGGGAGAGGAACTTCTTGGAGAAACTTAGAGTGTAGGCATGTAAGGCTCTTGTTTTAGGAACCAAACTTTAGAATCAGCAAGTACCAAGATGGAGACTTAACATTAAATTTGTTGAACTTTTTTGGGGAAAAAACACAGCAGACAAACCAATATCCAGCACCTCGTTGTTGAGTCAGAATTGACTGTTGGGTTTCTTAGGTTGTAAGTTGTGGTGGAAGAGATCACCCATCTTTTCTCCCAGAGAGCCCATGGTGAATTTGAAGTCCCTTTGGATTTATAGCAAAACTCTTTATGGACTAAGCTGCCAGAGTTTTCTTGGGAATTAGCAGCATGTACAAGTGTGGTATGGTGTACTTAGGAAAATAATGCAAGTGGGAGTGTGTCTTTGCATGGCTTGGGGAAAAAAGTAGATAATACATATGTTATTTACATTAAAATATTATATTCAGTTATGTTCTAACTTAGCCTGGCACCCTCCTAAAGTGTCTGACCTTCAGACTATCTCTGGACCTATTAGTTTGAGCTAGTCTAAACATAGCCTTGTGATAAGATGTCATTGTTTTACGATTCTCAGTATTGGCCTTAATGTTTGAAAATCTTCACTGCCATGAATTTTATTTTAGATCCTTTATTTGGTTCCTACTAATGACACTTCCTAAACATCTTGCCTCTGGAAACAGTGTGAGCTTTGATAAATGGCAGTGGTTATGGAAGGGCTTCAGGCTTTTTGTTCATGGGGTCACTATGAGGAGTGCTTGACTCAGTGGCAGTCAACTACAACAGTGACAGAAGTTTTAGTCAAGAGTGGGTTGACAGTTAATAAGTTAGTACAGTTAACACATTTGACCCAAAGTAAACAAGAGGTTAGTCCACTTAAAAAGTTTAGTTGAGTAATTGTTGCAGTATAACAGTAGTTATAGAAAGGCTTCGGACCTTTTGTTCATAGGGTCGCTGTGAGTCATGCTTGACTCAGTGGCAATCAACAACAACTACAGTTGTTTCATAGTCGAATATGTTAACATATTTATTCCAAAATTGCAGGGAATCTTGAACATCACTTCTCTTATCTTTTCCCTATTCTTGAAAAAGAGCCACACTGACTAGATGTTTGAACATGGAGACACCTGCAAACGGCCAATACATAGTTAGAATTTCAAACATGGTTCATATGTGTCAATTTAAAACATTATTACCATCAAATAAATTATTGTCATTATGTACAGTTCTGTTTTACTGAGTGTGATTTACGCAGTGGGAGATGTTTGCAGTCTTTATAGGGCTCATTAGCATCTCATTCCTTGTGACTTCAAACTAATTGTGTTGTTATATATCACTTGGGACTAGCTTAATTTCTTGAATTTTCAGAGCTTATTTGACTGTATTAAAGTAATCCCTGTTTTTTCGTTTCTCTTGTACTGATAATAATCTATATAATTATACAGTCTGTATAAAGATTGGGCTAGAATAAATTGAACACATTACTCTCCTCACATGTAGAGAATCTTAGAAAAGCTGAGTTTTACATGTCTGCTATGAATTTCAGAAATAAAAGAAAAATTTTTCTCAACTGCTTAGTTATATAAAAAGCTGTTAAACACAGTTTCCCTGGACATTTTTAGAATAAATTTGCTATTACGATTTTCTATAGTTTGTGTCATAAAGTTGCTTTATGCAGCTAGTTAAATTCCTGGCTTGGCTGCTACAAGTTTTGGGCTGATTGCATATCCACTGCATGAAGCATGTGTGTGAGAATTAAACCAAACAAACCCCTGCTTTAAGGTTTATTGAAATAGAATGTATTTTTATTTTGGTTCTCTAGATTCCTTATGTGTATCACTTCATTTTCTGACTTCTGCTTGCGGAACATGACTGGGTCTGCTATAGGTGTCTTCTACTGTTGGTCACTCATCCTTCTGATTTTTGTTCCTCATAAATTTTGGCTCAAGGGCAAGTGATTGAGTTTGTGACTGTTTTCTGCCAAGAATAATATAGATATTTCCCACTTTTTAAAAGTTTACTTTATGCCACTTTGCTGTAATAGACTTTAACACAAATAAGTGTTTTTGATAATTGAAAGAAATCAGAATAGGATTTTTACTTTAATGCTGTGGAGTGGGGTGGAGATAGGAAATTGGTATTCAGTGTTTGTTTTGCATTAAGCCACTAAAGAGACAGCACACACCTAGCAGCAAGAATAGCTGGGCAGTGACCGAGGCCTCCCTAAGTTCTTTTTCCAGGAACTTCACTGTACACATGTTATTTCTACTTTCTCTTATTCCAGCCTTTACTATATGTGAGTGTTGTTCTGTTTTGGTGCTATTTGGTATAATGAGTAGGTTTTGAGAAGACTTGGAAATTTTTCCCATTTATGTGAATGATCATTGACACTTGGTTTTATGCCATTCTGGCTTATGAATAGTGTCATAAGAAACTTTCACTTGAGAGTAGCAGGCAAAACCTTCATTGCTTCCCTTCTGCTCAGGAAATCTAGTTAAATCACATTAGGATAATCTTTGGATGATTTGTATATTTTTTCCTTGATTGCTTGCTGATACACATATTTCTATTTGCTATAAAGATAATTTTTTAGTTCATTATTTGGCACTTTTAGGACTCTGTTCTATTTTGTTTCTCCTTAAGGAACCTTGTTGTTGATTGCCTTCGAGTCGAGCATGACTCATAGCAACCCTATGAACAAAAGGCCTGAAGCCCCTCTACAACTATCGACATTTATCAAAGTTCATAGAGTTTCCCGAGGCAAGTTGCTATTGGGGGGGGGGAAGATTCTTTAAAAAAAGAATTATGGCCAGAAGATAATCTCTCAGACACTGCTTATATTCTTATTAGAACAGCTTAGTGAAATATATCCCATTGGTTAGTGACTTCTTTTGTAAAATGAGTATTGCAGAGTACATCTCTGTTCTGTGCATTTATAAACTCCTGTTCTAGGCGTCTACAGTACATTTTGTCAGGTGCATACAGAGTAATAAAATGATAATTCACACTTGTGAAACAGTAAGAGAAAATTTTAAAATAATGAATTCTGAGTGTGGAACTGACAAATCCTTTAAACATTTTTTTCCTTTTGCTTACCATAACAGTATATTAGGTGCCAGCTTCATTATGGTATTATGGGTAGTGTGCATAATTCTTTTCCTTGAATTGACAATACAAAAGAAAATGTTATGGTTTCTAAAGTATCATTTTAGTACAGAATGAATATGAGAGCAAAAATTACATGCTCAACAGTTACAACCCATCAGCAGCTCCACAGGAGAAAAAGACCTCGAGGTCTTCCCCGGTAGAGTTACACAGCCTAAAAAGCCCTAATGGGGACAGTTCCGATTTGGCACATGGAGTTTCTGTGAGTCGGAACAGATTCAGTAGCAACTCTTAACACTTACATAATTAAAGATACATGATGTACAGTCATGTAAAAGTCAGACTCCTTTCAGATGATGGTCTGCAATTGACAAAAATTGTCTCATCTTCTTGCACTTTACAACCTGTAAATGCACTGGGGGATCAGCTACAAGATGGCTTTGACTCTATGGCCAGTGAGCTGAGTTCCTTAATAGGTAGCTGTGGTGGCATAATCTGTAGCTAAGTTGTTAACCCAAAGTCTAGGTGTCTCCAGTACGTGGTTTAAATATATCAGCCTTTCCTCAGGAGAAAGATCAGCCACCTCTTTCTGTTTTGATTTAAAGCCTCAGAGACCCCATGAGTGGAAACCAAGTCAGTGACAGTGACTAAGTTGAGTAACTTGATATTTCCTCTCTCTTAATACATTTATTGGGCTTGGGTATAGGTCTAAGTGCTTGGGGAGGAAGGCAGACGAAGTAGAAGATTGATTGATGGCCAGAATTTAAAGGTGGTGAAAATAAATGCAAAAAAATCCTTTGGAAAGAGAAAATTTCCTTTTTGTTGTCTTTAGCTTTAGTCATGGAAATGAGTCTAATAATATGTTAGTAATGATATTGGAACTACTGTCTTGCTAAATTGTAAATATTTATAAAGCTATAATAAAAATTTTACAGCTATATATTTAAAAATATCTGTGTTGTGGTAATTTGTTATTTTTGCATTTTTGGTTTTCTGCAAGGTTGTTCATCTTAGCACAGCAATACTTACTGAGCTAGTGAGAAAGCAAAAGAAGAAGCAGCTTTATTTCTTGTTCCTAGCACTGTTTTATTTGGGATTCTTTTTTGTTGTTGTTGCTTTTAAAAATAGCAATTTTTATGTATAAAAAATATAAGTTTATAGTTATCTAGGATATTTGAGTGTTAATGGAATTTTATTCTTTCTTAGGTCATGTTTACTGGTGAAAATATTCCTGTTCATCCTCATGTTTATAGCAATGGTCATATCTGTTTATCCATTCTAACAGAAGACTGGTCCCCAGCGCTCTCAGTCCAGTCAGTTTGTCTTAGCATTATTAGCATGCTTTCCAGCTGCAAAGAAAAGGTAGGACTTTTCAGAATTATTCCAGGTAATACTCCTTTTTTTAGTTTGGATAGATAAACTATTTTAATGTATCATTATTTTTATTTGAATAAAGAACGTTTTTTATATTATAAAGCTATAGAGAATATTGCATTTAATAACTGGTTAATTGTTTTCATAGTCTTTCATTCTAAGTAACAGGTTTAAATGTTAAATGGGTTAAATGTCAATCTTACTACTTTACATTTCATAAATAGTAGTAGTACAGAGGCTCTGAAATAATCTTGAATTTTAACCTTAAGCATGCACAGGGGAATTCCACAAGAAACTTCTATATTTCACTGTGGAAAGCCCAACAAAAGTATTTCAACTCCTTTCTTCCTTGGTGTAGTTCCTACTTTATCAGCTGCTTCCAAGGAATTTCCCAGGAACCAGGGCTTTCCTGTGGCAATGATTAAGTTGAAGGAGGAGGACTAGTTTAGCAGTGGACTTTTAAAAAAACTCTTCTGTATTCATTTCATACTACACAGATTCTGTGTGTTGTTTTGATGGGAGAAACTAGAAAGTCTTCTGAATTATCTTTGTACTTTTCTTTCTGGCTCTGAGTTAATTTCTGCTAGAGGATTATTATAACTATTCAAGTATTTCTACATTGTAATGCCTTTTTTTTCCCCTGAAAGTTTTCCTTCATAGTCTGTTTAAATTAGAAACACATTTACTTTAGAAATTAGAGAGCCTTTAAATCCCCATGTAAGCATTCCCCCCCACCCCCGTTTTCATATTGAATGGATTGCTCCTTTTGTATTATATTGTTATTGTTGTGTACCGTGGAGTTGGATCCATAGTTGTCCCTTCAGTGGATTTTCAGAGACAGCAAATCACATGAGAGAAGATTGTCCATTTTTCTTTCAAGGAGCAACTGGTGAATTTGAACTACATACCTTTGGGATTATAGCACAGTTTTAGTTTTTGTTTTTTAATATAGCCCCAAGACAAACATTTCTTTATTTAATACAAACCAAAAATACCAACCCTCTTAGTTATGCTTTAATAACTTCTTCTTAAACAATATAGTGGGCTGCATGAACATAATTAAATGTACTGGCACCCTCATTTTCTACAATGCTATACAGTTTCTTAACAGTAGGCTACATTTAGGATAGTAGTTCATTTAAAAATATTAGCTTATCTGGAACCTAAAGCACTCTAAATGCTCCTTCTTAAAATGGTTTCTAGGGAACTTTGTTGATAGATGCTTTCTTGGGACTAGGCTTAAGGAGGAAAAAACCCCCAAATGTTCAAATAAACAGGGCAAATGCTAGGTTGAATGTGTTTATTTCTTGCCTCAGTATCTTCTCTCTCTTTCTCCCAACTAGTTTTAAACTTTCAGGTGTAGGTCAGAAGTGTTTGTTCTTAGGAGGGTTTCTATTCTGTGTATCCTCAATATTTATTCTCAATGACAATAGAAAAATTATAACAGGATTTTAAGAGAGAAGTTACTAGAGATGAACACCAGTGAAGACACACTACTCATAAATAACATATAATACGTTTAACCATGATGATAATTTAAAAGTAAGAATTTTAGGAGATTAGCTAGTTCTGTGAAATAGATTTTAAAATTAGGTACCTTCTGTGCACTGTTTTTACTATGCTAGGTAGAGGTTGGCGAAGAGATTGAGATTGTTCACAGCTTCAGTTTGCTCGGCTCCACAGTCAACACTCTTGGCACCAGCAGTCAGGAAATAAAAAAGCGTATCGCGATGAGAAAGTCTGCGGTTAGGGACCTCTCTAAAGTACTCGAGCAATGGTGCCTCTCTGGAGACTAAGGTGCACCTGATACAGGCCATGGTTTTTGCAATCACTTGTTATGCATCAGAGAGTTGGGCAATGACTAAGGAGGATAGAAGGAGAATTGATGCCTTTGAGCTGTGGTGCTGGAGAAGAGTATTGAATGTACCATGGACTGCCAAGAAAACAAACAGATTCATCCGGGAGAAGGTTAAACCAGGCTGCTCCGTGGAGGCAAGGATTCTGGGGCTTTGCCCGACATACTTTGGACATGTTGTAAAGAGAGACAGGTCTTTGGAGAGGGACATCATACTGGGTAGAGTAGAGGGACAGCACAGGAGGGGAAGACCCTCTATGAGGTGGATTGATTCAGTGACTGGGGTAATCGGGATGGGTGTGTCGGAAGCAGTGGGATTGGCACAGGATAGAGCACAGTTTAGGGCTGTTGTACATAGGGTTGCTATGAGTCGCAAACGACTCGACAGCACATAACAACAACAACAACAGGTAGAGGTTATAAAAAGGAAGAGATGACTTTATTAAAACGGGTCATTTTTGATCTGTGGTAGATTCTAATTCTGTGGGTTTCATTTTGGTTGATTCTCTGTATGTAAACTTTGATTTTTACTGTGGGATTTGGAGATTGATTTAATTATAACTTTAATTCAATTTTTCCGGTGAAAGCTTTTAAATTCTATTTCTTAGATTGAAGATAGTTTGTGATGATGATAACAAGAATTCTTTTTTTTTACAGTCAATTATTAATTCTCATTGCTTTCATAATATACTTAACATTTGTTTTTACAGCTTTTAAGTCCATGCCTGAAGAATCTTTATTCTCCTAGGATTATTTGTTAGCTTGGTGATAGCAAACAGCATGAAGTGGGCTTTTCTTCTTAAATATTTTTTTATGACTGTTTTTCAGTGGTCCTTGGGTTCTAATCAATTCATATATTACTTTTTGAAATTATTTGTTACAGTAGGAACAATTTATTCTACTTGATCACACAGTATGAGTGGAGAAACAAGAAGATCATCTTTTTCTTGTTGGGATTAATCAGGCATCTAGTTTTATAACATCCTTCATAATTAGGAGGTTCTTCCCCTCCTCCATTGTCGTTAAGTGCCATAGGGCTGATTTTAAGACTCAGAACCACACTCATGTGACAGTAAAATTTTCAAGGTTGTAATGTCTGAGTTTTGTTGGGGTGTTTTTGGTTTTTTGTTTTGTTTTTTTTTTTAATCCCATAGCCCTTCTTAGTTTTGCAATTCTAGGCCTGAATTTTTATTTTAGTTGTTTTAACTTGAGAAATGCCAAGTCCGTTCTTGCCTTTTTGTTCTTTGACTCCAGATGTTTGCATATTTTGTTATAATACTTTGCTCTGTCTTCTCAGGCTGCCCTTTGAAATCTTCTGTTAGCTCTTCAGCTTCATCACGACTTTTTTTGTTTTGGTTTCTCAATACTCTTAATGCAATTTTTGTAGTCTCTTCTGACATACATTTTTGTGGTTTTTTTTTTTCTCTTCTGACTTTATGCTCTTTTCATGGATGACATCTTTGATGTCTTCCCACAGTTCCTTTGGTCTTTAGTCCTTGGTGTTTAACAACTCAAAACTGTTCTTGAGACTATTTATAAAGTGAAGATAGACTCAAGGTTATATTTTGTTTCCTGTGGAAACTTGGACATAAGTACAATCACCACCTGGTCTGGTTTTGACTGATAAAATGCGCATCTCCAGAATACTTAAGAACAGTAATGTCAGTTTGAGGACTAAGATGTGCCTTATTCATGTCGTGGTCTTCTCAGTCACCTGCTACACATCAGAGATCTGGACAGTGAATTAAGATGACAGAAGGAGAATTGATACCTTTGGCGAGCTCTGGTGGCCTAGTGGCAAGAAGGTGTACTGCAATCCCAGAGGTGCATGGTTCACATCCACAGATGCCCTGCTGGAGGAGGAAGTTTCCTCCTGTACCAGTCACCAGTCAGATCTGATTTGATGGTACACACACACACACACACACACACACACTAATAAAATTAAAAAAAAAAAACCTTAAAAAAATAAAATAAAAGAATTGATACCTTTGCGTTGTGGTGCTAGAGAAGAGTACTGAATATCCCATGGATTGCCAAAAGTGTGAACAGATACGTCTTGGAGAAAATGCAGTCAGTGGTTTTGGAGGAAAAATGCCAAATCTTTGTCTCTCATACTTTGGACATGTAGCTAGGCAAGGCTGTTCCTTAGAAAGTTGGAGGGCCTGCAAAAAGAAAGGAAGACCCCCAAAAAGATGGATTTACACAGTGACTTTAGCATTCAGCTTCACTGTGTCAGAGATGATAAAGATGGCACAGGTCAGGGTTCAGGTCTGTTGTTAATATAGGGCTGTTGTGAGTTATACTTGACATGTTGGCATTACAACAACAGCAACATCTATAGGAACTAATTGCCAAATCTTTGTCCCATGGAGTTGTTCATAAGTGTGATTTAGTACTGCTTGATTTGAATCATTAACAATTTGTTAACTACTTAGTGCTTAACCAGTGTGCCATTACTGTTTCTTTTTCAGACTTAGCGGAATAAGTAATTTTAGACTAGTTGTTTTAATCTTTTTGCTCTCTAATGATCTCTTTTGTGAAGTTACCACTAACATCAACTCATAACATTGTGAAACTCAAAGTAAGCTGATAATTTTTTATGTGGTAAGTTTCACATGTTTCCCAACTCTTGGTAAGATCACTTGTTTCTTATGTTCTGGTCATCATCATGGTTGTTGATGGCACTGTGTCTCATTTACCTTCCTTGCAGAACTGCTGCCATATGTTTCTCATTTTTTGCTGGTTAGGCAAACAGATTGCAGGTGTGCCAGTATCTATTTTCTCTCTTCTTGCTTTTATATGTTATTTGGAAACTATTCTTAGCTCTGTTCTTGATGAGACGATCTCATAGTAAAATCATAATTTATTATAGAGATTTGTGCTCGCTTTGGCAGCACATATACTAAAATTGGAACGATACAGAGAAGATTAGCATTTCTTAAGCTCAAGGAACTGAAGAACAGATTCAAACCTAGAGTTGCTGTAATCAAGGATGCTTCGGGCAGAATATTAAATGATCCAGGAAGTATTAAAAGAAGATGGAAGGAATATACTGAGTCATTATATAGAAAGGAATTGGCAGATACAGAGGAATTTAAAGAAATAACATATGAGCAAGAGCCTATGGTGATGAAGGAAGAAGTTCAAGCTGCTTTGAAGGAAATAGCAAAAAATAAAGCCCCAGGAATAGATGGTATACCAATTGAAGTATTTCAGATAACAGATGTTGCCCTGGACGTGCTCACCAAGTTGTGCCAAGAAATCTGGAGAACAACCACTTGGCCAACTGACTGGAAGAAATCTATATTTGTTCCCATTCCAAAGAAAGGTGACCCAACTGAGTGTGGAAACTACAGAACAGTGTCATTGATTTCACATGCAAGCAAGATTCTGCTGAAGATCATCCAAAAACGATTAGAACAGCACATCAGCAGAGAACTGCCGGAAGTCCAGGCTGGGTTTAGAAGGGGTCGTGGTACTAGGGATATCGTTGCTGATGTTAGATGGATCTTGGCTGAAAGCAGGGAATACCAGAAGAATGTCTATCTGTGTTTCATTGATTATGCAAAGGCATTTGACTGTGTGGATCATAACAAACTGTGGCTGACTCTGAGAAGAATGGGAATCCCAGAACATTTAATTGTGCTAATACGAAACCTATACTTGGACCAAGAGGCAGTAGTCAGAACAGAGCAGGGTAACACTGCATGGTTCAAAATAGGGAAGGGTGTACGCCAGGGATGCATCCTGTCTCCATACCTTTTCAACATGTATGCAGAGCAGATTATCCGAGAGGCTGGGCTCTATGAGGAGAATTGTGGCATCAGGATTGGTGGAAGATCTATCAACAATCTCCGTTATGCAGATGACACAACCTTGCTTGCTGAAACTGAGGAGGACCTCATGCACTTGCTGCAAAGGGTCAAGGACTGCAGCCTTCAGTATGGACTGAGGCTCATTGTCAAGAAGACAAAGATTCTCGCCACTGGACCAATTGGCAGCGTCAAGATGGATGATGAAGAGATTGAGAGTGTTCACAGCTTCACTTTGCTCGGCTTCACAGTTAACACTCTTGGTACCAGCAGTCAGGAAATCAAAAAGCGTATCGCGATGGGAAAGTCTGCCGTTAGGGACCTCTCAAACGTACTCAGGAGCAACAGTGTCTCTCTGGAGACTAAGGTGCGCCTGATACAGGTCATGGTATTTGCAATTGCTTGTTATACATCAGAGAGTTGGACAATGACTAGGGAGGACAGAAGGAGAGTGGATGCTTTTGAGCTGTGGTGCTGGAGAAGGGTACTGAATGTACCCTGGACTGCCAGGAAAACAAACAGATCCATCTTGGAGAGGATTAAACCAAGCTGCTCCTTGGAGGCAAGGATTCTGGGGCTTCGTCCGACATACTTTGGACATGTTGCCAGGAGGGACGAGTCCTTGGAGAGAGACATCATGCTTGGGAGGGTGGAGGGACAGCGCAGGAGGGGAAGACCCTCTATGAGATGGATTGATTTGGTGACTGGGGTAATCGGGATGGGTGTGTCAGAGGCGGTGCGGTTGGCGCAGGATAGAGCAGGGTTTAGAGCTGTTGTGCATAGGGTCGCTATGAGTCGGAAACGACTCGATGGCACATAACAACAACATTATAGAGATTTACAAGTTTCTGTAGTTTCTTGAACTCTATTCAGATACATTTTTGTTTTTATAATTTATAAAATTAATTGTGAACCTTTCTAGGAGAGGACAAGATAAATAAAAAAGTTATAACTTGGTGCTGCCACTTTTGATTAGTAACTGTTGTCAAGAGATCTCATTGAATCCACAAACATTATTACCCTCATAGTTGAATAATTTCAGTGTAACAGATCTTCATTTTCTGTAATACGGTACAGTTTGGTGGTGTTTTCTTTTTATTATATTAGATTTTACATTTTTATATGCATTCTGTACTTTGCTTAAACTCTTACTAAAACTTCTTTCTTAGTTTTTCTACTTTATAACATCTTAATTTATCTTATTTAAACTTTTTTGGTTTCAGAGACGACCACCAGATAATTCTTTTTATGTTCGAACATGTAACAAGAATCCAAAGAAAACAAAATGGTGGTATCATGGTAAGCAGTTCTAATTTGAAATGATAACTTTAGCATTTAGTTAGTTTGAAAGATTTTATTTCTATTTTCTAAGATTCAGGCAAAAGAAGAAGAGAGGTGTGGTTGGTGTTGCATTTTCTTAAAGTGAAGACTAATTCAAATGTGTTTCAAATAGGACTAAATTTTTAATAGCCAAATAAAATGAGAGCCAATTCAAAATCTGAACTTACTTTAATATTCTTAAATTATAATTTTATTCTTATATTAAATCCTTAAAAAAAGAAATCCTTAATAATCTTTAGAATTAGATACTAGCAAACTTGGTTTTTTTTAAAGCAAATTTTTATAACTTACTCATTTAGTTCTGGTATATTCACTGTAGGAGTTATGTTTATTTTTGGTATGTTCACATTAAATTAAAGATGACCCCTTTAAGTTAAAGAAAGTTATTTAATAGTTCAACCTTGAAGAATTTGAGCTTATGCTAATTATAGCTTTCTGTTAGGCATCATTTCTAAAAGGTACGACTCTCCTAAAGAGCAATTTGAAATGAAAACAAAAAATCTTATTCTTCCTAATGTTGTCTTAGAAATGAGTTAACAAAAGCCACATGCCTTATGTGATTTTTGTATATATGATCATTTCTTTTATTTCCCCTTTTACTTGTTTTCCTAATAAGAAATTGAAATTTATAAAATAATTAGTGTGATATGACAGTTCCCCCTTATTCTTTTGTCACAATGTCATCTTTCTGTCACCTCACCTAAATTGCACTAGTTGAGAAACTTTTTTTTTTAATTTTCCAAGTAGTGGGGCCATTTAAAAAAAAATTTTTTTTAATTATTATTATTTTGTGTGTGTGTACTGTCAAATCAGATCTGACTGGTACAGGAGGAGATTGCCTCTCCTTCTCCAGCAGAGCATATGGAGAATTTGAACCGCATACCTCTTGGATTGCAGTGCAGCTTCTTGCCACTAGGCCACCAGAGCTCCCCGGGAAGTTTTTTAATTAAAAAAGTTCTCTGGTATGTTGGGATAAAGTCCGGGTCAGTTTGGCATATTAGAACAGCAGTGACAAGTTAGAAAATACAATCAAGAAAAATTGTCATTCCTAAGAGCTATAGAAACAGGAACTTTTTGTGTCATCTTGAGAACCACAAGTAACCTTATAAGAATAAAATGATAATATTTTATTAAGAAGTATGGGTAAATATACTTTAATGAGAAACGTTTTTGTAAAAGAATGTCTGTTCTTTGCAAATTATAGCTTTATTGTTACTCAGTGAGAAGGTTCTTGAAAAGTTCATTTTTTTAAAAAAAAACAAATTTTAAATTTTTGAATTGTCAGTGCTTTAGTGAAGGAAAATTAATCTATCAGGCACTAATAAATATTAATACTATTAGCTAAAGCATATTAGTGCTAGATATAGAATTAAATTCTTGCATAAAATGTACTCTTAATCAGCTCCAAGGCAATTAATAGCAGTCCTGCATAAGATTTGTATCGTAAATAAGGCATGGCAAGCCAGTAAGAAGGGGAAGGATTTTTAAATAAATAATCCTGCTAAAATAAAATTCTCTAGAATAAAGCATAATTCATAAAAGCTATAGAGTTATTTGTCAAGAGTTATAATTTCTTATGTTCGTGAAAAATCTGTATTTTTTTTATAACAAACGTTGAAAGATTTTAATAGTTGAGAGACAGATTCATGTTAGCCAGTAAATGTGTGCTGTTCGAGTAGAGCTACCCCATAGGGTATTTTAGGTTATGACCTTTACAGAAGGAAATCACTGGTGTTTATTGGAAATAAATTGGCATGGATTTTAGATGATAAACCTGTAAATTTTTGCGGGAATAGAGGATTATCTCTTAAAAAGATAAGATTAAATAGGCCTCACTCTGATTCAGTTCAGCTGGACAGTTCGGTATAATTACAAGGATTATGAGAGGACAGGAACATAAAATTTACTCAAATTCATGTCATCAAATTCAGTTTCTCTCTGTCTTATTACTATTCATAGATTTAGCTAAACTAGTTGTGGACTTATTTATTTGTGCTACCTTTCAGGGTTTTTACAAAACCCTTTTCTAAATTACTGAACCGTTTACTCAGTCTAATGTCTTAGCCTCCATTTCTGGCTAGGTAGTAATTCTGTTTTATGTCTACTCTCAGATATTTCTTAAATGGTTTAATCAAAACTGTAAGCATTTATTTTCTTTCTTGGAGAGAGTATCCAACTTTATTTCTACTTATCTGTTAACTGTGTTCCCTTTTTTCTAATTGTCTACCAATGTGAATATCCAGGGAAGTGTTTTCCAATATAATGTGCTGGTTCTTAAACTTTAGAGACAACTGTAGCTACTTTCTAATATAGTTCTCTCTCATTCATGTTTCTCAGAAGTTCAGTGAAGTTAGCCATGGTAGATGTCACCACTTGGGAACTGGTAATTTTTATGTTATATCTGAGACAATAATTTTTAAGAGGGGCTTTTACAGTTTCAGGAAAAAATTTAGATTATTTTTGTGAGATATTCCCCCCCAAGGAATCTTGCTACAAGTAACTTTTTTATCTCTATCTAATTATTTAGTTTTGTTGTTTCTATATGCCTTGGAGTCAGGACTGACTCATAGCTGACTGTCTAGCAGGTTTTCAGAGGCTGTAAATCTCATGCGAGAAGACACTCAGTCTGTCTTTCTCTCTTGTGGAGCAACTAATGCATTCAAACCACCTGTGTTTGGGTTGACTCCTCAATTACTTACCTACTTGGCTACCAGAACTCCCTAATTATTTAATTAAGAAGTTAAATATATTGTATTTATCAACCACTTTTGGTCAGTGTATCTTTGTTTTGACCTAAGATGAGTTTACTGCAACGAAACATAATTTGTGTGTGTGAGCCAATTAGCCAATAATATTCTTCCATCAAATGTCAGCAAATTGTTTTCTTTCCATTAACAATTAGAATTTTTTTTGCCTTTTTAGTTATTTATGATTATAACCCTTTTGTTTTGGGAAGAAATTGACAAGATTTTGGCTTATACTTAACTGTGCATTTAAGTATTTGCTGAGGTACACCCTTTTATTTATAAGGTACCTGCTGGCAGTATATGTTAGATTGTTAACTTAAAGGTTGGCTGTTTGAATCCACTAACTGCTTTGGAGGAGAAAGATAGGTAGCCTGCTAAGGAGGGAGTTCTGGTGGCCTAGTGCATAAGGAATAGCACTGCCATCCCAGAGACAGGTGACTCGAATCCTTCAGCTGCTGTGTGAAAGAAAGGTGTAAAGTCTCCTGTGGGATTTACAGCCTCTGAGAACCCATTGGAGGGTCAGCAGTGAGTCCATTAATGACACACAACAAAAGCTCCTATAAATATTTATCGCTTCAGATACCCAATGAAAGGTCACATTTTTTAAAGTGGTCATTTCTTAGTTATGACTATGACTCTCTTGTTTGCCGGAAGATTAATTTGACTTTGGCTTTTGCCTGTCTGTCCATTTACTTATTTGCTCATATACTCTTGATTGTATATTGTGAGTTGAAGAGTATCTCCATTTGCCTGCTTATAATTCTGCAAGTCATTGTGGGTCTTGCTGTCATCTTCCAATGCAAGTCATTCACTCATTCATCCACTGCCATCTCATAACCAACCCTTCATGGGGTATCCAAGGCTGTAAATCAAATGAGATTGACCACTTTTTTCCCAGATAGCTGCGGATGGACTTGAGCCATCTGAGATGGTGAGACCTTTAGGTTAGCACAACTCCCTATGAGCAAGGCCACCAGAGCTCCCACACTTAAAAAGAGTGTTTATTTCTCCAAAGATCAAGTATTTAAGGTAGGGAGTTCTGGAGGCCTACTGGTAAGAAGCTGCTCTGCAATACCAAAGGCAGCTCTACAGGAGAAGGTTGGGCAAACTCTTATGTAATTAAAGTGTCTCTGAAAACCTGCTAGAGGGTCAGCTATGAACATTACAAGTGTGAACTCAAGCATAGTAACAATTCTCAGGATGGTATAGCATCAGGTTGTGTTTCATTTTATTGTATATAGGGTCAACTGTGAGTTAGAACCAATTTTAGGCATCTAACAGTAATTACAGTGTTACATTAGTTACAGACTATATTTCTTACAACATCTGATTCAAGGTAGGAAGTGTGTATGGAAAGTAGCTTCATATAGATTTATTTTCTTAATTATTTGGTGGTTGGTAGCACATTCTGTTGTACTGAAAACCTGGTATTAATAACTTGATAAAAATAGATTTATATATACTTCCCACCACCCTAATGGAATTGAGTTTTTCCCCTTAAATGGACTTACTTTTGAATTGAAATACATGTATTTCTGTTTTAATAGAAAATGTGTGTGTGTGTGTGTGTATATATATATATATATATATAATAGTGAAAAACAGTCACACAGAATCCTTGTAACTGCTGAGTTGATTGCACTCATGACAACGCCAGGTGTATACATTTCAAACCAGATAGCCAGACCATCTTCTCTGGTGCCCTCTACTAATTGCTGAGGAGTCAGAGTTATCTTCTTTTTTTAAAAATTTTATTTTTAATTTTAATGAAAATTTATGGAGACTTTGGATTTCCATTCATTCATTGTTGCACTTTTCACCCTGCCCACCCCTCCCACCCCCAGTACACTCTTCTCTTTGAAAAGTAGAATAAAAAAATTCTTTCACTGTTTTATAATCCCTCCCCCCAGGTCTACTTCACTGTGCAGCCTTCGTTCTGGACTCCTGTCATGACAATAATACGCAATCATATATCCCTTTTAAGTTTTTTTCATCTGTTTCAATGCAGTTGTATACATTATTTATCCCATCTTTCTCATTCTCCCCCTAACCCCAATGTCAGCTCTGTTTTATGCAGTATTTGTCCCTGTGTGATTGAGATATTTCACTCAGCATAATGTCCTCCAGGGTCACCTGTTTTGAATAATATTGCATGAGTTCCTTGTTTTCAATGCAGTGTCGTATTCCATTGTGTGCATATAGCACAGCCTATCTATCCATTTGTTTGTTGATGGGAGAATTATAGCTGACCCTCCTTTGGGGATCTGAGGCTGAAGATCATCTTTCTGCCTCTTAGCTACCAGTGGATTTGAGCTGCCAGAGAGAGATGAACTTTGGGTTAACAGTACAAGTCCCCACGGACTATGCCACTAGAGCTCCTATTTCTGATTCAAATGAAGAGAAAGGTCTCCTTCTACCGCTCTCCCCAACCAACTCACTGCTTTTGAGCTGGAACAGACTCTTCGCTGGTATTCCAGCAAGAGTTTTGGTGGCTGTAAATCTCAAGAGAGGAGCTTGTTCATCCTCTCCCTTTGAGGTTTTATATCTATGTATTTGGCTGAGTTAATTGAAACCAACAATCTTTATTTAATAACCAGCCACAACCCAGTGTGCCACTCAGAGATCTGTATTTATGATGACTTTCGAAGATGGTAAGTTCTTTTTAAAAGTGTTGTTTGTTTTTGAAGATGGTATGGTAGGGAGCTGAGATGGCAGTCTTTAGCAGTTACACTGCTAACTAAAAGAGAGTTTATTGTTGGGAGATGCACCCTTACTGGCAGTTAATCAAATAATATATTAAAAATTTATCTACTACCTTTTTAATATAGTAGACAGTACTGTGTGTTATCATTTACAATATTTTTTTTTCTTTTCTATAATTATATTTTATTAATTTTCATAAACATTTACAGAGATTTTGGGTTTCCATTCATTCATTGTTGCACTATTCTCTCTACCCTCCTCCCAGTTTGTTCTTGTCCAAATGCCACAGTGCTTGTCAAAGCCAGTTCTGATTAATCTTCTTTGTCAGTGTGTCCTTTGCCATTCCCTATCACTCCTCCCTGAGAGAGACTTCACCCTGAGTCATAAGGAAAAGGGGATGGCGTATTCTCTTAGCTACTTCCTGCTGAAAAGGGACGCTGTGGGTTTCAGGGTGAAGATCTTTTCTCACTACTCTAAAGGGCCCCTTTGGCAGTAGGAAACACATAGACTATTATGGAGATTGATTTTGGAATTTAGATGCACTCTTATTGATTGTGCTTGGCCGTACATGTTCATATCCTTGAAGATGTATCATGGGGGTGTTGCAACCTAGAAGACACAAATTTGACTAACAAGTTATAAGTACATGAGTCCAAAAATTATGGAAAAGTAAAAGAAAAGATTCTTTCATTGTTTTACAAACCCTCCCCCAGGTCCCCTCCACCATGCAGCCCTCGCTCTAGACTCCTGTGATGACAGAAACACCCAGTTATATATCTCTTTTAAACAGTTTCCTCCCTCCTCCGCCTCAGTGCAGCACACATCATTGAACCCATCTTACTCAGTCTCTCCCCAACCCCAAGGACAGTCCCCTTCTACAACAGTGGCATCATGTAATATTTGTCCCTTTGTGACTGGGATATTTCACTCAGCATAATGTTCTTCAGAGTCAACCATTTTGAATAATATTGCATGAGTTCCTTGTTTTTTAATGCAGCATAGTATTCCATTGTGCGAATATACCACAGCTTCTCTAGCCATTCGTTTGTTGATGGGCACTTAGGTTGTTTCCAACTCCTTGCTATTGTGAACAAAGCTGCAATAAACATGGGTGTGCATATATCTGCTTGGATGTCAGCTATGGTCTCTTCAGGGTATATTCCCAGTAGTGGAATTGCTGGGTCAAATGGTATCTCTATTTGCAACTTTTTGAGAAAGCGCCATACTGCTTTCCACAGGGGTTGCACCATTTTACACTCCCACCAACAGTGAATCAGGGTTCCAGTTTCTCCACAACCTTGCCAGCATTTGTTGCTTGCATTTACAATATTTTTTTTTTTTGCATTTACAATATTTTTATCCCTAGTAGTTTGACAGAGACTGCCTCTAGTAGCCTACTTACTTCTAAGAATCTGCATTGCAATCCCAAATCATGCGGTTCAAATCTGCCAGCTATTCCACAGGAGAAGGGTGGGCAATCTCCTCCTGTGTGATTACTGCCTCTGAAAACGCACTGGAGGATCAGCTATGGGTTGGTTTAGAGTCAGCATATAACCACCACAGTTTTATAGTCTGTTTAGTGGAGATTAGAGACCCTTTAAGCTTATTTTACAGTTTATAAAGTATGTGATTACTTTTTAGGACTAATATTATAACATGCTTTGTTAGTATTAGACAAATGACTGTCCTAAGGGACCCCTTATTTCCAAATTGACTGTTAAACTCATGACAGATGTATCCTTTCTGTTTCAAGTTCTGTAGTAATTTAAGAAACCAGTATTTTTCACATGAGACTTCATAAACTATCTACTTATTTTCTTCTTAATATATATATAATGAATTTATCTAAAGGATCCTAATCCTTTAAATCTTAATTCTAAAGTTTAGATATAGTTTTTAAAAATTTAGTTTTTCTTTTTTTTTTCTTTCCAATATACATAGAGGAATATTCTACCTTTTTGGCCAGTTTAAGAGTTACATTTAAGGGGAGCTCTGGTGGCCTAGTGGCAAGAAGCTGCAGTGCTATCCCAGAGATAAGAGGTTCGAATCCATCAGATGCTCTGCCGGAGATGCTCTCCTCCTGTACCAGTCAGATCCAATTTGATGGTACACACACAGAGAAAATAATAAAATTTTTTAAAAAAAGTTAAATTTAGTAGTTTTTAACTCTTATTGCGACTATGGACATTATTTTGGTCTCAGCCTAATTTGTAAAATATTTTCAGAATTTTCTCCTGAGAGCTTTGACTACTCTTGGATAGTTGCCACCAGTTTTAATATCTTTCCGAAGCAAAAGAATCCTTCAGATGTTTTGTAAACCAGATTTTATAAAGCAAGCCATGAAGTTCTCTGAGTTGTCAGAGTTACATAAAGAAAATACTGAGGCTACCAGAAAATATCACTAAATAATTGTGTTCGATATTTTAAATGAACCTTTGTGTATGTATCTCTTCGTGCTAGGAAAACATAATTTTTCATGGACATTTAATAACATTTTACTCAACTGATTTGGAGATTTTACTTCATTGGTGAAATGATTTCTTTCATGGTGTAAAAACATAACATGTAGGCTTTTTTATTTTTTAACATGTAGTCTTTTGTATGGCAGTGTTAAAATAGTATATAACAGTACAATTTTTGCCACAAAAAATCCTTTCAGGATTAGTAAATTTCAAATATGTACTAATATCATTAAAAATTTTGAAATATGTGAGTGTTCTATTTTGTCTACAGAAATAAGACCTCTATCTGAAAAAAAATGAAGCTTGTATGCTTACATATTATTTTAAATAGAACTAATATGCTAAAAAGACAATTTTAAGCTTTATATTAGCTACCATTTTCCTGAAAGAATAAAGCTTGATCTTTTTATTACTATATAGAACATAAATTGGAGTTGTTATTGGCATGGGTTGGGAAAGGGTGACAAGTCAGATATGTAGATTGTCTAATAGATTTAATGATAAATGCTTGCTTTTTTAAAAATTATCTTTTTTTCTTTTCTTTAAGATGATACTTGTTGATGCCACCATTATCATCCTCCTAGCAGAAGATAGTCCTACTGAGAAAATGAGCACTTTGATCATTCAGTCTTTGAACTTTAACCTTTGACTGGAAGTGACCTATAGGCAATGAAGACTACTTCCTTTTACTGCATTTTTACTCGTGTGCATTCTGGGCGCATGTTGATCGCTGGTTCAGTCCAGGCAACTGACATGCTTTTATTAGTCATACAGTATTAATGCAGGTGTCAGGAAATGTCAAATATAATTCCATTTTTTATTTTTATTTTTTTAAGCTTTTGGAAAAGTTCCAGGTCCTCACATATTGTGCAATAACATTGATTTCCTTGGTGATTTGGGAACGTTCATTGCCGGCAATGGACGTTTTAAGAGGAAAAGTTTTCACTTCTGCCACCATATGATTAATGCATGATAAGGGCCTATAAATGAACTTAATCGGCTATAATGGGATTATAAATAAAGTGAGGGATCCAACGTTACTTTGAAAGTCACCCCAACTGTTTATATTTGGATTCTATGCACTGTGATCCTACGGTTAGCAGCATGAATTAACATGCGTCTAAAGGACTGTAATGAAAGATCATTGCGTATTTATTGAATTGTTTATATCTGCTGTCAAATTGTTTTGACATGGAAAGTTTTCAAATAACATTGGCAGAGAGGTACAATATGTTATCCCTATGGTGAAAATAAACTCATTTGTTGTATATAGTTTCTTGAATCTCTGAAGTAAAGATATGAGTAATATAGGGTATGAGTGATTTAATCAAGGCTTTATTTTGGAAGTAAGCAAAAATGGCAGTGATGATAGAATTGCTGCAGTCCATTAATTTGGGCTTGTAATTTGTACATTGAAGATTTTTCCAAGTAGATTATACTCTGTTACTTCCTGCTAGCCATCAGCATGAGCCCTACTGCCTAAACACTATTTCAGTTATTTATGTTTGAAAAATCCATAAACATTTTTGTTTGCTATCTTGTTTCTTTTGTTATGTTTTAAGTCAAGTTTGAATGTTATAGTACTTTAATTGAAAACTTGTCAAGTTTTTTTTCTTGTGAATTTTCTTTACTTGTACGTATCATTTTGTCCTTCAATCCTGTACCCTAAAATAAGAAATACATTTTTGACAGAGGCTTAATGTTTTAACAAAAGTGTGTGGACATTTTTATTTAAAATTTAGGCAAAAGTACATTATAATGGTATATTTGCTTATTTTGTCTCACACAATCATACATTTTTTTTCATGGTGGTATCTGTGTAAGTTTTTGTTGTTGCTGTTGTGTAAAAAAAAACAACACAACTTTGCTAACAGCTAGATAAAATTTTTCTATAGGAAAAAAAATTTGTTGAAAGGTCCAATTCTCAGTACTAAGTAATTTAATGATACTGCAACGAGGTTCTCTTTTTAAGAAGCAATTAATGTATTTTATAAATTACCTTTTCACATATGCAAAATCTGTTTCTACTACAATATAATTTTTACTAATGCCTTATTGTTGAGCTCTTTTTGAAATGATCCTACAGTAAAGATATGAATCAGTTTGGGCTTAAAAGTAAAACTAATTGGCTGAAAAACTTAAAAATATTTACCCCAACAAAACCATCCAGTCACTAATTGGCAAAGAGTATTTTTAAAGTATTGTTTTTAATCTCTGTATAGATGACATTTTGTAGCTTTGTACATGTTGTTAACTAAGGGCATATATAATTTTACACTAAAAAAATATAATTACTGAACTCTCAGGGGTGGGTAGACTTAAAAAATATGTCTGCTATATAGAAATAACTTGAAAACAAAACAAACCATGTCCAAACACCAAAATGTGGACACTGTTTATAAAACTGCTAGTTAACAACTACCGCCTTTTAAAAATTACACACATTTTTGTTCTTACCTGACTTGATATTCTGAAGTTTTCAGTCTCTCTTAACCATATTCTATTAGTTGGCCCATTAATCAAGACATGAAATGTTTTTTGAACGCTTTAAACTAACTACTCTTAGAAGTACTCTTAGTTTTTGACTGCTTTTTAATAGAAAATTTGCAGCTTTGGTTAGTCTTTCCCTGTTACACATAATTGCTCTAAACTACTTGATCATTTTCCAGCATAAATGAAAATTCTCTAGAGTGCTGGTCCTCTTAACAAATCATTTTATTAAGAAATGACCTGTGAAAGTCACCAAAGCAATTAATACACCAGGTTAGAGGTTAATAATCCTATACTGTAGATTAGTAGATCATACACAGACCCAAATGATTTTTTTTAAAGTAATGGCAGTATTTTTAACATACCTCTCTCTCTCTCTCTCTCTCTCTCTGCATACAGATACCATATAATGGATTAAAATGAAGTAAAGTAATGAGAAAACCAAATAGTTTGGGTCCATTTTTATGATTTAAGGAGAAGAAGATAAGATTAAATATTTTAAAAATGTAGAAATGCCAACTATTCAGAATTCATAATTCAAACAAAATTATATACACATTATTTCCTTTGAATTTAGGAATTAGTGAAAACTCTCTTCACTTAGATTTAATTATTAAGTTAATTTTAATCAATTACATTTTTAAAAGACATACATTTACTTGAGCCATTGCTTTGAAAGGACAGTCAATGGCTTTATAATAAGAATGTTTCTCTTTAATGTGTTGTTCTCTGACACCCAGAAGACCAAGAAAATGTACATAGGAACATGCTACTACTTTTTTTCCCTGCATCCCCTCCATGGGGCACTATTGGCTACATAGGCCTACAGAATTATATTCTCATATTTAGAATAATATGTGCTCTCCTTTTTAATTTATTTATTTATTTATTTGAGGCCATTCTGGTTTGCCAAATTCTATTAAGATAGTGATACTTTAAATCCTTATTTATGCATGCTTAGATCATGAACTTGGTGCCCTTAAAAGAACAAAAACAACTTGTCAATTAGATTTTAAGTCTGTAGATTTTTCAGGGAGATTGTATTTAGTTGTGGGAGACTTTTTTTGTCATAAAAGAAAATTTTAAATAATACATTTTGTTGCTGTTCTAAGGAATTAATATTCACCTCTAAAGGACTGACTTGTATAATTCCTTATTTTAGCTAGCAAAGAAACAAAGCATTTTTAATCCCCAAATGAAAATGCAGAAAATAACTTTTGTATAGTCAAGAGTTTGGAAAAAATATAAATCTTTGTTGTTTTGCCTAGGTATATAAATATTTGGTATAACTTAACTAGAATAGTTTATTATTCTTGCCCTTCTGGAATTTCAAATATATGCAAGAAAATATACATCATTAGATTCCTATGGTGGATAATAATTTCTTCAAATTCTAAAACAGGTATCTGGTAACTGCTTAATTTGTTCCCAGATTGCATCAAAGATGAAGTGGCAAATAATGGAAATAATAACTAGTGAAATGGAAATGGTATGTAACTCCATATTCCGTGTTTCTGATAATCAAGTCTTATTTTCTACAAAACGTATTGTTTTTGAAATTTGAGACCTTTAAAACTTGTTAAAAGTTCTTGCTAAACATAGAAGAGAAGAAGAGGTACTGTGTGTTCAAATTTTTTAATAAAGAATTCAGTGTCACTAGTTCTAAGCCTTTATGGTTACTGCTGCTTATATTTCTCTTTCTCACTTTTATTACATTTTTTGGTATATATTTTAAATGAATACTTAATTTTATGTTCATATGATTGTATATATAAACTGATTTTCAAGAACTGAAGCTTAACTGTACTTTTCTGAGAATTCATTGTTAACAAAAGTGTCTACTCTTCTGTGTAATGTTAATACCTATAATTTTTTTGCATGTGATTGAGATTTGTCAAGGTGTTTGCGTCTATACTAAGTAGTCCAGTCTTTGCAGTCCCTGAGGGTTTTGTTGTTAATTTTTTTCCTTAGTTTTATAAAAACCCTTTTTTTGTTTTGTTTTTCTTACTGTATCTTGTCACGTATTGATGTATTTTTAACTGTTTTCCTCTCTGACTTCTAATTTATTCTTTTGGTTTTGAGGCTAAGGAATCCAGAGAAAGAAGATTATTTTCATTGCATAATAAATTTAAAACAAAGCTTATACTTCCTACACTTGAAATGCATAGAATTTCTAATACCCAGTTTCAGACCGTTGGTTGATGGCCTAAATTTGGCTAATAATTGACTCTTTGGCAAAAGACTGTTAACTGTAACTTGGTTCTTATATACTAAATGAAATTTATTTTATGCTTTTGAGGATCATCTCCCAAATAGAGCTCTAATGTTTCAGTGGTTAAGTACTTGGCTTTTTACTGAAAAGGTGACAGTTTGAACCTGCCAGCTACTTCAAAGGTAAAGGTCCTGTAGGGTCTGTATGACTGACATGAACTGGATGAGAATGAGTTCATTTTCCCAAAGCATAATTCTAGATCAGCTAAAGAATTAATTTTGATAAATTGGTTTTTAAAATTTAAATATTTTAGCCACTATTAGATGTTGGATTATTATAAAAATGATGTATAGGAAATTTTTACTTTCTTGGTATATATTATATATTCACTTAAAAATAAATTTATATCATTATTTCAGAGGCAAATGGAATTAAAATACATTCCTTAAACTTACCTCTCTGCCCTTCAAGTTAAAATCATAAATTGAGCTATTAATTGTAATTTCAGTTCTTAAGTGTTAAGTCTTGTGACTGGCATTTCATGATGTATCTCCAGGATGATGAGATTAAGAAATTTTTGACAAATATTTATTTGTTGATAAAACAAGAAACCATTTTATAGGTAGAAGCACTGTCTGAGTAGAAGCTGGTAAAACTTAACATACCTCAAGAATTACTGCAGCTTTATAAGTTGAGTGCAGAATTAGCTGGCTGACTGGAGGAGATTAAGATCTTGCTCTGTTTCTCAGCAAGCATTGTCTGGATTTTGAGAAATAGTTGCTTCAATAATAATTTCAGTTAGGTATTCTGAGGTTTTTCCCCCAAACACTCTTATGATTTCAAAATTTACTAGGATCTGAATTTCTAAGTCACCTGTCAGGTTTTTTAGTTTATGGAAAGGTTTTTTAACTAAGGAATTCAATAGATGTTATTAGAGAACATGGAAATGCAAATCTATTTTGTTAACCACATTTTATTTATGTAAATGGTACTGTCAGGCCTGTGGTAAAAATTGAGTAGATTGCTGGGTTAATTATCTAGTAGGCAAGAATTAAGTGCATGTTTAAGTGAAAATTAATTGCTTTTATTTGGTATCATTTTCTCTCAATATTCAGAGGTACATATTGTACATTTTATTAATCTTTATACCAGAGAAGTTGGTGGATGTATACATTTTATAAATTCAGGTTGCAAAACATGTACAGCTACTACTTTTTAAATAGACTAAATGTTAAAATTTATACAAACCTATATGTTATATATTTTTAAATATATATATCAAACTTTTGTTAGTTGAATATAATTTGCTTTGTGTGCTTTATTGAATTACTTTTAATAATAAAATAGGTGTCATTTTTCTGTAGACTTGAACACAAAATTGGATAAATTTTAAGTAAAAACTTTTATAATAATGTAAACACTTATTTTTAAATAGTTTTTCTTTTTGCAAAAAAAATATTTTTAACAGATTATAAGAACAGTAAAGTGTCCATTTCCAACATATTGAAGATAATCTCTAAAGCTATTTGTTTATTGTTTTACAGATCAACTTAACAGTATGTATAGTTAATTTTAGTGGATTGTCTTGCTTTGATTAAATGCTGATTTTAGACTAGCCAGTTTCTAAGAAGATGGACATTGAGATATGGCTTCTTGACTACAGTTAGCCTGAGTCTTGTATTGCTGAACTTCAAGTTATGGCTTAAGAAGGACATACTGTAAAGAACTTCTGGATGCCTTTCCAGGTATACCAATACATGGCTTTTACGTTAATAACTCCTGAAGCTATGAAAGGAGAGAGAAGTAAGCAGCAGAAGAAAAATCTTTGTATCTCACTCAGTTACTCTTCTCAGAAAGAAATCCAATATAATCTTCTGGTTTCCTAAATATTTTATCCCACAGGGGATCTACTGATCCAGGAATACATTCTCCTTAGGGCAGCCTTCTACCATAAAAGCCAATTGATTTCAGCAAGTTTTATCTGCATCCTTAAACAACTAGATAAGTAGCTGATTAATTAATTATACAAGACACATCTTTCTTTGAACGTTGATGGTACTTTGTCCCTTTATCATAATACTTAAAAATCAATTCTGTATTCCAAAATACTTATTTTCTCCACAGTTGGAAGCTACTTGGAGCAGTGATTTTGTGATAGCTATTTCCACACCACTTATACTCTAGAAAATTAAACATCAGTGAAATTTAAAGGTTGTTTGTCACAGCTGAGACTTTTCTGTTCTTGGACAGCAAAGCCGTGTTCTTCATAATTTCTGCTGGAAATTACTGTAAATGATGTGCTTTAATTGCTTACGGGATTTCTTTTTCATAGTTACTTGAATAATGCAAGATATTTTTGGAAGTGGGAGTATAGAAATACTGTACTGAGGGAACTTGAAATAAAGGTAGAAAAGACATACATCCTCAGGCAAAAGCCTAATGTAGGTGGATATATCCTGCAAAAAATGTTACCAACTCAACATTTAAGAAAATTTACCTTTTTTACTCTTACCCAATAAAAAGCATATTATCACATCAATCCTTTCATAATTACGACATTCCTGTCCCATTTAATGAAATGAAAAGCTAGAGAGTGCCTCCTTGGAGGCAGGGATTATGAAACTCTGTCTGACATACTCTGGGCATGTTGCAAAGAGGGACAGGGACATTATGCTTGGGAGTGTGGAGGGACAGAGCAAGAGAAGATGACTCTGGATGTGATGGATTGACTCAGTGACTGGGGTAATGGGAGTAGGTGAGTCAGAGACAATAAGATTGTCATAGGATAGAGCAGGCTTCAGAACTATTGTTCATATGGTCACTATGAGTCACAGGCGACTTGATGGCACATAACAGTACTCTTTTACTCATTTTTCATCATTGTTAACCAGTTGATTCTAGTTATAAAACATGTCTGAAATTTGTATCTTCATTCCAGCTTCCTACCCTTTGTGACTTTCTCACAACACTGGCCCTGGTGTTTGGGTATCTTCCCAGTTATCCCCACATACTACCTTGTACCATAAATAGTATTAATACAAGACTACCTTTTACTTTAATAATCTTTTTTTGTTACTAGAGTGCTTATTTTCTGGCTGGGTTTTTGTTTTGTTTTGTTGTGTTTTTTTTAACATGAAAGATCCAGCTCAAATATACTACCTTTTCCCCATTTTACCTTCTCCATGCCAGAGATCATCTGTCCTGAACTCAATAACATTGGAGACAGTATCTCAGTTGTTTGTGATGCCAGCACATAACACCTAGAATATAGACATAGAATAAATGTTTGTTGAATTAATTGACTGTACTTTTATTTTTTAATCCCAAATTTTCAAAGAAATATAGACTATATTCAGATAGAGATAAAATCTGTACCCAAAATCCAAACCACCCTCTGAGGGAAATTGGGCTCCTTTTTTTTACCCCCTCCTTTTCTGTCTCAAAGTTTGAGAAAATTGATATTGTAAACTAAGAATATCTGAGGAGCCATGAGGAAAGAAAAGAAAGCCTGAATCTTATAAAAGTTAAAAACTAAGCAGATGGTTTAGTACTTCTCATATGCTAAGGGGGTTGCAGAATAGGTCTATGTGGGTATTTCCTGATATACTTCAGAGTTCTAGTCTGATAACTCAGTAAAAATGGATGGACTTCATATGCTCTATTACACTGCCTTTTATTATTAGTATCTTTCTAAATCTTAATCTTTGAACACCTAAAAGGTTAACATCAACAGATTGGGTTCTTCAACACTGTAGATAACTGCCACTAACAACAGCATGTACCCAACAGACATTCTTAACTGGAATGATAAAATGATAGTATTCTAAGTTGGGGAATACTATTAATTTATTTATTTTTTCATTTCAATGAACATCTACAGAGATTTTGGAATTCCATTCATTCATTGTTGCACTTTTCTCACCGCCCACCCCACCTCCCCCGTTGCTCCTCTCCTTGAAGAGCTAAAGAGAAACTCCTTCATTGGTACACAATCCCCCCCCCGCAGCCCCCACCCTCACCCCAAATATAATCCACTCTGCAACCCTCATTTTTAAAGGGCCTGTTTAATGAGAGAAAAGATAAAATATAAGGTGTAGATAAATAATTTGGAGGGGTTTTTGGTTGGTGGCTTTTGTGGGGGTTTTTAATCCGCAGAAACAAGTTGCAAAACAATTCAGATGGCTCAAAAAATTTGGAAATGTGCTCAAAGGATTCAAGATCAGTATGAAAACTCGAGGACGAGTGCTTGTGTGAATATAACAAGAAGGGTGCTTTGCTGTCCCTGGTGCAGAGTAAATAGGCCAGGATAATTTGGAGTAGAAGCCATAGACCAGGCTAGTAAAAATTTACATGTTTAGCAGCAGAGAAGTGGCCCTGGCATTTACAATGTCTTAAATCCTCTGCATTTATCAGTTGAGAAAGAAAAGCTGGGAAGCCTGTCGCTGGCTTTGGGAACATCAGGAAGAAGTTAAAAACCCAAGATGTTCTTATAATGAGGATTCTAGACCACTATAACATTTCAGCCATTGAAAATAAAGCTGGAATCCTGTAGAGCTGTCAGTGACATTGCCATGTAATTGGAACAGACTGATAATTTCAGTTTTTGAGAGGCTGTAAATTATGTAGGAGGGGATTGTCCAATTGAAGAGCAGCTTGTTGGATTTGAACTGTCCATCTTTGGAGGACATATTTTGGAGAAACATTCTTCTAAGTCGTACAGCACTCTTCTGTCAGTTTGCTCTACTGAGGTATCTAGGTTTGCTGTGATCCTGAACCTTGTGCCATTGGGCTGTCAAATGCCATAACGGTGGAACTCAGAGTTTTTACGTTTGGAAGCAAGAGCAGCATCCACTTCCTAAACCATATGCCTCTGGAAACTCTATGACTTAGAGAAATGATGGTAGTTATAGAAAGGCTTCACGGGATCAGTATGAGTTGTGCTCGACTTGATGCAATCAACAACAATAACAATGTTTGGGTTGGCAGTGTAACTCCTTTACTCAGTAGGCCCTCTGAGCTCTAAATTTAAGGCTGGTATCCTCCAGAAAGATAAACTGCAAACCAAACCTGGTTTAGACTTGGGCCCTACAGTCTGATCACCTATGTTCTACATTGTTCAGGGAATGTCAAGCTTTGGAACTGTATTAAAATATGGTAGGAAGTATCTTTTAGACATCGTCCCTACAATGTATTTCAAAATGGTGACTAGTACACAAGACACTGGATCAGGACATTTGGAGGAATTGTGTTTAAAATCTTGCTTCCCTTTACCTCTGGTAATGCTTTTAAGAGTGGACTAATTAAAAACTGACCTTCCCTGGAAGAAGATCTATCCAGAGCTCTTGTCAGAATGTAATTCTAAATCATTCCCTAACTGCCACTTCATTAAGATTTAAGCACCTGAGACTTTCTAAAACTGAATATGATGGATAACTATAAAAGTAGCTGTTAATCCAGCATGTGTTACCATGAAGTGAGGAAACATCAGAGAAACTTGATTTTGTGGGTGCTTGGTCAAAGTACTTGAAGTATGAGACTGGATAAAAAGTTTGTTGACTTGGGAACCATCTTTTGGGATATGTGATTTAACATGCTGACAAGTATCCCAGGGGTACAGTCTACCCGAGGAAGCTGACTCATGCTCAACTAAATTAAAATTAGTTAAAAAACAGATTAAAAAAAATTAAAATGCTTGAGTTGCCATCGGTGGAGAGAGAATACAAGGCTCAAAGAAATGTTAATAGTTAGAGTGGGTATTAGGAGAGCTCTGGTGGCTGTGCTGCAAACCAAAAGGCACATGGTTCAAGTCCACCAGTTGCTTCACAGGAGAAGAATGGGCCATCTCCTGTGTAATTAACTACCTGCACATGACAAGAACAGTGGGTATTACCTGAGAGCAGATCTGCCAGAATACTAGGTTCCTGTGGGATAGTCCCGAATGTAACTGCTTCCAAAGCTGTACAGTGCTAGTCTGGTGGTGTGATTAATATCAGATTGGTCTGCTAACCCAATTCCCACATGTCTGACAGTTTGCATCCGCCAGTGGTTCTGTGGGAGAAAGATGGGCTGTGAATGAAGGGAAATGTGACATGGTAAGCAGACCAACATAAATTTTTTTTTTTAATTGACCATATTAGAAACTCAACAGCCCAGGTATGATCCTTCGCACCATGACCAGCCCACTGAATAACTGACAGCAGTGAATCTTGGTTCAGTGAAGTGAACTTGGCTGATTGGATGAAGTGTCAGGAGAGGAAGGAACCTTGGCTATGTAGTGCCAACTTGGCTGCCAGCTGAATAACCTAGCTTTAACCTAGGTCAAAGTTTAAGCCAGAGAGCTTAAATTGCAGAGTTCTGGAGATGAATTTCTGTATCCCAACGAGAACAATGGAACAGACAGAACACTGCTCAGTGGATATAATTCGAAGAAAAGGGTGTTTGAGAAGTTGAGGTTAATCTCTAAAGACTATTACATTAGTCTTACTGTTTCCAGTTGATAAGACATAGATTATTAGATTCCATGAGTGCCCATTGCATCATGTCATAAACTATGAAGTACACTTCTTCATCTGAGCAAAGAGGATACCATCACTGTAGGTAAGGCATTCTATAAGCCAATGGATGGTAGTTCAACAGAAGCACTGTATACAAGTATACAAATATGTATTGGAAATGCTCCAGTGTAATCAGCTTGCCACCAGGTTGATCACCCTGAGGAATACCACCATATGCACTCGAAGTTGATCTGTTATTAGCAGATTAGTCACTCAGTAGTGTGTGTAGCCAGATCAGTCTGGGTGATTAGAAGTTCATGTTGTTGAGTCCATATATAACTCCTATCCCTTCCACCATTAACACTTTGAGTTAGTGGGACTATGATAGGAGTAGCTGGAAGAAAAGGCTGATTGACATCTCCATGTCTCCTATTTCATAATTAAAGTCCTCTGCTAAGGTCTTTTTTTAAAGAGACTAACTTTTTTATTAAAAATGCTTTGAGTGAATGAAAACCCATAATCTCTGTAAATGTTCATTAAAACTAATAAAATTTAATAATAATAAAAAAAGAAAAAGGCCTGAAAAAATGCTTTGTTGAAATTTTCATATGTAATTAATGAAATTATTTCAAGATTGCAAGTTATATAATTAAAATAATCCATAAGAAATAAGAACAATAAAAAATACTGACAAAATTACTAAATGCTGACAGATTCTAGACACAAGGAATAGATGCTAGCCTTTAAGCCAGTATGGTTTAGAACAATAATTTCGAGTTACTATGTTTCCCCCAAAACTGTAAAGTTAAGTTTTGATGAGCACATGAAATACAAGAATTTAATTTCTAGCTCATTCATGAAGGCCTGTCCACACACTTTTTTCAGTTGTGTTAATCAAAGTCCCTTACTTTCCAGCCAAACCATTGGCTGCAGTCTATGTGTCAGTATATAGTTGTACATTGTGCCGTTTCTCCCAAGGACAATTAAAATTGGATGTCCTGCTTGGGCATCTGCCCATTGTGTGTATTTCATCATTGTCCTTTAGAGCAGGTCCCAGGAAAAGCTACTACTGTCCATTTTGAAGTGGTTTACAGAACCATTGGTAAAGCATGAGGGGTTTTTTACCCCCTCAGTCAAGATATTGTAAGGGATTCTCCAGAAGGTATCAGATTCAGGTTATGAGAGAGTAGGTAATACAATAGAAGGGGAAATGATGGGCTTCTGGAGAACTTACTTAGGGCCAATCTTGATTATGTAGTGCCACTGATCACAGCAAACTATGACACCGGGTTAGATGACATTCGGTCCATCATGTTCAGCGCAGATCAATGGTAACTTGGTGGCTAATGATTAAGAGTTCAATCTGTATGCTGATACTTAGAAATGACAAAAACAGTTTCTCAAAAGGAAAGTGATCATCTGCGGAGAGAGCCCATACAGTAATTAAATGGTAGGAGCCTGCCAAGAATTCTTTTAAAACAGGATCTCCATCTGCTACTGACTTCAAATGCTATTGGATCACCCAAGTTAATTGTCCTCAGTGGCAGAGCAGCTTGCATAGTGGTCTGGGCATGTTGTAGTGCCTTCTTTTTATTCTGGATCCATTCACTCAAAACGTACCTTCCTAGTTCACTTGGTAAATAGGCTGGAGGAGTATATACAAATGAGGAATATGTTACCTCCAAAGTCAAGAGGTCTACCTATTTTTAGTTGTAAAATGGACAAGATGCAACTATTTCTCCACCTTAGCATCAGTATCTCAACATACCACATAACACTGGAAAGTTCACAGAGGTAGAAGGTGCCAGTGTTGTGTTTGTTTATCCTCAAGAATGTAAAAGGAGACACTAGTGGTATAGTCTGTAGGGAATTGTGCTGCTAACATGAAGACTACACCTTTGATAGTTGAAGTCCATCCACAGCTCTTAAGGAGAAAGACAATCTACTTTTGTGTGATTTACAGCCTTGGAAAACCAGAGGAGAGTCAGCTATGAGTTAATTCCAACTCAACAGCAAAGAAGATGTTGACATAAAGAACTCAAAGACTAAGTGCATTGTGTATTACTGCTAACCAAAAATCAATTCTTTGAATCCACCAGCTGCACCATTCAAGAAAGATAGATACTCTGCTCCTGTAAAGATACACAGCCTTGGAAACCCAGTAAAATGACTAGAGACATGCAAATGTCTTAGCAGTAACTATGAAGTTGTGGATATTTCCTCTTTACCAGGTCCAATCAGCCTAATATTACCAATATAATGGGTCATTCATTGAGTTGGAGGGGGCCCTCAAATGCCTGGAGATAATTTTTAAAATTTGAAAAAACTATGAAGTCATCATTTAACAACAGATTTGACCAATTAGTACAGAATGCTTGCCTGAAGTAATTATTTGAGTGTAAACTAATAAGTTCATAAACACAGATGGAAGTTTTAAGGTGCAGAGAGCCTAAATTATAAAAGAATATGAGTGCATTTCAAATCCACCAGGTTCTCTGCTGAAGAAGGAGGGGCAATCTCCTGTACCAGTTGAATACAATTTGATGGTACACACACAAAAATCAATAATCTTTAATTTTTTTTTTTAATTTTGTGTGTGTACCGTCAAATCAGATCTGACTGGTACTAGAGGAAATTGTCCCTCCTCCAGCAGAGCATCTTATGGGTTTGAACCATGTTCCTCTGGGATTTCCAGTGCAGCTTCTTGCCACTAGGCCACCAGGCTCCCTAAAAATTAGTAATTTTTTTAAAAAAATGAGTGAAAATGATAGCACGATATGAAGTCAAGAACCAGTGTTATTGAAGTGTTGATGTAGAAATTGTCAATTTATATATGTTTGTATATGGCCAAGAGAAGTAAATTAAGAAAAAAAAAATGAGCTGAAACTGGAGCTCAGAGACCTTTTTTCTACCTCCTCCCAACCATTTTTCCTCATCCCATCACAGATCCTTTCCAACAGTGGGCACGATGGTCACTGACAGCACTGTTCTTCCAGTCCAGCAACTTCAAGAAGAAAAACCATTTTCTCATTCCAAATATTTATATGTTCATATTAAAGAAAATATCTTTGGAAATGTGTCTGAACCACACAGAGAACGGGGATATGGAGAACTATGGTCAGGCGTGAGCCTCATGGCTGCACCTGTGGCAGCAGGACTGACAACCTCCTCAGAACCACAAATCGAGGAGACACTTTCAGCACAATGAAAACAGATTGAGGAAACCAACGGTCAGGGAACAGCTCTCTGTACTCATGGCAATCTCATATATCAAACCACTCTGCATAGTAACTTATATTTTTGAAAAATTTGTTTAAATAAATAAATCTGTTTCTTTTTATTGTGATTTGAGTGAAAGTTGACAAAGCATATTGGTTTTTCAATCATTTGTACACATGTTTTTTTGTTTTGTTTTGTTTTAATTATTTTTGTGTGTGTACGTCAAATCAGATCTGACTGGTACAGGAAGAGATTGCCCCTCCTTCCCCGGCAGAGCATCTGGTGGATTCGAACCGGGCACCTCTGGGATTGTAGTTGCAGCTCCTTGCCACTAGGCCACCAGAGCTCCCCTCGTACACATGTTTTATAACAAATTCTAATACACACAATCTAATCATCCATTCTACCTGGCCTTATGTTTCACCCATTTTAATAGGTCTGTTATCAATTTTTTTTACTCCCCTCTCCTTTGCTTCTCCTTCCTGATAGCCATAGAGGAATGATTCTATGTGTGTGTGAACTTTTCCTTTTTTGGGGGGTGGGGCAGTGTCTTTTTGTGTCTGACTGATTTTACTCAACATGATTTTTTTTATTATTTTGTGTGTGTGTACCATCAAATTGGATCTGACTGGTACAGGAGGAGATTGCCCCTCCTTCTCCAGCAGAGCATCTGGTGAATTCGAACTGCATACTTCTGGGATTTCAGTGCAGTTTCTTGCCACTAGGCCACCAGAGCTCCCTTTGCATGATGTTTTTAAAGTTCACCCATATGTGTGTAAACTTTTATATAGCTTTTAATAATAGTGATCTTGTAGTTGACTTTTTGTTTCTGAATCATTTCATTCAGCATATTTTCCTTTAGATTCATCCATATTATACAGTGTTTCAAGAATTCTTTTGGGTTTTTTCCATTGTTGCCTAATACTCCATGGTGAGAATGCACCATACATTTTATCCATCCATTCATCTGCTGATGGACACTTGGGCTGTTTCCATCTCTTTGCTATTTGTAATAACAGTGCAATAAACATTGTGCATCTACCTAGTTTTCAATGAATGTTTCAGAAGTAGATTTCCCAGGCCTTTCTTCTTCCTAAGTATCTTTGGGGTTTTGTGTACCATTGAGTCAAAACTCAACTGCAGAAGCAGTTAATTGCATGGAAGGAGATTTCCCATCATTCTCCCTCAGAGCAACTGGAGGTCTTGAAGCGCGTGCTTTTGGTATTTCAGCTAAGCTTCTTGCCTCTAGGCCACCAGAGTCTATCAACTTTTAATTTAGTAGCCCAGCATGTTAATCTTGGGCACCACCCAGGGCCTGCAGCTTCTACCTTCAGCCAGGTATATCTGTACTGACAAATAGCAGTTTAATTCTGTCTTTGTGCATGTATTTATCGAAAATATTCTAACCTATTTTTGAATGCAAAAGATCATTACAAAGGCTGAAAAGGAAACAAAGACCAAGATGGATGTCAGATGAGACTCTGAGTATCACATTAGAGCACCAAGAAGCCAAAGTGAAAGAAACCAAGAAATCAAAGAAAATTTCATAAAGCAGCCTGGGATGACAAAGCAAGATACTGTAATAAAAAGTACAGAGAGCTGGAGTGAGAAAATCAAAAGGGCTGAACTCGCTTCTTGTTCCTTAAGCTGAAGGAGTTGAAAAACAAATTCAAGCCACAGGTGGCAATACTTAAGGATACTTTGGGTAGAATGTTAAATGATCCAGGAAGTATTAAAAGAAGATGGAAGGAGTACACAGAGTCACTGAATCAGAAGGAATTGACACAGATTCATGACATAACATATGAGCAAGAGCCTATGGTGATGAAGGAGGAAGTTCAAGTTGTTCTGAAGGAATTGGCAAAAAACAAGGCGCCAGGAGTTGACAACATACTAATTGATTTATTTCAACAAACAGATGCTGCCCTGGATGTGCTCACTAAGTTGTGCCAAGAAATTTGGAGGACAGCCAGCTGGCCAACTGACTGGAAGAGATCCTTATTTGTTCCCATTCCAAAGAAAGGTGACCCAACAGAGTGTGGAAATTATCGAACACTATCATTAATATCACATGCAAACAAGATTCTGCTGAAAATTATCCAAAAATGTGTGGAACAATATATCAACAGAGAACTGCCAGATGTGCAGGTTGGATTTAGAAGAGGTCGTGGTACTAGGGATATTATAGCTAATGTAAGATGGAGAATACCAGAAGAATGTCTATCTGTGCTACATTGATTATGCAAAGGCTTTTGACTGTGTGGATCACAACAAGCTATGGCTGACTCTGAGAAGAATGGGAATACCAGAACATTTGATTGTGCTAATGCAAAACCTATACTTGGACCAAGAGGCAGTTGTCAGAACAGAGCAGGGAGACACTGGATGGTTCAAAATCAAGAAAAGGGTTCTTCAGGGATGTATTTTGTCTTCATAGCTTTTCAATCTGTATGCAGAACAGATCATCCGTGGCACTGGGCTGTACAAGGAGGAATGTGGCATCAGGATTGGTGGAAGAGTCATCAACAACCTGCGTTACGCGGATGACACAACCCTGCTTGCTGAAACTGAGGAGACCCTGAAGCACTTGCTGAAGAAAGGTCAAAGACTGCAGCCTCCAGTGTGGATTGAGGCCCAACGTCAGGAAAACAAAGATTCCCACCACTGGGCCAATTGGCGGTATCAGTATGGATGGTGAAGAGATTGAGATAGTTAACAGTTTTCGTTTGCTTGGTTCCACAGTCACCACTTGGTAGCAGCAGCCAGGAAATTGAGGGACGAATTGCATTGGGAAAGTCCACTGTGAGGGACCTCTCAAGAGTACTGAAGAGCAACGACATCAGGCTGGAGACTAAGGTGCGCCTGATCTAGGCTATAGTCTTCGCAATTATGTGCTATGCATCGGAGAGTTGGACAGTCAATAGGGATGATAGAAAGAGAATTGATGCCTTTGAGCTGTGGAGCTGGAGAAGACTGTTGAATATACCATGAACTGCTAGAACAAACAGGTTTGTCCTGGAGATGGTGAAGCCAGAATGCTCCTTGGAGTCAAGGATTCTGAAGCTTCGTCTGACATACTTTGGACATGTTGCAAAGAGGGACTGGTCCTTGGAGAGGAACATCATGTTTGGGAGAGTGGAGGGACAGTGCAGGAGAGGGAAGACCTTCAATGAACTGGATCGATTCTGTGAGTGGAGTGGTGGGAATGAGTGTGTTTGAGATGGCAAGGTTGGCACAGGATAGAATGGCGTTTAGGGCTCTTGTACATAGGGTCACTATGAGTCTCAAGCAACTTGATGGCACAACAGCAGCAACATTGTAACCTATGAGATTGTGTATGAATGTAAATATTTGAATAGTCAAGAAGGAGACAGAAAGAAGCTTATGAGTTCTGGCAACTAGATTGCAGTGGCCCATGCCAATATATTTTGTACTGTTTTAAAAAAACAAATTTATGATGGCCTACTGGTAAGAAACTATACTGCAGTTCCAAAGACACACAGTTCAGGCCTCTGAAAACCCACTGGATTGTCAGCTGTGAGTTGGTTCTGACTCAATGGCACACCACAACGATAAAATAAGTGTTTGTGAAATCAAATCTGAATGGTGAAAGAAAATTGGTGCCCTTTCCATTTGTTGGAAGTCAACTATAATAAAATCTATTCTGTGACATTCTGTTAAAAATAACTGATTAATCTTATATTTTATCATTAATTGTGAATGCTTGAAAGGTGTTACTAATGGACATTTTAAGTGTTTATGAGATTTCAGAATTATGTATATTGTGTATTTTAAAGGTAAATGGTAAGTGTAGTATAGGATTTTTCCTTTGTAAGTACATTTACATATTTGTGTATTTTAGTTTGGGCTGTATCTTCTAATTTTTTTCTTTGTTAGATTTTAACCTAAAATATGAACAGATTCATATTTATCATGATTATTAATTGTTAGTAAACGTGTTAATTTATTGCAAGGTAGACACAACAATCATTTAAAATTGGAAAATCAGGAACAATAAGTAACAATACTCAATGATTAGAGTCCAGATCTTTTTTTTTAATTTCTTTACTTTTTTTGTTAAATAATTTTAATGAGCATTTACAGAGATTTTGGATTTCCATTCATTCATTGCTGCACTTCTCTCCCCGTCCAGCCCTCCCCCCCACCCAGTTCACTCCTCTCTTTCAAAAGTAGAAGAAACACTCCCTCCCTGGTACACAGTCCCCCTGCACCCCTCCCACTGTCCCAAGTACATTCCACTATGCAACCTTAATTGTGGACTCTTGTTAGAGTCCAGATCTTTAGAGTTCTACTCCTAAAAGGGAGGCTTGGTCAACTGGAGTCTCCCTCCACTCTGGAAGTTGGCTGGCTGACTGGGGAGATGGCTGGCATCTCTGGTGGATTGGCTTTGGTGGTAGTCAAGGCAAGGGAAGTTTCTGGGATCCTTTTTGCTGTGTGTTACTGTTCTTTCTTGCCCTTCAAAAGTAGATGGGCAGGTGGCCCAGAGCCCTAAACTAAGGGGAAGTAAGGGTGGAGCTTGCAGAGTTTGCTCCAGGTGGTAGATTAAAATCCTATAGGGCCCTTGGGGCTGCGGGCCTCAGGCCTGTCTTTGTTTTTGGTTAAACATTCTTCTAGGTCATATAGCCCTGGTGTGTCCACTTGCTGTACAGAGGCAATTTGTGGACGTGTCAAATGCAATAATGGTTACCCATGCTGGACAGTGTTTGGTGGCGCTCCCCGGCTAAAATGAGCTTAGAAGCAGAAGTGGCATCCACTTCCGGAAATAGCTTGTCTTGGGACACCCTATGAACATGGAGAAAGGATGAAAGTCACGCAACTGTCGACTTTTGTTCATAGGGTTGCTATGAGTCACCTGCAACTTGACGGCACTTAACAACAACAACAACTCCTAAAAGAATAAAGGCTTCTTTTTACAACAGGTCTCCAGAAGAAAGCCTAACCAGGGCTTGAATAAACAAAAGTCCCTACAGCTATGGTCTCAAGTCTAGACGGTAGAGAGTCTCAACAGGGCTTCTGTTTTCAGAGAGATTAAAAGACTAGAGAAAAATTCCTTTGTCTGCCTTTCCTTATTATTCAGGGTTAATATGTGGAGTTCTCAGCTTATTCTCATACAACAAAGGGCCAATATGATGTCAAAATCAAATATGTTATTTATATCTGTCCATCAGGACCCACAGCCAAATGATACCTCTTTTCTTCACGATTAGAGATTAGGGAAATTGTTTAGAGTTCTGTCTCAATATGAGTTTTCAACTTGTGGTTGCTGTGATGCTGAAGCCTGTGACAGTGATGTGCCAATCGTGGTAATGGGCACCCATGGTGGACAGTGTTGGCTGGAGCTTCCCGACTAAATCAAGCCTGGAAGCAGGAGCGGCATCCACTTCCAAAATGGCTTGCCTCTGGAAACTCTTATGTATGAACAGTGCTCAGGCTGTTCGTCCATAGGGTCGCTATGAGTCGTCTACGACTCAACGGCATTTACAATAACAATGACGATGACCAAGACAGAGCTACGTTGGCCTAGTGGAAGGAAGCTGTGCAACCAAGCCGAAGGTGGGTGATTGTCATCTGTGGTCCTCGGCCAGGTTCAAATTGTCTTCCTGTCAAACATTCTTCTAGGTGGTATAGCACTGGTCTGTGCATTGCTGTACAGAGGTAACTCGTGGTTACTGTGATGCTGAAGCCTGTGACAGTGATGTGCCAATCGTGGTAATGGGCACCCATGGTGGACAGTGTTGGCTGGAGCTTCCTGACTAAATCAAGCCTGGAAGCAGGAGCGGCATCCACTTCCAAAATGGCTTGCCTCTGGAAACTCTATGTACGAACAGTGCTCAGGCTGTTCGTCCATAGGGTCGCTATGAGTCGTCTATGACTCGACGGCATTAAACAACAACAACAACAATGTCAAAACAGTTCATTTGAAAGTTGCTTACATTATTTACATGCTTCATTAATTCCACTCATTCTGCAGGGTTAAAGTGACCCATAATTGAACCTTCAGCAGATTTTGGAGGCTGTAACTTGCACAGGAAAAGACTGCCCATTTTTCTCCCTCCAAGCTGCTGACGGATTCAAACAGAGATGCTGCCTTTGGATCAACAGTGAACTATGCCACCACCAGAGGTCCACATACTTCATATACTGCTACATTTATGTTCAAGTTCAGAATTTTTCTAAATAACTTTCTCATGAATACAAGTTTCTAATGGTTTAGAGTTAATGTTAGAAAACCTCACAAAGGTAGATAATGTTTCTGAATTTATATTAATGATTATATATTTTGAAAACATAATTGTTAAGTGTTGTCAAGTTGGAACTGGATAATAGCTAACCCTCCAGTGAGGTTTTCAGAGGCAGTAAATTGCAGAGGAGATTGGCCATCTTTCTCCCATAAAACAGCTGGTAGATTAGAACCACTGTCCTGTAGGTTACCCAATAAGCCACCTAAGAACTTGCAAGCATAGGACAAGGATGGTTTGCCAGTTACAGTGACATGTTAAGACCTAACAATTCATAAGCTGAGGACTTTGAAGTGGGAGTGGCATCCACTTCCTAAACAACATGCCTCTGAAAACTCTATGAACTTTGATAAACGATGATAATTATAGAGAGGCTTCAGGCCTTTTGTTCATAGGGTCACTATGAGTCATGCTTGATGGCAATCAACAACAACAACAACTGATCAGTTCAATCCAGCACTTCAGTACGGTGCAAGTGCATTTTCAAATATTAGGATTTTTTTGTGTGTGGTAGATTATAGAGAATTTAATACTAATTGTTACATGGATGCTAAATATACTAGAAAGGTCTCTGGTGGCATAGATAGTTATATATTGGATTGCTTACCAGAAGTCCAGTGGTTAGGATTCACCTACTGCTTCATAGGTGAAAGATGACCAGTTTAGATTAACCACCTCAGAAAGCCAGCGAAGGATCTCTGTCAGTTGAACTCATCTAGAGGGCAATGGGATTTGGTTTTGTACTTTTTTTTTTCTTTAAGAGTACTCAACTCTTTGAACCAACTCATAGCTCTCCCCTGTTGCAGGTTTCCCAGTGATGGGAGGAGATTGTACATCTTCCTCCTGCGGAGTCACTGGATTAGAACGGTGAGTGAGGCCCCACCTTTGGGTTAGCACCCCCAGACGCCTGGTAAATAACATCAGGGCTCACACGGAAGTCGTGTTATGGGTGATAGACTGAATTATCTCTGGATTATTGAATTTGTTTTATCAACCTGCATTTTATAAACAACCAGGTAAATGCCAAAATCTGTGCTAAGAATGAACTAGAAATAGTTTTCAAAATACTGTGTAGTATAATTGAAATTATTTTAATTCTACATTATTTTCATTTAACACATTTTATTTTTACTTTTTGTTCAATAAATACTTGTTTTCCTCTAATAATAATCTGTCCTGCAATCCCGAAGGCACCCAGTTCAAACCTACCAGCTACTTCACAGGAAAAGGATGGGCAATCTCCCCTGTGATTAAACTGCCTCTGAAAACCCACTGGAAGGTCAGCTATGCGTTGGTTCCGACTCTAAGGTACACAACAACAGCAACAGTGATATCAGCTTCAAGACTCACAGTGCACCTTGTTCAAGCCATAGTCTTTTCCATTATTGTTACACATCAGAAAGTTAGGGAAAGAATGACAGAAGAACCAATGCCTTTGAGTTGTGACGTTAGAGAAAAGTACTGACTATCCCATGGACTGTCACGGGAGCAAACACTCTGTCCACATTCTCTGGGTGTGTTTTTAGGGGGGGCCAGTCCTGGTGCAGGGTGTGTGTGGGGGAATCATGTTTGGAATCATGTTTACAAGAGGAGGATCCTCAACAAGATGGATTGACGCAGTGACTAGAGCAGTGAGCTCCAGTACCTTGGAGATGGTGGGAGGCACTGGATAGGGCAGGTTTTGGTTGGTTGGTCATGGGGTGGTTCTGAGTGGCAGTCAACTTGACAGCCAACAAGGATTAAATCATATGGAGCCTAGAATTAAAAGGAGGATTCTATCCATTTTTCAGAGGAGGGAGGACAAACTCCCTTCCTGCTATTTCCCCCAATCTCTGGTGGTGTGTTGTTCTGCTAATAAGAGCCTGAGCAGTCCTCTGCCTTCTACTCTGAGAGAATATCAGGCTGTCATTTCCCAGTTAAGATTTACAGCCTTGGAGACCCGTTGGAGGTTTGCTGTGAGCTGGAATCAACTTGATCGCAGTGAGGATCTTTTTAAAAACAATTTTTAAAAATTCTAGGCAGCAGAATATCCTCCCAACAGTTTCTAGGTGTGAAATTCAGTGTCGTTGATGGCATTCTTAAAGTTGTACATAGATCTTTGTCCTCTTTCTTAGTTATGCCTTCCCAGTAAACACTCTCACTGCCCCACTAAGCTGCGCAGTTAAACTTTCAGGTTGCTCCAATCATTTTGAATCTATATAAAGAAAATTTTAAAACTTTAGCTGTTGTAATTATGCTATGAAAAAAAATAAAAATAAGTAAAAGAGAGGAGCTGAAAAAGGATGAGCAGGGCATTGCAAGTGAGAAGATGTTTAAGAAGAACCTTGGTGAGTGGCTAGTAATTGAGGAGGAATCGCTAATGTAGTGAAGGAGTAAGCCATGTAAACATGGGAGGCAAAGCCTTTCTAGAGGAGAAAAAGCAGGAATTATATCCCCTGAGAGCTCTGGTAGTGTAGTCTGTGAGATGTTGCACTGTTAATCCAAAGACAATGCTTCTTTTTATGAAATTGGATTTTTAAATTATTATTCATATACATTGTGTTTCATGAGCACCTCTCAAGGTTTGAATCCACAAACAACTGCATGGAAGAAGGATAAGCACTCTCCTTTCATGTGATTTACAGCTTTCTAAAACCCACTGAAAGGTCAACTATGAGTTGGCTCCAACTCAATAGCAATTAGAGAGAAAAACATATCCCCTGAGGTGAGATCACACCATTATTTTATTTGAAAAAATATCATAAGCCATTTATTATCATAAGTTTTCTTTTTTCATCTACAGTCTTTTCTTCTTTTTTATGTTGTTTATTAAGTGCCATTCAGTCGACTATCACTCATAGATCCTATGAACAGCAGTCTGAACCTTGTCTCATCCTGCACCATCATCTAGGTCTCTGACACGCTCAAGGATATTGTGGCAGTCACTGTGTCAATCCACAGTGAGGACTGACTGGACTGAGGGACTCCTCCTTCTCTGACCTTCCACCTTCTCCAGCATGATGTCTTTTTCTAAGGACTGATCCCTCCTGACAACATGCCCAAAGTACATGAAGATGAAGTTTCACCACCCTTGCCTCCAGGGACCACTCTGATGTTCTTCCATCAAGATGGATTTGTTTGTTCTTTTGTCAGTGCATGGTATATCCAGCACCATACTCTAAAAGTGTCTAATTTTCTTTGGTCTTCCTTATTCATTGTCTAACTTTCAAATGCATTGGATGCATTTGAAAATATCCTGGCTCACCTTGGTCTTTAAACTGACATCTGTACTCTTTAGTACTTTAAGGAGAACCCTGATAGAAAATTTTCTCAGTGTAATATATCTTTTGATATTGCCAGCACCATGGATGTTGATTGTAGATCCAAGTAAAATGAAATTGCTGGAAATTTCAACATTTTCTCCATGGACTTTGCAATCACTTGCTATGCATCAGAGAGCTGGACAATGACTAGGGATGATAGATGGAGAATTAATGCCTTTGAGCTGTGGTGTTGGAAAGAGTATAGAATACACACACACACACACACACACACACACACATACTGTGGACTGTTAAGAGAACAAACAGGTTTATACTGGAGAGGGTTGAACTAGGCTGCTCCTTAGAGGCAAGGATTTTGAAGCTTCATCTGATATACTTTGGACATGTTGTGAGGAGAGACCAGTGCTTGGAGAGGAGTGTCATGCTCGGGAGGGTGGAGGGACAGCACAAGAGAGGAAGACCTTCAATGAAGTGAATTGATTCAGTGACTTGGGTAATGCGGGTAGGTGTGTCAGAGACAATGAGATTGGCACAGGATAGAGCAGGGTTTAAGGCTATTGTACATAGGTCACTATGTGTCACAGGTGACTTGACGACACATAACAACATGTTGTTGCCTTTTGTTCAGGTGCTAAGGATTTTTTATTTCTTAATGTTGAGATGTAACCCATATTTTAATCTTTGACCATCTTCAATAAGTGGTCCCAGTCCTTCACTTTCTGCACACAGCTTGGATAATCTACATAACACAGGTTGTAGTTGAATCTTCATCCAATTCTGATGCCATGTTTTTCTTCGTATAGCCCATTTTCTTGAATTACTTGTTTAACATACAGATAAAACAGGCATTGAGAAAAGACACAATTCTGATGTACACTTTTTCTTATTTTAAACCATGCAGTATTTTCTTGTTCTGTTCAGACAACAGGTTTTTTGTTTACATATTGATTTCTCATATGTATAATTGTTTTCAAATTCCCATTTTTCTCAATGTTATCCATAATTTGTTATGATCCACACAAATAAATGTCTTTGCACAATCAATTTAATTCGAGTAAACATCTTTCTGGTATCCTTTGCTTTAAGCCAGGATCTATCTAACATCAGCAGTGATATACCTTGTACTTCAGCCTATTCTGAATCCAAATTTAATTTCTAGAAGTTCTTTGTGATGCCCTTTGTCATTCCTTGTTCTAGCCCTTTTAAAATGACCTTTAACATAATTTTACTTATGTGGGACATTAATGATATTTTTGGATCATTTTTGCATTTCTTGGATTTTTTTTGGAATGGGAAAAATCACGGATTTCTTCTAGTCATTTGGCTAGGTCGCTGTCTTCCATATTTATTGGCATACACATATGAGCACATCCGGAGCTGCATCTATTTCTTGAAACACCTCCATTGGTATTAATCAGTTCCTGGGGCATTAATTTTGCCCATACCTTCACTTTAGCTTGAATTTCTCCCATTATTACTGTTGTCTCTTTTGGTACATTGACAGTTGGTGCCTTTGAATTGAGGTATTGGTAAAGAGTATTGAATGGACTGCTAAAAGAACAAACACATTTGGTTTTGCTGGAAGTTCAACCAGAGTGCTCCTAAGAGACAACAAGTGAAACTTTATCACACATGCTTTGGGCATGTGTCAGGTAGCACCTCATTAAACTCTTGCTATTGAGTCAGAGCCAATTAATAGTTGACCCTCCAGCAGTGTTTTGGAGGCTGTAAGTTGCACAGGAGATTTCCCTCTTTTCTCCTGCAGAGGTGATGGTAGGTTCAAACCACTAGAGAAGCTCGACCTTTGGTTTAGCTGTGCAACTCCCTCTAGACCACACCACCAGAACTGCCTCAGAAGGTGCTGGTCCTTGGAAAAAGATATCATGCTTGGAAAAGTAGAGGGTCAGGAAGAGAAAGGAAGCTGCTTAACAGGTGGATTGAAATGTGATGGCAATGATGGCCTTGACACACAGCAGAGATAGTGAGGGTGTGTAGGATAGGGCAAGGTTTCAGTCTTATTCATAAGATTGCTATGATTTGTATTCACCTTGCTGACACCTAACGGCAACAGCAACAACAACCCATTAAAGCCACCAGAAGCAATGTGTAAGTTGAAGAGCTCGGCTAGATTTATAAGGAAACTTTACTTTAAAAAATAGACCTCAGGCCATATTTTGTCCCCAAGCTATAATTTGGTGATTGCTGCTTTAATTAACTGGAAGGTATCTTTTTTTAAAAAAAGACGTTGTCATGTTTCCTACTTTTCCTAGATTTTAAATTTGCAATGAAAGCTCTGTCTCCAGAGTTGGTGTTGACACATCTTGGATGAACCACTAATACTTGTCACGATGATATTTTTAAGGCTTAGAAGGGGGAAAAAATGGGTCTATTGGAGAACAAAGATGAAAATCTAGAAAAATCTTAATCATTAAAGAAAACGGAGCCATTAGTAAAGAAAAGTCCTTTCTTATTTCACAGAGCCTTCCTATCCCTAGCCAGGACCTTTAGCACCACCTATAGGCTAAGCCCCACTACTTGTTCTCCAATTGTGCCTTATTTTCTGTGGAGTCCTACCTAACTCTTGACAACCTGAGGTATCTTGTCCCATTTTCATGAGTTTATTGCGTCAGGCTGTTGGTGCAACTACTATGTCAAACCATCTTGCTAAGGGATTTTCCTTGTTTTCATTAATCTGCTTTATTAAATTTGATGTCCTATTCTAGCAAAACTTCTTTCCTAATGCCCAACCCAAACCCAGCCACAGTCTCACCATCCTCACTTCCCAACAAGGAGCATTCTGGTTGAAATTCATCTAAAATAAGGCTACTTCTTCTTCCATAGACCACAATATAGTGAATATTATTGTCCGAATCACAATTCAGTTCTTTTTCTTACTCCCATTTTCATTGTCCAGCTTTCACAATCATATGAGGTAATTGAATTGAAAAATACCATGGCTTGCTGGTATTGTCATAATAATAGACAAATAGACCAATAGCACAGAATTTAAAACCCAGAAACAAACCCATGTATCTGTGGTCAACTGAATTTTGACAAGAGTCCATTTTACAGTTTCCTCAATAAATAATGAGAAAATAGTATTTTCTCATGAAGGAAAAGTAAACAGAATCCATGTATTATAGCATACCAAAAAAACAAATTAAAAATGAGGTAAGGGCCTACGTGTGAGTGCTAAAAGCCTTAAAATTCTCAGTAGAGAAATCAGGAGCAAAGTTGTCAGACTTGGTTTTTAAAGATGGATTATGTGCTATAATTTTAAAAAGTGCACTGGCAACAAGGTGGAAATTGGATTGGAGAAGTAGGAATGGTAAGCATTTTTATGTGAAAGCAGGTGCAAATTTTCAGTTGATTACTTGCTGTAGAAAGACAGACCTAGGAGAGAATTCATGCCTTGGTCTAAATCTATCAAACCTATCATTAACATCAAGACAACAAAAATCCTAACTGAAACAAAGAGAATATCTTGATTTTTTTTTTTAAAAAAAGATTAGTTAAAGATTTCAAAAATTGAGTGGGATCCACAATCAACACTCACAGAGCATTAAAAAAAAATTAAATGACCCATTTTGTTTGGCAAATCTGCCTCAAAGAACTTCTTTAAGATGCTGAAGAGCCAAGCTGTCGCTTTGAGGACTAAAGTGTGCCAGATCCAAGCAATGATAATTTCAATCACTTTGTAAATATGTAAAACCTAGATGGTGAATAAAAACCACTGAAGAATTAATGATTTTGAATTATAGTCTTGGTAATGAATACTGAATGTACCATCAACAGTCAGAAAAAAAGAACAAATCTGTTTTGGACAAAGTATAATCAGAATGCTTTATAAAAGCAAGGATTGGAAGACTTGTCTCACGTACTTTGGTCATGTTATCAGGAGAAGCCTGTTCGGAAAGAAGAACTTTGTAATCAGTTGATAGGTATCCCTCAAAATCCATATATGTAGCAAAAATCCCCATAATCTTATAAACCAAATAGCAATGAGGTTTAAGGATGGAACACAGTAACCTTAGTCGATCACAGTCTTGATCAGATAGATGTAAGGGAACTTTCCCTAGAAGATGGCCTCTAACATCTCTTATGAGAGAAAAAAGGGGAGGAAAGAGGGTCAAGAAGGACCTCAGCACCACAAAATAAATCACCATGAGTGGAATTCATCGTATTTTGGACTCACACCCTTGCACTAGGAAGCTTCTTGCCAGTGAAGAAGGCTAAGACATACGGAAACCTCCAAGGACTGTAGACATACAGATGCTGACAGAAACAAGGACCTTGCATTAAAACCCACAGAGAGCACATCCCTGGTATGGCACCCAGACTTTGGACTCATAGCCTCCTCAACAGTAAGAGAATGAATTTCTGTTTGGTAAAGCCAACTGTCAATGATATCTGTTATAGCTGCACAAGATAATTAAGAAAGACATCATGTGTGGTAAAGTGAAAAGTGAAGGAGACGCCACAACAAGATAAAGGTAAATAACCCAATTGCAAAATGGGCACAAGATATGAACAGACATTTCACCCAAGAAGACATTCAGATAGCAAACAAACACATGAAGAAATGTTCAAAATCCCTAGCTCTAAGAGAGATGCAAATGAAAACAACTATGAGATATCCTCTCACCCCAGTAAGATGAGCAAAATTTAACAGAACAGCAAGCAACAAATGCTGGCAAGGTTGTGGAGAAATTGGAACCCTTATTCACTGTTGGTTGGAGTGTAAAATGTTGCACTATGGAAGGCAGTATGGCATGTTCTCAAAAAGTTAGAAATACCATTTGACCCAGCAATTTCACTACTGGGAATATACCTTGAAGAAACTATAACTGCCACCCAAGCAGATATATGCACACCCATGTTTATTTCAGCTTTATTCAGAATAGCAAAGAGTTGGAAACAACCTAAGTGCCCATCAACAAACGAATAGATAGAGAAGTTGTGGTATATCCACACTATGGAATACTATGCTGCATTGAAAAACAAGGAACTCATGGCCAATTATACAAAATGGATGACCCTGGAGGACATTATGCTGAGTGAAATATCTCAGTCATAAAAGGACAAATATTACATTATGTCACTATTGTAAAGCAGGACTGACATTGGGATTGGGAGGAATCTAAGAAAAGAGGGGATGAATAATGTATACTGCATTGAAGCAAATGAGGGAGAAAACTGTTTGAAAGGAATACATGATTGGGTATTATTGTCATGACAGGAGTCCAGAATGAGAGCTTCATGGGGAAGTGTACCGGGGGTGGTCATTGTATAATAATGAAAGTTTCTGTGTGTTGTTTTTTTTTTTTACTTTTAAAAGAGAAAAAACATTGGGGGGGGGATGGGAAGGGAGGAAAATGTGCAACAATTAATGAATGGTGGAAATCCAAAGTATTTATAAACTTTCATTAAAATTTCAATTTAAAAAAAAGTGAAGGATGGGGGAGGGATGAACACAAACCTCCAGTGAAATAGATTGACAAAGTGCCTACTACAGTGGGCTCAAGCACCACAGGGATGTGAGAATATGAGACAAGACCTGTTGTGTTGTATCCAGGTGTACGATGAATCAGAACCGACAGAAGGTGCCTAACAATTACCTCAAAGTTTGGATGTTGACTCTCTTCCTTTTCCATTCCTTTCCTCAAATTTGTTCAATAATGTTTATTTAGTTTGCAGAGAGTTTGCCAACTTCATAATTGTCCCAATATTTGGGAACATACACCCTCATGCCCTAAATTACTTGAAACAGCATTAAATTTGAATTTTGACCTTCAAAGAGTTATCTTGGCAGGATCACCAATAAAGAACCTTGGTAAGAATTTAATAAAGTGGTGCTGGAGAAGAGTATTGACTACATCATGGACTACTAGGAGAACAAACAAGTTCGTCTTAGAGAGGATGAGACCAGGCTACCCCTTGGAGGCAAGGATGCAGAAGCTTCGTCTGGCATACTTTGGACATGTTGCAAGGAGGGACCATTCCTTGGAGAGGGAAGTCATGTTTGGGAGGGTGGAGGGACAGCATAGGAGAGGAAGACTCTTGATGAGATGGATTAACTCAGTGACTGGGGTAATCGGAGTAGGTGTGTCAGGGACAATACGATTGGCACAGGATAGAGCTGGGTTTAAGGCTATTGTACAAAGGGTTGCTATGAGTTGCAGGTGACTCCAGGGCACATAACAACAACCCTACTTCCTAAATGGAACTCCATGTCTAACTGAGTAAAATTACCTTTGGGCCAAAACAAAAGGAGCAAACACTTATTTCTTAAGTGGGTCTCCTGTGAACAAATTATAGCTATATGTGCCAGCTCTAAATGGTGAGTATATTATTTTTGAGACTCTTGGCTCAGTCAATTTCAACTGGCTAGTTGGTAGTGGATCTAATCCTTTTGGTCAGAAATGGTCTAAACCTTACCATTCCACTGCCACATTAGTGCTGCTTTTCTGTTTCTATCTGATAACAGGTGCCTTTCTCGTTTTTCTTACAGAACAAAGGAAATGAAAACATTTTGTCACTAGATCCTATCAGGTCACCATTTCCTCAAAACTTCTCTTAACAAAAGACTAAATAAATACTGTCAGAATCCTACTTGTATCTTCTGAAAATAGGATATAAAGTCAAACCCAGGAAATTTTTGACTTACCAATTCCCACATCCAAGATTATAAACAAGAAGTACTCTGAACATCATGCACGAAAATTCTATCAAGCATGATGTCTTCTCCAAAGACTTGTCTCTCCTGGCTACATGCCCAAAGTATGTGAGACAGAGTCACAAAATTCTTGCCTCCAAGCAGCTTGGTTTCACCCTTTCTAGGACAGACCTGTTTGTTCTCTTGGAGTCTGTAGTATGTTCAATACTTTTCTCCAGCACTACAGCTCAAAGGCATCAATATTTCTTCTGTCACTCTTGGTTATTGTCCAGTTCTCTAATGCATATCAAGTAATTGTGAAGACCATAAACTGGTTATATGGTAAATTTTTTTGATGTTGATTATTGTCAACACTATGAACAAAAGACCTGAAGCCTCTCAATAACTATTGTTTCTCAAAGTTCATCACGTTTCCAGAGGCATGTTGTTTAGGAAGTGGATGCCACTCCTGCTTGTGTGTGTGTGTGTGTGTGTGTGTGTGTGTGTGTGTGTGTGTGTGTGTAATAACTCAAACTCATTGCTGTATAGTCAGAACCAACTCATAGCTGATCCTCCAGTGGGTTTTCAGACGCTGTAAATCTTGTGGAAAGTGATTGTCCATCTTTGCTTTATGGAACCCCTGATGGATTCAAACTGATGGAAAGACACCACAAGTAAGCAGCACAACTCACTATGGATTATGTGAAAAATATATTAATCCACACATATATATGTTTGTGTGTATGTATGTATGTGGTATGGAGATGCACTGCCAACCTGAAGATAAAGGTTTGAATCAACCAACTGCTGCATGCTATCCATTGCCTTCAAAAACCCACTAGGAAGGTCAGCTATGGGTGGGTTCTGATGTAACAGTGCATAACAATGACATTTATGTTGTTACTCTTATTATGCATCTTCATGTCGGTTGTGACTCACAGGTGACTTTCCAACAGCTTTTCAAAGGCAAGAAAGCCACGTAGAAAGTGATTGCCCATCTTTCTTCTGTGGAGCAGCTAGTGGATTTGAACTGTGTGTCTTCAGGTTGGCAGCACAGTTCCTTACCACTAAGCCACCAGAGTATGTACACATTATCTGTGTGTGTGTTTGTATATCTAATTGTATATATAGACACACAATTTGTCAGAGAAAATTATTTAAACTAGTTTAATGTTATATCTTGAGTAATAGTGTGATTTTATATATATAATTCAGGTATGGTTCATTCAACATCTGGAATACATGCATTTATTTTTTTTCTTTCTATATTTGTTTCCATTTCAAAGAAAGGTGACCCAACAGAGTGTGGAAACTATAGAACAATATAGTTGATTTCACATGCAAGCAAGATTCTGCTCAAGATTATAAAAAAACGACTGGAACAGCACATCAGCAGAGAACTGCCAGAAGTCCAGGCTGGGTTTCCGGATTTAGAAGGGGTCATAGTACTAGGAATATTGTAGCTAATATTAGATGGATATTGGCTGAAAGCAGGGAGTACCAGAGGAATGTCTGTGTTTCATTGATTATGCAAAGGCGTTTGACTGTGTGGACCATAACAAACTGTGGCTGACTTTGAGAAGAATGGGAATCCCAGAACACTTGATCATGCTAGTGTTAAACTTATTCTTGAACCAAGAAGAAGTCATCGGAACAGAGCAAGGAAACACTGCATGGTTCAAAATTGGGAAGGGCATACGCCAGGGATGTGTCCTGTCTCAACCTGTATGCAAAACAGATCATCCGGGAGGCTGGGCTCTATGAGAAGGAATGCGGCATCAGGATTGGTGGAAGATCTATCAACAGTCTGCGTTATGCAGATGACACAACCCTGCTTGCTGAAACTGAGGAGGACCTGAAGCGCTTGCTGCTGAGGGTCAGGGACTGCAGCCTTCAATATGGATTGAGGCGCAATGTCAAGAAGACAAAGATTCTCACCACTGGACCAATCGGCAGCATCAGGATGGATGGTGAAAAGATTGAGATTGTTCACAGCTTTAGTCTGCTTGGCTGCACAATCAACACTCTTGGCACCAGCAGCCAGGAAATTACAAGACATATTGCAAAGGGAAAGTCTGCTGTTAGGGATCTCTCCAAAGTACTGAAGAGCACCGGTGTGTCTCTGGAGACTAAGGTGTGTCTGATACAGGCAATGGTCTTTGCAATCACTTGTTATATGTCAGAGAGCTGGACAATGACCAGGGAGGATAGAAGGAGAATTGATGCTTTTGAGTTTTGGTGTTGGAGAAGAGTGTTGAGGGTACAATGGACTGTTAAGAAAACAAACAAATTCATCCTAGAGAGGGTTAAACTGGGCTGCTCCTTGGAGGCAAGGATTTTGAGACTTTGTCTAACATACTTTGGTCATGTTGTAAGGAGTGACCGGTCCTTGGAGAAGGACATCATGCTTGGGAAGGTGGGGGCCAGTCACAGGAGGGGAAGGCCCTTTGGGAGGTGGATTGATTCAGTGACTGGGGCAATCGGGATGAGTGTGTCGGAAACAGTGAGATTAACACAGAGAAGAGCAGAGTGTAGGGCTGTTGTACATAGGGTCGCTATGAGTCACAAGCGACTCAACAACACATAACAACCACAACAATTAAAAAAATTGTATCAAAATATTATATTGCCTTTCCTTATACTCAACTTCTCTGTTTATGAATTTTTTTTTTAATATTTGTCTGAGCTGGGACCCTGACACAGATTCCACACATTCTGAAAGTGCATGCCCATGCAACACCGCTCAGTTATGAAATTTTGCTTCACTATCTCTCCCTTCTCATCCTTATTAATCCTCTAGGATTAAGTGTATGCAAACATCTCTTTAGAGTTTGTTAATATTAATGATCTTCAAAGATATCATCCATGAAGATAGCAAAAGGTCATTAGAGAAGAAAGAAAAAGCCAAGATGGATGTCAGAAGAGATTATTGAAAATTGCACTAGAGTGTTGAGAAGCCAAAACAAAGGGAAAACATGTTAAAATAAAAGAGCTGAACAGAAGATTTCAAAGAGCAGCTCAAGAAGACAAAGTATTATAATAGAATCTGCAGAGAGCTGGAATTGGAGAATAAAAAGGCAGAACTCATTCTTTATTTCTTAAGCTGAGAGAACTGAAAAACCAGGTTAAACCTTGAGTAGCAATAGTGAAAGATGCTATGGACAATAAATATGTTGAATTATCCTGGAAACATCAAAAGGAGATGGAGAGAAGACACAGAGTCACTGTATCAAAAATAATTGACACTGAAAAATTTCAGGAAGTACCCTATGAGCAGGCAAAGGCACTGGCAAAATACAAGGCCCCAGGAGTCAGTGAGATACCAACTGATTTGTTTCAATTAACAGATGCAGCCCTGGGCCTCACCAGTCTATGACAGGAAATTTCTAGGGTGGCTGTCTGGACAAGCGATTGGAAAAGGTCCATATTTGTTTCCATACCCAAGAAAGGTATCCAACAGAGTGTGGAAATTATCGAACAATATTGTTACTATCACATGAAAGTAAAATAACTGCTGAAGATTATAGGGAGAAAAAAAATGGCTAAAACAGTACATATATAGGAAACTGCCAGAAGTTCAAGGGGTATTTAAAAAAGGCCGTGGCACCAGAGATATCGTTGCTGATGTCAGATGGATACTGGCTGAAAGCACAGAATACTAGAAGAATGTCTATTTACTTATGCTTTACTGTCTATGCAAAGGCAATTGACTGTGGATCAGAACAAGTTATGGGTAACATTGACAAAAATGGGAATTCCAGAGCACTTAATTGTGTTCATGTGAAACCTATACCTAGACCAAAAGAACACTGTTATTGTTATGTGCCCTTGAGTCGACTATAAGTCATAGTGACCCTAAGCTCAATAGCTCTGAACTCTGCTCTATTCTGAACCAATCTCACTGTCTCTGACCTGCCTACCCTCATTACCCCAGTTAATGTGCAATATGTCTTATCCAGTGTCTTCCTCTCTACTGTCCCTTGACCCTTTCAAGCATCATGTCTATCTTCAAGGACTGGTCCCTCCTGATAACATGCCCAAAGTATGTAAGAGAGATCCTCAAATGCCTAGCCTCCAAGGAGCAGCTTAGTTGCACCTTCTGCACATCCGTTAGTTAAATGAATTGAAGTTTTATCATTCCTGCTTCTAAGGAACGTTTGACAACGATTCAGATCTTAAGATTCAGTATATCCTAAGGAAGAAATATGTGTGTCTCTCTGTGTGTATTGGGTACAACTGGCAGGATAGAACACCAGAAATTTGGGCAGAAAGTACAGAAAAGTTGCCTGGTAACTTATGGCAGTGGTACAGAGAGACAACACATTGATTCTTAGTTTACCGACAGACCTTACTGTCACTGTATGTGTTGAATGAGTAAAGGAATGAGTAACTGGTACCTACAGATGATACTGGTATGGGACTAGTAGGAGAAACTGGGCTAGCCTGATCTTGTCTGACTACCTACCTTTGGATCCTCCCTAGGTCATCTGTCCTGTCTGATCTAGAAAGAACTACTCACTTTCCTCACTGGCATCATGGCCAACTTGTAACTGCCGCCCATCCCAGAATCAGAATATGATTAAATGTTTCTTATCATTCATTCCTACCTAGATGTTTCCTTTTTACTTTTTAGCTAGTTACTTCATCTCCCCTACTGACAATTCTTGACTGCCTCAACTTGCTAAAACCTTCACCCTTAGCCTGCAGAGAAAAGTGGACTAAAAAGGTATTAAGCTGTATTCCTCTGGAATTTGATTCTTAAAATGTTCATTATTGAAGTGTGCATGTGTCTTAAATGCATGAGGGAGGTATTTGAATGGGAGAGAAGTCAGATGTCATGATTCAAGTAGGAATTCACTTTCCTAGAAGAAAAATTTTAATGTCATTTTTATATTAAGAAAAGAGTCTAGCTGGTGTGGTGTGTTACCCCAGTTGAGTTGCTAACTGAAAAGTCAGTGATTCTATCAGTCTCTCTGTGGAAGAAAGATGAACAGTCTCTTATGGTTAAAATTTGTACCCTCAGAAATCCAGTAGAGGATTTTAATTAGAACTTGCTTGATGGCAGTTGTGGTTTGTTTGTTTTCAATAACAGCACAAGAGCAACACAGTGAGAAGACAGATAGCCATATTTAAAAGGAAATGTGACAGTTTTAAATGGGACTCTAAACTCTTTAACCCTCCTCTCCTGGGAAGATCTGATGTGTGTCAGGGAGCTGGACAATGACTAAGGATGACAGAAGGATCGATGCCTTTGAGTTGTGGGATGGAGGAGAGTATTGAACATATTATGGACCACCAAGAAAACAAATGTGTCTGTCCTGGAGAGGATGAAACCAGGTTATTCCTTGGAAGCAAGGATTTTGAAGCTCCATCTGACATACTTTGGGCATGTTACCAGGAGGGACTAGTACTTGGAGAAGGATATCATGTTTAGAAAGTTGGAGGGATAGCACAAGAAAGAAGACCCTGGATGAGATGGATTCACACAGTAACTAGGCTAATGGGAGTAGGTGTGTCCGAGCCAGTGAGATTGGCTCAGTGTAGGACAGGGTTCAGAGCAATTCTGCCTAGGGTCCTTATGAATTGCAACTGACTCAGTGGCACATAATAACAACAATGTAGGAAGATGGAGTCAGGTTCTATTTCAAAGAATTTACTTGACCAATGAATATGTCAGAAGTGTTACTTATTCAGTTTTGGGGCCCAGCTAAGAAACGGATGACTTTTTGCTGTTTGTCTCTTGAAGCACAGCCACTGCTGTGAGGAAGCCAGGTAGTCACACAGAGAGGACACATGCAGATATCTGGATGACCATCCAGCTGAGAAGTCCAAATATGAGTGACTGACCTCTTGCTCCAGCTCTACTTATCACATCATTCCAGCCTTTGAGATTCCGTAGCTGATACTGCATGGAGATCAGATAAGCTGAAAGAAAGAAACTGTTTTGTTTTAACCCACTAACATCACTATGAGTCATCTATGACTCAATGGCACTTAACAACACTTTAAGGTTCCAGTCCTTGGGAAATGACATCATGCTGAGAGATGTGGAAGGTCAGAGAGGAAAAGAAGATCCTCAATATGATCAATTGATACAGTGACTGTAGCAACAGGCTCAAGCTTGTCTCGGATTGTGGGGATGGCATAGGTTAGGGCAAGGATTAGATCTGTTGTTCATAGAATTGCTGTAAGTCATAGAGCTCTGTTTGCCTTGTGATTTTAATCTTTGACCCTCAGGCCTGGTTTTAATTGTTTTTGGTCAACCATTGATGTGTCAAATGCGATAATGTTTACCCATGGTGGACAGTATTTGGTGGAGCTCCCAAGATTAAAACAGTCTTGGAGGCAGGAGTGGCATCCGCTTCTGAAATAGCTTGTCTCCAGGAAGTCTATGAATTTAGAAAAACGATGAAAGTTATACAAGTGTTCAGGTCTTTCATTCATAGGGTCGCTATGAGTCGTCTATGACTCGACACCACTTGACAATAGCAACAACAATGGAATTGTTATATTGCAATATATTGTTAAATGATAATGCCATTGACAAACAGCAAAGGAAAGCAGGAATTGTTGTTGTTGCTATGTGCCTTTGAGTCAAGTACAACTTAGTGACCCTATGAACAAAAGATCTGTACCCTGTTCTATCCTGTGCCATCCTCACACTTTCTTCTGACACACAAGAGCCCATTTTAGCCGTCACTGTGTCAGTCCACTTGGTTGAAGGCCTTACTCGCCTTTGCCAACCCTCCACCCTTCCTAGCATCACATCCCTCTCAAGGCAACATGCCCAAAGTATGTGAGGCAAAGCCTCATCGTACTTACCTCTGAAAGACCCCAAACTAGGGCTTTTCCCAGATCGGGCGTGACCCGGAGCAAGTCACACCAGATCCACTCGCTGCAATCACAGGAGGTTTCATTGATGGAGCTCCGGGACGACTTATATCTCATGAAGGAGACAGGGAAGTCAATCCCGAGCCGAAAAAGCAAGGGATTTTTATACAGGGTCTAGGGGTTCTTTGGCGTGGAATTCGCTCATTGGCTCTTCAGAAAAGCAGAAGTTCAATTTTAGGTCAGTCACCTGCTGCTGATGTTAGTTAAGATATGGTTTTTGCCAGTAATTGCTTGTTCAGCTTGTGGTCAGCTAGTTCCTGGAACATAAACGTTTACACAAGATCAAAGGTATAGGTTCTTGCAATACTTGGGTGTGGGGGCATTGTTTAAAAAATTTTCCTTTCATTCCCCACTTCTTTTAGTACAAGGTTCTAATCATAGAACCAAGAATCTCTGGAGGCAGTATCATTGTAGTCAGGTTCTCTCATGTTTTGATATTGTTGTCTTAGAACCATTAATTGAACAGTACTGATGCGATCTTTAACAAAGGTAACAAGCTTATTTATAATACAAGGCCCAACTAGTAATAATATAAACAAGAGTATTAAAGGACCTATAAGGGTGGATACAAGAGTAGTTAACCATGGGGACTTATAAAATAAGCTCTCGAACCATGTTTGCTGAGATTCTCGGTCTCATTTTCTTTTGTCTAACCTTGCTCTTAGCTTTTGCATGGAGTCTTCTATTACTCCTGAATGGTCAATATAAAAGCAACATTCTTCTTTTAGCGCAGCACAAGACCCCCGTCTTTGAGGAATAATAAATCAGCCCTCTTCTATTCTGTAAGGTTACCTCAGATAAGGAGGTCAGGGATTCTTTTAGCCGAGTAATTGATGACTCTAAAGCCCGAAGATCCTCATCTATGGCTGTTTTTGACTCATGGTATTGTTGTTGCCCATAGACAAGTGCTGAAGTCTTTGTACCTATTCCTGCAGCTATTCCTCCTACTCCTAATAAGACTGCTAGGGTCATAGTAATAGGTTCTCTGTGAAAACGGCGCTCAGGTGCATGATCAAATTCATTAACAAATTCATCATCAGGGTGATAGTATACTTGGGGCATCAGATAAATTAATACACAGTAATCAGAGTTAGAATTAAAAACAGCTAAAGAGACACACGGGGTTAATCCAGTATTGCAGGCCCACCAATATCCAGTATTGGGAACTAAGTATCCCTTGGAGGGGGGCACTTGGGTAGTGGTATTGCATAATGAGCGGAGATTTCCAGGAGGGTTCCTGATACAGGTTCCAGTTCCTGAAACTTCAGTTAGAGTTAACTTTGTCTCAGTATTCCAAGTGCAGTTATTATGTTCAGTGGAGTTTTTATATGTTCCTGCCACTGTGATACCTTCATAGTAAGGCGGGTTGGTGGCTAAACACAACCAACAAGAATCAGTAATTTGGGGGTTGGTATTATTTAGGGCACTAAAAGCTCCTTTAATTAGATTGAGGAGACGGTCTCTTGTAGAGGCGGGTCGTTTTTTAACTCCTTTGGTGGTGTGGGTGAAGTTAAGATGGGTTGGCTCTGGGGTGGGACAGGAGGCGATTTCTCAGCTGGGGAGAGCCCCGCCAGCACAGGGTTAGGTCCTATTACTGTGCTCTGTAGAGGACGATCAAGCAGCTTTATCATAAATGATAGCCCATTATCATAGTGTTCTTGGTAAAGTCTGATTCCCCACCAGTATCCTGACTGCCATTGATGGGCCTTTTTGCCAGGATCTGTGAAAGAGATTTTTAGGGGGTGACACCAATTACTACATGCAGCTCTTGCTTGTTTAACGGAATTGGGATTTCTCGGGTTAACTCGGGAGTAGTTAGCTGTTACAGTTATGAAATACCAAGAGGAGGAAGGTTTCCAGTAAGTATTCCCAGTTGTTTCACATGTCCAGCTTCGGCAATAGAAATCACTCTGTCCCCGCACATATGAGTTAGCTCTCGTGTATTCAGGTCGTGCCCTGGACAGACGTAGAAAGTGAACCATCTTAGGTTCCCTCTCTGTCTCTGATTTCTACAACCTGCTTGCCCTCCGAGGAGGGCAGAGGCTAGAAGCCCTTGAGTGTCATTGGGAGTGGGCCATGAGGGAGCAGTGGGTTTAAGGGTTGTTTCTATGTCCCAGACTGCAGGGGCTCCATGAGCTAACTTACAGAGGTCAGGCTACAGATCTGGCCACCAGGTCCAAGGGGTAACGATTGCAGAGATAGACTATACAATGTTCCCTGCTTGAGATTGGACTACCCAGGTGAGGTTGTGAGGGGCATGCGGGTTGTGGTTACTTGGGGCTGTCCCGATGAAGGCGCAACCGAAAAGGATTATCAGTCCTTTCCAGAGTCCACTGGTCATCTTCACTGGTCGGAGCTGGCTTGACATGAGAAGCATGGACCCAAGCTGCTACTCCGTCTACTTTAACAGCTGTAGGGGTAGTCAGCAGCACTTGATA
>NW_006399758.1:18012367-18020057 GCF_000299155.1 Elephantulus edwardii | reverse complement strand
GGTCTCGCCGGTCCTCACGTTCCTCTCTTTCTTTCTTTTCTCTCTCTGCCTTCTCTTCCTCTGTCTCCCTCTTGTGGCACACTTTCTCAGCTTCCTTCACTACATCCCTCAATGTAAAATCTTGTAACCCCTCTATGCGCTGTAATTTTTTCCTAATGTCTGGAGCAGACTGCCCAATGAAGGCCATAACTACTGCTGCTTTCTGTCCCTCTGACGTGGGGTCAAAGGGAGTGTATCTCCTATAGGCATCCATTAGTCTTTCTAGGAACATGGAGGGGAGTTCGGTAGGTCCTTGAAGGACTTCTCTTACCTTGGCCAAATTAGTGGGGCATAGTGCAGCCCCTCTGAGACCCGCTACAAGAGCCCAGCGGTAGGCGGATAGCTTCTCCCTACCTTCAGCAGTGTTATAATCCAAGTTAGGGCAAACGAGAGGAAATCCCACGTCCATGGCTGCAGGAGTCTGGACTGGTTGTCCTGCAGCATCTCGGACGTTTTTCCTGGCTTCCGCCTGAATTCTCTCTCCATCCTCAGTAGTGAAGAGGACCTGGAGAAGTTGTTGGCAATCGTCCCAGGTAGGTTGGTGAGAGAACATGAGGGAATCATTTAGTCCAATAAGCCCTGTGGGGTTATCTGAAAAGGAAGGATGGTTAGTCTTCCAATTATAGAGGTCAGCAGAGGAAAATGGCCAGTACTGGAGGGGTTGGAGTTGTCCTGGCTCTGGGGCCCCCCCATATGCTCGTAAGGGGAGAGCCACAGTGGAATCTGGGCTCTCTAGACCCCTCCGACTGCGAGTCCCCTGTGCTGGTCCCTGGGGAGCACTTGCAGGGATGGGGGGACCGGGATCAACCTGGCCATGATATGGGGGAGGATTGTGGCATATCTCAGGCCATTCAGGTGGGTTATCAATCTCAGGATAAATTTTGGGTGGTGCCGATGGCACAGCTTCTGGGGCCAGAGGAACTCTGGACTCAGAAGTTCGGGTTTTTAGGGCTAATGCGTGCGGAGGGGTGGTATGCTTCTTCAAAACCCAAGGTTTTACCCACAGCAGTGGAATCTGCACTAAATCTTGCCACATGATGATATATGGCTGTTGGTCAGGATGCGTGTTTGGTCCTTCCTGGAAAACAAGATCTTTAACTGCCAAAATGATTGTTAGGTCAAATGCTCCCTCTGCTGGCCAACCAACTCCCATAGTGGGCCACTCAGAGTAACAGAAGGTTTGCCAAGGTCCTTTTCTAACGTTAACAGAGATATTATTAGCCCTGGTTCTTACTGCAGAAAAATGTCCTAAAGTCAAAGATAGGGGAGTCATCACTGTCTGTCCCATATTAGTCGCCCACAGAACACCGCAGACACTCACCAGAACTACAAGACACACAGGAAGCTCTCTTTGTGACAACCAACTGAAAGCTGCTTCAGACGGGAGAGCCCTCCGGGCCCCTCCTCTCCAGCGGGACACTCTAAGTCCCTCAGATGGACCAGAGACTATTAAAGCCTCTGGATCCGTATTCCACCCAAAGGGATGTCTCTCCAGGGCTGTGACTTGTGGTTCTCAGGCACGTCTGCCCACCACAGCCGTCCAGCCCTGGCTGGCGCACGACAGCCACAAACTGAAAACAAGCTGAAAATAAAACAGACTTATGAACACACAGGTTTGGCGGCGCCGCACAGACAAAGGAATTCTAGAGGATCCTCTTGCCTCCAAGTGGCTGACTGGCAGGTTGCGGGGGTGGTCGCTCAATCCCGGACAAGCCCCCAAATGAAAGACCCCAAACTAGGGTTTTTCCCTTATCGGGCGTGACCCCGAGCAACTCACACAAGATCCACTCGCTGCAATCACAGGAGGCTTTATTGACGGAGCTCCGGGACAAATTATATCTCATGCAGGAGACAGGGAAGTCAACCCCGAGCCGAAAAAGCAAGGGTCTAGGGGTTCTTTGGCATGGAATTCGCTCATTGGCTCTTCGGAAAAGCAGAAGTTCAATTTTAGGTCAGTCACCTGCTGCTGATGTTAGTTAAGATATGGTTTTTGCCAGTAATTGCTTGTTCAGCTTGTGGCCAGCTAGTTCCTGGAACATAAACGTTTACACAAGATCAAAGGTATAGGTTCTTACAGTACTTGGGTGTGGGGACATTGTTTAAAAAAATTTCCCTTTCACCTCCAAAGAGTACTTTGGCTGCACCCTCTCCAGGACATATGCTTGTTCTTTTGACAGTCCTTGAGATATTCCATTCTCTTCTCCAAAACTACAGCTGAAAGGTGTCAATTCTTCTCTCATGCTTATTCATTTCCAGCTCTCAGATGCATAGCAAATTATCAGAAAGACTATGATCTGAATCAGAGGCACCTCAGTTCTCAAACTGATGTCATTATTCCTTAATAATTTGGAGAGGTCCCTAACTGCAGATTTTCCCAGTGCAAAGTATTTCCCCAGCAAGATAAAGCTATTGACAATTTCAGTCTTCTAATCGTTTAATAATTGGAAGAAAGAATAAGAAGGTATAAATAGATGAGATTCCCAGATGGATTTCCTCAGCCCCTCTTTTTTATAGAGAAGAAGAAAGAATATGTTATGAAGTTAATATTAAACTCTTTTGAAGAGGGGAGGATGGTGTGATGGTTAGGGTAGTGTGTCAGCAAAGCTCACTATGATACTCTGGTATGACAGTTGTATTATCTTTATGAGGTTAGATATAATCATTCCTTTGATGATATTTCCTGGTGAAAGGGAGTTTCAATTATGGTCTGAGTAGAGTATATAAGGAAGTCTGTTAGAGTTGGCTTGCGTTTTGCTCAATCTCCATCATGCCTCTGGCTCATTACTTCTCTGGTTCTTTGAACCAATGACCTACCTTATCCACCAATCTGCTCTCACAGCACTATGTACCAGGGACTTACTAGCCTCTACATGTACATGAGTCATTTCCTTTGGATAAATCTTCCTTTATCTCTCTCTCCCTCCCTGTGTGAGTGTATTCATTGGTTTTGCTCCTGGTTTTGCTATCTGGTACTGTGTGGGTGGTTCTAGAGAAAAGATTGTACTAATGGGTTTTCTAAATTGGTTTTCAATCTGACTAGTGCTGATGACTTTAACTCCATTAGCAAAGAGGGTTCGACTAATCCATGCCATAAGATGACACTATTAATAACCAAAATATGACCATTCTTAGATCAAATACTAATGAGAAGTGAGGCTCTGGGTAATAGTATGTTCAATACTGTTTTACAATTTTGTCATGATGAGAAATATAAGAACACTCATTGCTTGATACTACAAAGAGGTGAAAGAAAGAGTCGACCTCAGGACTCCTGGGTCACAGCTCAAGTGTTACATAAAAGACATCAAGATTTCCAATTGTGCCTTAAAATAAAGACTTGTGTATTGTAGTAACAGAGCTGGTATTGCTGAAAACCAAATAGAAAACTGCATTGAAAGAGCAGATGAATTACAAAAGGATCTCTTCCCGTCAGTTGACCAGGCAGTTGTCGTCCAAATTTCCTGCCATTGACTCGTGAGCACATCCAGGGTTGCATCCATCTGCTAATCGAAACATGTTGATGAGGGAGAAAACTGTTTAAAAGGGATATGTGGTTAGGTATTATTGTCATGACAGGAGTCCGGAATGAAGGTTGCGGTAGTGGAGTGGACTTCAGGGGAGGGATTGCATAGTAATGAAAGAATTTTCCTTTCCTTTTCAAAGAGAAGAATGTACTGGGGTGGGGGTGGGGGGAGTGGGCCAGGAGAAAAGTGCAACAATGAATGAATGGAAATCCAAAGTCTCTGTAAACTTTCATTAAAGTTAATAAAAAAAAGTTGTGCTATAATCCCAAAGGCATGCAGTTTTAATCCACCAGCTGTTCTGTAGAAAAAGGATGAGAAGTCTCCTCCTGTGTGTTAAAAAAAAAAAAGCATTGATCAATTACTGGGACCTCTTTTTTCCCCCTCTCCAATGCCTTCAACACAATTTGAACCTCTTTCTTCATTTATTACCCTTAGCTCTTGTTCATATGCTACTTGCTGAAATTTTGCAGTATTGAGCAATTCTTTTTGGTTCAGTGACACTGTGTATTCCTTCCATTTTCTTTTGATGCTTCCTGGATCATTCAAGATTTTGCCCATAGCATCTGTCAGTAGTGCAGCTTCAATTTGCTTTTCAGTTCTTTCAGCTTGGGGAGTAATACTAGTTGTTCCTTTCTTAATCTCTAACTCCCTCTCTTTGCACATTTTACTTTGTGTTCTCAAGCTGCCCTTGAAATCTATCTTTTCAGCTCCTTTTTTTTTAAATATAGCAGAACATTTAATGGCATAATTTTGTAATCAACATCCCAGTTTAATTTAGTGGTGGTTAATTGGCCATTTCCACTGATTGGTAGGAGGCTCTTCCACTAAAGGCTCCCATGATTTCCACTATATCATTTTTCTTGCCAAACTGAGTCCATTTTCAGGCAGAAAAATTACTTCATCAATTTGTCCACCCTGAAGTTGGTCTTCTATTTTTTAACACTCGGTTTCACTTTAACCATACTCAGCTTTGCATCTGTAATCTCTTCTGTATGCTCTCCGTATGCTGCATTTTAGATCACTATGGATCCTTGTGTATAATATTCTTAATCTCGCATGTGGCCAGTGGTCTTCAGCAGCTCTGTCATGACAGCTCCTGTTCAACTCTTTCATTTTGCCATTTCTTCCCTTTGTTATGGCTTCTTGACATCCTGGTGCCATTTTCAGAGTCTCCTCTGATATCCATTTTGTTTTATTCTTTCTTTTCTGTCTTTGTGATGACCTTTGCTCTCTTCATGAATGACATCCTTGATGCCATCTCACACTCATCTGGTCTTCAGTCATCGGTGGTCAATGCCACAAACCTATTCTTGAGATGATGTTAAATTTGGTGAGATAGACTCAAGGTCATATTATGGTTGTTGTGGACTTATTCTAATTTGAACTTGTACATGAGTAGTTGATATGTTCCACAGTTAGCACCTGTCCTGGTTTTGACTGCTGATAATGAGCTTCTCCAATGATTCTTTCTTCAGATAATGGTCAGTCTGATTCCTTCACTGTCCATCAGGTGAGGTTTGTGTATAAAACTGCCTTTTAAGTTTTTTAAAAACTATCTGTGATGAATAAATCATTGAATGTACAAAATTAATTCGATTTCCAGCCGTGTTTCTGTCACCAAGACCGTACTTTGTGACTACCATTTCTTCCTCATAGTTTCCAACTTTTGGGTTTGTATCAGCCATCAATAATTGTTAGTGTGTCTTTTTGTTTTGCTTTGTTTTTCACTTGTGGGTTTCAGTTTATTTCCACTAGGAGTGGATAAGACAGTTATAGATATTGGAAAAACTCACTATTAATGCATCTTGATTGCATGTTTGGTCAATTTTGGACTGCAAAAGTTGGTAGAAATCCTCAATCTCTTGCTATTTGGCTTTTGTTGGTGGTGCACATATTTGAATAATAATCTTATTAGCAGGTGTTCCTTGTATGTGTATGGATAGTAGTATATTACTCACAACATTGTACATTAGGATAGATCTTGAAAGTCTCCTTTTCGTTATGAATACAATGCCATTCTTTCTCAGTTTTTCATCCCTAACATAGTAGATCATATAATTGTCTTATTACAAAACAATGTGAAAATTATTAAGCAATATCACTTATATCACATACAATCAAAATATTGCTGAAGTTCATCCAAAACCTGCTAGAACAGTAATGCCAGAAATTCAACCTAGAGTTAGAAAAGGCCATGGCACTAGGGCTATTATTGCAGATGTCAGTGGGATCCTGGCTGAAAGCAGACACTACCAGAAGAATGTCTATCTGCTTTATAGACTTTGTAAAGGCATTTCACTGTGTGGATCATAACCTGCCCAGAGCCACGCGCGGGGCCAAGAGAGGTGCTGCCCGAGGCCCGGTCCCCGGAGACCTGGAGACCCGGAGCAGGATGAGGATGCCGTTGCAGCAAAGAGGGTCAGAAGAAGATAGTGAGCCAGTGATGACAGGGTGCAGAGAAGCTGGGGAAGGGAGAACGTGGCCTGTCAGTTTAATAAGAAGTGTCTCCCCATAGTATTTTTCTACCATAAAATTTCAAAAAATAATGTAATGAGTTTAAATGTTCATTTTTACATTCCAATAAATGTTTTTGGTAAACTCTGAAAAAAAAAAACCAAACCAAAACAAAACAAAAACAAAACTATAGGGAACATTGAGAAAATTGGGAATCCCAGAACAGTTAATTGTCCTCATACAAAATCTATACCTAGACCAGGAAGCTGCTGTCTAAACAGAGTCAAGGAACACAACATGGTTTAAAATCAGGAAGGATGTGTGTCAGGGATATACTCTTTCCCCGTACCTATTCAATCTGTGTGCTGAGAAAATACTTTGTGAAGCTGGACACTATGAAGATGAATCTGGTATCAAGATCAGAGGAATACCCATCAACAACTGCATTGTACTGATGACAACCATGCTTGCTGAAAGTGAGGAGCACTTGAAACGCTTGCCGCAGAAGATTAAGAGCCTTCAATAAGTATTGTACATCTCGACATCAAGAAAACAAAGCTTCTCCCCACTAGGCCAATATGCACTATCATGATAGATGGAGAAAAGATTAAAGTTTTCAATGATTTAATTTTACTTGGATCAACAATCAACACCCTTAGTACCAATCAGGAGACATACTGCATTGGGTGAGTTCACTTTCAGGGACCCCTCCAAAATACTGAAGAGCAGTTTGACAGGGCACTGCCATAAATTCAACCTAGAGTTAGAAAAGGCCACAGCACTAGGAATATTATTGCTGATGTCAGTTGGATCCTGGCTGAGAGATAAGATTCTAAGATGCGCCTGATTCAGGCCATGATCTTTTCAATCACTTGCTGCACATTTGAAAGCTGAACAATGAATAAGGACGATAGAAGAATTGATGTCTTTGAGCTGTGGTGTTGGAGAAGAGTACTGAATATTCATCCTATGAGCTGTCAAAAGAACAAATAGATATGTCGTGGGGGAAATGCAGCGAGAATGCTCCTTGGAAGCAAGGTTGACAAAGCTTCATCTCTCAGAATTTGGGCAAGTTGCTAGGAAAGGTGATTCCTTGGAAAGGGACATCATTCTTGGGTATGTGGAAGGTCAGAAAAAAAGAGAGGAAGACTTCCAACAAGATAGATTGACACAATGACTGCTGCAGTGGGCTTATGGGCTTAAGTGTGTCAGAGATGATGAGGATGGCGCAAGGTATGACAGGGTTCAAGTCTGTTGTTCATAGGGTCACCTTGAGTCATACTCGACTTGATGGCATCTAACAACAGGTGAATTACAACATCAACTGAAATGCCAACTTTAAATGGAGTCTGAAGTTAGAGAGGTCATTGTTGAGGAAGATATGGGATCTTGAATCTTGTGATGAGAGTATATGGACAGATAATTGGGGACATAGCTTGCACTGAATGTATAATGATGTCTGCCAGAGCTGGCTTTCTTTTTACTTAGTCTCTATCATGTATCTGGCTTCTTACATCTTTGTTTCCTCGGACCAATGGCCTGCATTGTCCACTGAGTTCCACAGTTATGTGTCTTGTACCTGAGACTTGCCAGACTCTATAAATGCATGAGTTATCTCTCTCTCTCTCTCTCTCTCTCTCTCTCTCTCTCTCTCTCTCTCTATATATATATAT
>NW_006399758.1:18009474-18012267 GCF_000299155.1 Elephantulus edwardii | reverse complement strand
ACACAGACACACACACACACAAATACATGGCATATGTTGCTGTTGTTGTTTTGTGCCGTCAAGTCACCTGTGACTCATAGTGACACTATGTACAACAGCTCTAAATCCTGCTCTATCCTGAGCCAACATTATCTTCTCTGACAAACCCATCGCCATTACCCTAGTCACTGAGTCAATCCATCTCATCCAGGGTCTTCCTCTTTTGTGCTGTTCCTCCACCCTCTCAAGCATGATGTCCCTCTCCAAGGACTGGTCCCGCCTTGCAACATGCCCAAAGTATGTCAGACGAAACTTCAGAATCCTTGCATCCAAAGAGCAGCTTGATTTCACCCTCTCTAGGATGAACCTGTTTGTTAATAAAAAGAAATATATTCTTTGGGTTTGTTTTTCTAGAGAATCCAGACTAAAATAGATGGTGAAGTAAAAAAGGATGACAAAGTGATTATGAGGTCATATCTTTCAAAATATTAACAGTTAAAAAGTGTTTGAAGAAATTATTGAACTTGTTTAAGAAGCATTGTCTACTATATGCTTTCCACAAATGCCCACCCCCCTTGTATGCAAAGATATCACACATTTATTTCCACTGTAAAGCAGTAGAAATAATGAATAATAAAGTGTCTCTAGAATTTGTTATATATATGATTCAGAGGAAAGTGTCAGATTTAGGTTGTATTATAACATGGAATGAATTACATAATATAGTCTCTCTGGTAGGCTAGTGATAAGAAGCTGTGCTGGAATCCCAAAGGCACATGGTTGGAATCCACTAGCCACTTCACTGGAGAAATTGAGCAATCTCCTCCCATGCAGCTGACTGCCTCTGGAAACCCAATGGAGGGTCAGCTATGGGTCTGTTCTGACTCAACCATACACAACAACAACAGCTCCTACAAACTAGTGAAAGGAACAGAGCAAATAAAAACAGAATTTTACTTTCTCCAAAAGGTCTACTGGCCAAAACTAAGGCAAAAGATCTGGAGAGGTTTGCCCAGATTAAGCATAAATAAAAACAACTACCATTGAACTAATGTTGAATATTACAGTGGGGAAAGAAAACAGAGTTACTGTGTTTAAGAGACAGAGGACCCCAGAATAAAAGAAAACTAGCTCGTGGAAAACAAGAACACTTTCCCCCCCCATTTTTGAAAAATTCTTTTTATTTTTCTGTGTGTGTGTACCATCAAATCAGAACTGACTGGTACTGGAGGAGATTGTTCCTCCTTCTCCAGCAGAGCATCTGGTGGATTCGAACCACACGCCTCTGGAATTTCAGTGCAGCTTCTTGCCACTATGCCACCAGAGCTTGCCAGAAGAACGTTTTGATGAATATTTTGCACACTGGATTAAAAGAAACAATCAATAAAAAAATGAGCCTTATTTACAAATGATAAGATATACATGGCTATTAAAAGGCAGATAGTGACACCATCTTATGTAATTTTATCTTAGCTATATAGGAATGAAACTGAGACGTAAAACCATACCAACAATATAAAAGCCATACCAACTATACTACAAATTTAACAAATAAATGATAAAAAAATTATTAGACTCACGATAGCTGAAGAACAAATTACAGTCATTTGGAAATGTAAAACTAGTTCAGCTGGGTTTGAACTGTTGATCTTTTGCTTAGCAGTCACTTAAACTACTACATCACCAGGGTGTCTGTGTTTCACAGGACTTAAAAAACCCCATTTGTGTAATTTACCAAATAAGTTTTTGTTTCTTCCTTCCTAATGGCTGCATTTATAACATTTTTTCTGCTGTTTTAAAAAAATATGTTTTATATGCACCCTCACATGTACCGCAGCATTATTCACAATAGTGAAGGGATAGAAACAGCCCAACTGCCTTCAACAAGTGACTAAATAGAAAAACTGTAGCACATCCACACAATGGGATATAAAGCAGCACTGAAAAATAATCAACTGGTGAAACACTGCACATAGAGATGCTGAGTGGAATATCTCAGTCAGAAAAGTACAAATACTACATAAGACTGTTGTTATAATATAGGATTGATTCAGGAGTTGGGGGTTGGAGAACAGGGAAAGAGTGGATGAATAATGAACACTGCACTGGAACAGATGAAGCAAAGGACTGTCTGAGAGCACTGTCTGGTTAGGCATTGTATGTATGATAATTAACAAAGTGGAACAAGGAATGCATTGTGAAGTCAACTGGGAAAGAAGGAAAGAGGGAAAATGTGCATCAATGAATGAATGAAATCCCAACCTCTGTAAAATTTCCCTAAAATCACAATTTAAAAAAAAACCCCAAACTGTAGTACAAAAAGAGAGAGAGATATTTTAGTTGACTGATAACTTAATAAACCTTTTAATATCATTATATTGATAAATACTGAATTATGAGAAATCAGTTATTTAGTGAACACATAAATACATTGGACCTCTCTAGAAGGAAACTTTATAGAGATGGGAATATTTATGTGTTTATTTTATGCATTCATCTATATACTCATTTGTCTTAAGTTCCATGAGAACTAACACTGATTTTTCTCATCGTTATGTTTCTGGACCAAGAATAGTCATTGATACATGCTAGTACAAATGATGTCAATTCCAGCTCAATCCATGTGACAGTAGAACTGGCCTACTGGATTTTCTTGACTGTAATTTTTATATTAAAATGAATTTAAAATGAATGATGGTCTAAGTATAATAATTTTTAATTATTAAATTTTATTAATTTTAATGAACATTTACAGAGATTTTGGGTTTTCATTCATTCATTGTTGCACTATATTTTTTAAATTTAATTTTATTT
>NW_006399758.1:18001427-18009074 GCF_000299155.1 Elephantulus edwardii | reverse complement strand
TTTCAATGCAGCATAGTATTCCATTGTGTGAATATACCACCCATTCATTTGTTGATGGGCACCTGGGTTGTTTCCAACTCCTTGCTATTGTGAACAGAGCTGCGATAAACATAGGTGTGCATATATCCACTTGGATGTCAGTTATGGTCTCTTTGGGATATATTCCCAGTAGTGGGATTGCTGGGTTGCACTATAATTTTTAAAAAAATTTATTAAAAAATTATTTTATGAGCTCTGTTGGCCTAGAGGTAAGAAACTGCAATCACAAAAGCATGCAGTTTGAATCCACCAGCTGCTTCATGGGAGAAGGATGGACAATCTCCTCCTATGCAATTACTACCTCTGAAAACCCACGGGAGGGTCAGCTCTGGGTCGGCTCCAGCTTGACAGTACACAACAACAACATTATATTTATGCAATCATTAACTTTCATACACTTTTCAATCATGTACATTTTGTTTCATACAGTAATTTCTGTATATTGTCTTATATAATTACTCTGTTACTTTTGTCTCCCTGTCTCTGTATCTCCTCCGTGCACCTTATCTATTTCTTCTCCCATCCATCCCCATACTAATCTCTGCTGTCTTAGTGATTTCCTCTTCTTCCACGCCCATTCTCCCCATTCCCTTTTCAGCAGTTATATATACCTTCTTATTTGCTAATTGCAATAGCTTTATTTTCTTTATCTGGGTTCTTCCCAGGTTGATCTTCCCTTGCCCTTTGCCTACCCCCTTCTATTTCTATTCTTCCCCTATCCCTCCCTCTCCCCCTAATTACCTTCCAATTTTCGCAGTAGTGTTCTTAGGCAGTATTTGTCCTTTTGCGGCCGAGTTATTTCACCGGACATGAAACTCTCTAGATTATCTCATGTCATACTTGGTGAATACGTCGTGGTTCTTGGCTGTCATCTTTATAGCAGCAGATCACCAAACGTTCCTTCCCTGGTGCTCTTTGGCACATTTGAACCTTCAACCTTTAGGTTAGTTGTTGGCTGCAAATTGTCATCGAATCAGGACAGATTCATAGCAGACCCTCCACTGGGTTTCTTAAGGTATAAGTCACACAGGAAGTGGTTGCACATTTTTCATTCTCAGAGCTGCCAGTGGATTAAAACACCAAAGGTTCTGCCTTTGGGACAGCAGGGTAGCTCTCTATGAACTATGCCACCAGATCTCCTAGTTGTTAGTGTCAGTAAATGCCAACTTACTAATCCATACAGTCAACATTCATTGAGCACTTAAGACATGGTAGGAGCCCTGGCCCAGTTGTTAAAGAATGTGACTATTAGTCAGAAGGTCAGTGGTTTAGAACCAACCAGGTGCTTTATGGGAGAAAAATGAGGTAGTCAGCTTCCTGAGATTTATAACCTTGTAAACCACTTTTGAGACCTACTGTACCTTACACGGCTGAGTATTTTCGGGTCTGAGCTTAGAGAAGGAAGTATTTACAACAGAGGGTGGGGCAAGTTGAATTTTACAGAAAAATAGGTGTCATGAAAAGCATGTAAAATGTAATAAAAAGAGAGGATGTAGGCTGAATAGAAACTGTGGTTTATAATTTTGTTTCATTTCAACTGCTCAAACACATGACTATGATGAAATTGTAACTATTCTTTTTCTGAATGTTGAGTACTTGATTACGATGGTGCTGATAAAATTGTATTCTGGTAAATCAGTTGTTTTCTTTGAATCCAATGCCAGTAGACTCACTACTCTTTTTTTTTTTCCCAAATCTATTGCTATCAAAACAATTCCAATGCAGAGGGTCACTGCAGGAAAGAGTAGAGCTACCATGTAGGGTTTCCAAGGCTGAGATCTTTACAGGCACTAATAGTCATACAGTTCCAAGCTAGAGTCACTGATAGATTCAAACCACTGAGCTTTTGGTAAGAAGTTGAGGGCTTTATCCCCTGGGGCAGCAAGACTTTTCAATTAATCTTTTAATAGGTTATGTTTTCAATTATCATATAAATAATTGAAAGTAAATCCTAAGAAGATCATATGTGATTAAATGTGAATTTCCATTTCACTCTTGATCCTGGAAGAGACCTCTGGTGGCCTTGGGGTAAGAAGCTGCACTGCAATCCCAAAGATATATAGTTGAAATCCACCAGCCTCTTCCTGGGGAAAGGATGGACAATCTCCTCTTGGATGGTTTATTGCCTCTGAAAAACCACTAGAGGGTCAGCTATGGGTTGGTTGTGGCTTAACGGCACATCACAACAGTTATTGGTATTATTAATTTTGAATCAGACAATCATATGACCTACTACATCAGGAATGACAAGTTGAGGAGGAACTATGTTGCATTCATAGTAAATAAGAATGTTTCAAGAGCTATCCTAAACTGTAAATGGTGAATGATATAGGATGCTAGTCATACACATACAAAGAAAGCATGTTAATACAATTGTTATTCAAGTATCTGTACCAACCACTAAAACAAAAGATGAAGAAAGTGAGGATTTCTACCAATTTTGCAGTGTGAAATTGGTACATGCAATCAAGATGCTTTAATAATAATTGGTGCCTGCAACGTAAAAGTTGTAAGCAAGAAATACTGTTAGTTGGAAAATATGACAGAAAGGAAGCTGGGAATTGCATGCTAGACTTTTGTGTAATGAACAATTTATTGATTTGCAAATGCTTTATAAAAACATAAATGGTGACTACACACATAGACTTTATTGAAAGGAATACATGGCAATCAGATTGACTACATCTGGGTAAAGAATTGATGGAACTGCTGAGTATCACCACCAAAACAAAGCCAGAGCATGACTGTGGAACAACCATTAACTACTTCTATGCAAGTTCCAAATGAAGTTGAAGAAAATGAAAACAAATCCACAAGAATCAAAATATAACCATGACTATATCCCATCTAAATTGAAAAATCACCTCAAAAATAGGTTTGAGGTATTGAGCACTAATGATCAAAGATCAGACAACTTGTGGGATGACATCAAGGACATCATCCATGAAGAAAACAAAAGGTCATTACAAAGACAGGAAAAAAAGCAAAGACTGAACTGGATGTCAGGAGAAACTCTGAGATTTGCACTAGAAAATAAAGAAGAAAAAAACAAAGGGAAGAAATGCTGAAGTAAGATTGCCAAACAGGTTTTAGAGGGTAGCTCAAGAAGAGAAGGCAAAATACTATAATAATATGTATAATGAGCTGAGTCAGAAAATGAAAGGGGAAGAAGGAACACACTCAGCATTTCTCAAGCTCAAAGAATTGAAGGAAAAATTTAAGCCTCAAGATGCAATACTGAAAGATACTTTGGTCAAAATATTGAATCATGTGGAAGGCATAAAAAAAAAGATGAAGGAATACAGAGTCATTTGACCAAAAATAATTGATCACAACTTAACCATTTCAGGATATAGCATATAATAAAAACCAATGATAATGATATGAGTGAGTGGGAACTTGGGCTAGGATGAGTATAAACTAATTATTGTGGGATTAGTCTGTTTTTCCCATGCTACAAAATTTAAATTGAACAAGTTTAGCAGCAAAGGTGGGACTCTCACTACCTTTGGAAGGAAGAGAAAGCAGAGAATGCAAGGGTTTTGGGGTCAGGGATTCCTGTGCCAGTCAGTCCTACAGGGATCGCCACAAGAACAGCAGCAGGTCTGCCCCTGGAGCCAGAGCCAGAGCTCTTTGCCTAAGTTTACTGGAGGACTGAGGAGAGATGCCATAATTGGAAGGACTAAGGGAGCTTTGTACCACGGATCTAAGTCAATGGCTGGAGGCTAAAAAGCCTATGAGCTACTTGAGAAGCTGCCCTCATGGAAGAATTGCATCCTGATGCCAACCTGAATTGTAGCCTGTTTACTTCCCTGATAAACCCCATAACTGTGATTGTGATTATGATTCTGCGAGATCTGTGTGGCCTTTGCAACAGTTTTCAGACCCTGTTGAAGAGCAGAACAAGTGGTATTGGAATTAGGAGAAGTAGGTGTGGTGGTGTGGAGGCCACTTCTGAACTTAAGAGAATTGGTTTTGTGTTATGGATGTTGCTAATGGGCACTGTTCTCCTTCCTGATGTTAGCAGAGGTCAAGCTCAGCTATCCCAAAGTATCTCTTACCCTTTATACAATGTAAAATCATGGACAATGTAGAGAAGAATGGAACTCTCAGAACTCTTAACACATAAAGAAGACTGAAGAAGAATTGATGTCTTAGAAATGTGGTATTGTTAAAGAGTACCCTACAGACACTAAAAGAACAAACAATTCTGTTTTGGAGCAATTGCACCTAGAGCCAAGGATGGCAAAACTTTATCTAACATATATTGGGCAAGTTGTCAGGAGGACCAGTCCTTGAAAAAAGACACTATGCTGGTGAAGATAGAGGGTCAGAGAAAGAGAGGAAATTCCTTAAAAGAGATGGATTGATACAATGATTGTAACAATGGGTTTGAACATTTTAGAGATTGTGAGGATGGCTCAGGATAAGGCAAGATTCTGATATGCTGATAGGTTGTTAGGAGTAGTCATTGACTTGATGGCGCTTAACAAAAACAACAGGTTTTTATGTGTTGTTGTTTAGGCGACTGACTCATAGCCATCCTATAAACTAATATACTAATGCTATATATTTAAACGACGTTAAGTGATGATGGGAGCTGAGGAGAAAAAACTATCCACTTGAGTAATAGTGACTCTGAAAAACTTAATTCTGTTTGGGGTTTACCAAAAGCTTAACTCAGTTATAAGAAAAAGTGACAGTTGTGATAAAGTTTTCTGTTAACGCTAATGATCTGAATCAAAATGAATGAAAGTCTTGACTAATTTAGAGTCATTTCCAAGTACAAAATGTCTGTAACACTACATCAACATACAAATACAAATATCATATACAAATACATAACCTCATCCACTTATTCCAAAAGCATTGAACTATACACCAATTTGCTGTTGGATGCTGAAACAATAAAGATGAATGAAACTTCGAGTTTTCTGTTAAACAACCGACTTTGGCAGGAAGACAGGCTTGGAAGCAAAATAATTTGCCTAAGATTTCAAAGAGGGTACAAAGAAGTGCATATTCAATCTGTATGTAGAACAGATCATATAAGGCTGGACTCTTTGAGGAGGAATGTGGCATCAGCATTGGCAAAAACTCATCAACAACCTGTGCTATGCTGATGACACAACCTTGCTAAAACTGAGGAGGACCTGAGGCATTTGCTTCAGAAGGTCAAGGACTGCAGTTTTCAATATGTCTTGAAGCTTAACATCAGGAAGGCAAAGGTTTTCACCACTGGACCAATTGGCAGCACCGTGATAGGTGGAGAAGAGATTGAGATTGTTAACAGCTTCAGCTTGCTCAGCTCCACAAACAACACTTCTTAAAAAAAAAACCAAAACTTTGATTTATACTGGTTTACTTACAAAATTCATACACATTATTTTTCACACCAGATCTTTCCCATTTCCTTTACCACTCCTCCCTCCACCCATCAGATTGTATGACCCTATGATTAACTATGCCCCACTCCCATCTTCCTCTCTTTCCCTTGGATCTTCATACATATTCTACAATGATGGTCTTATGCGGTATTTGTCCTGATGGGACTGAATTAGTTCACATAGCATAATGATCTCCAGTCTCTTCCAAGTTCAGCAGCTATTTACAAAATCATTGCTCCTGCATGCTGCATAGTATTTCATAGTGTGACTTTACCATAATTTCTTAATTCATTCTATTGTGGTAGCATATTTGGGTTGCTATGAACACGGGTGTACAAGTCTCCACTTGTGCCTCAGTTCTCATTTTCTCAGGGTATATTCCAAGCAATGGCTTCGCTGAGTCATATGGAATTTCTATGTTCAGCTTTCTGAGGAAACAAAAAACTGCCTTCTAGCATGCTTGTACCATTTTACAATCCCAACAGTGTATAAGAATTCCTATCTCACCACATCTTCTTTGACATTTATTACTTTCTGTCCTCTTAAACTGTGGCGCTGCTACTGGAGTGGGATGGTATCTCATTATGGTTTTGATTTGCATCTCTCTTATGGTCAATGATTTTGAGCATTTTTAATATTGGCCATCCAAATATCTTGCTCTGTGAAAATTCTTTGCAAGTCTTTTGCCCATTTTGTAATTTTGTTATCAATCTTTTTCTTGTAGAGGTCCTGTAGGATTCTGTAAACTTTTGATATGAGACCCTTGCCTGAAATGGTATTGCCAAATGTTTTTTTCCCTAGTTAATAGTTTACTTTTCACTCTGTTGGGAAATGTTTTTGATGCACACAAGCATATAACCTTTAGAAAGTCCCATTCATCAATTTTATTCTTTCCAGATTGTGCATTTCTGGCTGTATTTGGCAGTCTTTTTATGCTATGAACTAGGCTGTCTAAACTTGATCCCAGTTTGTCTCTGATGAACTTTATAGTTTTAGGTACAATAAACACTCTTAGTACCAGCAGGTAGGAAATCAAAAGACTAATTACATAAGGGAAGTCTGCTGTCAGTGACCTTTCTAGAGTACTGAGGAGCAATTATGTCAGTTAGAGACTAAGGTGCACCTGATTTAGGCCATGGTCTCTGCAATTACATGCTATGTATCAGAGAGCTGGATAATGACTAAGGATGGGAGAAGAATTGATGCCTTTGGGTTGTGATGCTGGATAAAAGTACTGAACATATTATGACTGCCAGGACAACAAGTAGGTCTGTCTTAGAGGGGGTGAAACCAAGTTTCTCCTTTGGAGGCAAAGATTTTGAAGTTCCATCTCACATTCTTTGGGCATGTGGCCAAGAGAAACCAGTCCTTGAAGAAGGACATCATGCTTGGAAGGGTGGAGGGATAGCACAGGAGAGGAAGACCTTGGATGAAATGGATTGATACGATAGCTGTGGCAATGGGATTAGCTGTGTTGGAGTCAGTAGGACTGGGTCAGGATTGGGTAGGGCTCAGAGCTGTTGTACTATGAGTCACAGGCGACTCAGTGGCACATAACAACAACAACAACAAAGTGAGCACTGGCCTGCTCAGAGGAGTTTCAGAAAGCCTATCAAGTCAGTGAATTCTGAATGATGTGACATGTTTGTTTATTAGGTGAGTGGAGCACACTTCAGGGAAAGGTACAGAGGTGGAGGATCTGTCATTTGGAGAAGGGTGTGGTTTGGTGAAAGAGGATGCGTGGGGCAGGTGCTGATCTGACAAGATCAAAGATACTGGAGAATGGATGATGAGTTAGAGAAAGAAGGAAGGATCTTAGATTTGACTAATGATGCTTAGTGAAAAGATCAGCTTCCCTTTGACAATGCTGCAATAACTCTAAATGAGCCTCCCCAGTCCTGAACAAGATAATGGTGGCACTGCAGAATTTGTTAAAGTACATGAAATGAACAGACTCAATGTTACAGTGCCTCTATGAGAATGTTCCCTCCATTGAAAACTGACACCTGGCTCTTTTTTCATGGACTTTTTTTTTAAAAAAGACATAAATACAAGAAAGATCAGTGGTTGGAAAACATGGACTTGGTGTTGCAGACCGAGGGTCTCAAAGAATGAAATAATTTTATAATTATTAATAATGAGACAGACTACCAGGAATGATATAGAACAGAGAGTGTGAAAAACAGGGGGCCAACAGTTCCCATGACTGAAGGCCCCAAGC
>NW_006399758.1:17996356-18000677 GCF_000299155.1 Elephantulus edwardii | reverse complement strand
TTAGTGGTTGCTAAGTACAACATAAAAATATTCTCCACGATAAGAAGTTGATTGGAATTTCTCAAGAAAGTAGAGTATTTGGCTTTTTGAGCAAAGAACTACTCATTCACTAGCTTGTGCTTGAATATGACTGTTAAATATTTGCCCTTAACTTTTATTTCATCTTCCTGTCTGAGCTCAACACTTCCTTATTACTTATAAGAATTCTGGTGGCCTAGTGAATAAGGAACATGTTACAAATTTACATGTCATCCTTATACAGGGGCTATCCTAATCTGTGTTGTTCCAATTTCAGTATATGTGCTGCCAGGGCCACTGTATTAAAAAAAAAAAAAGATTTGACACTGAAAAATTTCAGGAAGTACCACAAGAGACAATGGTAATGAAGGAAGAAGTTCAAGCTGCATTGAAAACATTTACAAAAAATAGTCTCCAGGAAGCAGAGGGATACCAATTGACTTGTAAATAACATACAGCCTGAAAAAGCTCACCAGCCTATGCCAAAACATTTAGAGGACAGGTTCCTGACCGACTGACTAGAAGAGATCCTTATTTGGATCTCTCAAGAAAGGCGATCCAAAAGAATGTGGAAATTATAAAACAATATTGTTAATGTCACATGCAAGCAAAATATTGTTAAAGATCATCTCAAATCAGCTAGGATAGTACACTGACAGAGAACTGCCAGAAGTTCATGCTTCTTGCTTGCTGATAGTGAAGAGCACTTGAAACACTTGCTGTACAACCTCATTGACTACAGGGTAAAGTATGGATTACATCTCAACATCAAGAAAACAAATGTCCTCACCAGTAGGCCAATAGGCAATATCATGATAGATTGAGAAAGGATTAAAATAGTCAATTATTTAATCTTACATGGATCAAAAATCAACCCTGATATCAGCAATCAGAGTATAGTAGATGTATTGCACTGGGAAATTCTGCTGTCAGGGACTTTAACAAATTACTGAAGAAATTATGTCATTTTGAGGACTAAAGTGTACCTGATTCAGGCCATGATCTTTTCTTTTTTTTACCCTTTCTTTTTTTTTTTCTTCCTTGTGTGTATGTACTGTCAAATCAGATCGGACTGGAACAGGAGGAGATTGCCCCTCCTCCAGCAGAGCATCAGGTGGATTTGAACTGCTTGACTTCGGTATTACAATGCAACTTTTTGCCACTAGGCCACCAGAACTCCTTAGGCCGTGATATTTTCTATCACTTGCTACACATCTGAGAGACAGACAATGAATAAGGATAATACAAGAAGAATTGATGCCTTTGAGTTGTGGTATTAGAGAATGATACAGTGGACTGAAAAAGAACAAACAGGTATGTCTTGGGAAAAGATGGCAAAGCTTAATCTCTCATACTTTGGCCAAGTTGCCAGAAGAGTCTTTTCCTTGGAAAAGGTGGAGGAGTGTCAACAAAAGAGAGGAAGACCCCCCAACGAGTTAGACTAACATAAAGACTGTAGCAATGGGTTCCTGTGTGTCAGAGATGATGAGAATGGCACAGGATAGGACAGCGTTTGGGTCTTTTGTTCAAAAGGTCACTATAAGTCATTTGCTGCCAACTTAAAAGGCATGTAGTTTGAATCCACTAGCTTCTCTGTGGTGCAACGATGAGCAATCTTCCCCCTTGTGATTGATTTACAACCTCTGAAAACTCACTGGAGGGTCATGAGTCAGTTCTCACCTGAGAGCACTAACAATTACTAGTATGCAAGGTGTTTAAAGATATGCGTGGAGAAGGCAAAAAGAAAGCAAGCTAGACAAGCAAATCATTTATGTCTCATATGCTCCCACTTTGAAAAGCATTCTGAGTGGATGGGGTAGATAGATACTTAGTAGCCTGTGGATATTATGGATATAATGTGTGCTGAACAGTTGGAACTCATAGCTGACCTTCTAACCGGTTTTCAGAGGCTGTAAATAGCGTGGGAGGAGATTGCCCATCCATCTCCCATGGAGCAGGTGGTAGATTCCAACCATGTTACTTTGGGATTTACAGCATAGCTTCTTATCACAAGGCCACCAGGGCCTCATCAGTAGTGGGATAGTAAGTTGGACAAATAGTGTTTCTATTTCCTATTTTATGAGAAAGTGCCAGAGTGCCTTCCCTAGAGGTTGCATCATATATAATGATTTAAAAAACACACATCATCCCATTTAGTCTCATTTCTAGCAAAAGAAAAAACTGACGCACCAGGAACCAAAACCATCACTGAAGGGTGAACTCTGTAGACAGATTTGCATCTATTTTACTTGGATGCTCAATCAACAGCCTGGGTCCATCAGTCAGGAGATCAGGAGAGTATTATACTGGGGAAGTCTGCTGTCAGGGACCGTTCCAATGTACTGAGGAGCCAAGATGTAATTTTAAAGACGGAGGTCTTTTAGTCGCTTGCTATACACTTGAAAGCTTGACAATACATAAGGACAACAAAAAAATCAAAGCCTCTGAACTGTGAAGTTGGAGAAGAGTCATGAACATTCCATGGGATGCCAGAAGAGCAAATAAGTACGTTTTGGAGAAAAGTGCCACCAGAATGCTCTTTAGAGGCAAGGAGGGAGAACATACTTTGGGCATGTTGTTTGGAGGGGTTATTCCTTGGACAAGAACATTATGCTTGAAAAGGTAGAGGGTCAGGGAAAGAGAAAACCCTCAACGAGATGGATCCACAGTGATTGACTGAAGCAATGGGCTCAAGTATATGTCAGCGATAAGGAGGACGGCACAGGATATTGTTGCTATGAGTCACGTTTAATTTGAAGGCACCTAATAACAACAAAAACTACCCACAAAGAGGGGAAAGCTGGAACGCTGACTTTTCCTTTAGCAGCCAAGTACTTTAGCCATTGAACCAAAGTTCACTGACCCAGTGGGTAATTAACACGTAAACAACCAGCCACAGTTATCTGACTCTGACATTGCTTCTAACTACTGTTTACACTGCTTTCTCATGAGGCCCAAGGCCTTCATAGGTTAGGTTTTGGACTGCTAACTGAAAGGTCAGCCATTCTGAGGGAGAAAGATGAGGCAGTCTCTGGAGGCTCGTTGTTGTTGGGTACATAGGCCGACTCATAGCTGACCTTCCAGCAGGTTTCCAGCAGCAGGAAATGGCAGGGGAGTAGATTGCCCATTCTCTCCAGCAGACCAGCTGGTGCATTCGAACCACGTGCCTTCTTCGGCTCAGAAGCGCAGTTCCTGACCATTAGGCCACCAGAGCTGGTAAACAATTTCGCTGCCAATTCAAAACCCTGAGGTTGTAATCCAGCATTCATAGTGGAAAGATGGACAATCTCCTCTGTCCTGCGATTGAGTGTCTCTGAAAACCCGCTGGAGGGTCAGCTCTGAGTCAGTTACGACTCTATGGTACAACTACTATCCATTTAGATATATAACCTCGGAAACCAATAGAGGGTCACCAGAAGGCGGAATATACGGTGTCCTCAGTTATAGATTTGCGAACTATTGGTTTTGGATGATGACTAAAATCACAGGCCTGGCAGACACTTCGCAAAGGAAGGAATCCAGAGGAACAATAATGCAAATGAATAAGTTTGTTAAAAACATACCAGCAGCTTTCTTTCTAGACTTCCTTTATTATCAGATTAATTTTGGTGCCATTTGCTTAAATGAAGTGCTGAGCTCCACTGGGCTTAACTGGGTTAAGGGTATCCAATCAACTAACCCACATCACAACCAGGACACACCAAAAAAGCCATTTCCTGGCACTCTTAGCGCAAAAATCCAGGATCTAGGGCAGTGTTTGAAGATGGGCCTCGTGTTTGGGGCCACAGATTTTTATTACGTGAGCAAATACGATCTCTTCCTGTGGCTGAGAAGGATGCTCGGTGTGGCCACTTGGAGAGCGGGTGATCACGGATGGCCAGTGCTCTCCGGGGGAGACAGTTGAACTCTCCCCCTCCTCCCCTCACCCCGCCCCCAGTCTGGAAAGGTGCAGATCCGCTAAACAGTGCGGCGCACAGCGGCGGCCCAGCAGACGCGGGATGGTCGCGCGCCCTCAGCAGAGCAGAGCGGGGCAGCCTGAGAGGCCGGCGAAGGTACGCCAGGAAACTAGGGCACGTCTAGAAAGCAGAGGGTCAGTTAGCTGGGGGAGGAAACTGTCCAGAGCAGGTGTGGAGGGGCTGCTCCATGCCACCCCTTTGCAGCCGAGGGGGCGGGGAGGCGGACTGGGGATGGGGACCCGCAGACTGCGCAGGGAGCGCGCCCCCCAAGCACTCACGCCCCTTCTTGGTCTAAGCCCCCAGGAACTGCCGGGCTCCGGAGCCCACCCCGACGGGGCCAGCACCGC
>NW_006399758.1:17993359-17996042 GCF_000299155.1 Elephantulus edwardii | reverse complement strand
GCCCGAGGGGTGGAAGCCGGCGGCGGCGGCGGCCGAGCGGGGTCAGTTCTCTGTAGTGTTTGCCAATGTTGGAGCCGCCTGCAAAGTGTCCCCGGCAAGAAGGTAAATGCCCTCACTGGGGGCCCCCCCGGAGGGCCAGACTTCCGCCCCGTTGGTGGAGGAGGCAGAGGGCGCTGGGGAGCCCTGCAGGTCCCCGGCGCGCGGCGATCCCGGGAAGAGCGGCCCCTTCGCGGCCTCCCCTCCCCCGCGCCTTCCCTCCCTCCTCGGCTCGCTCCTGGAGGGGGAGGGGACGAGAGCCACCCGACGGGGGTGGGTGGGCCCTGGGGGCTGCGCTGGGGTCGCTGGGGAGGAGGCGGGTGGATTGGGGGGGCGTGTGTGGAGGGGGTGGGACGCGTGTGCTGGGGTTGGGACGACACAGGTGTCCTGAGGGGAGGAGCCCGGAGGAGGCTGGCTCTAGTGGGGGTCTCGGGGCGGCAGGAACTGGAGGGCGCAGGAAGGTGGGGGTCGCGGGCGCTGGTGGGAGCACCGGAAGAGGGGACCGCGGACGCAGTGGCGCGGTGGGAGAGGCGGCCTGGGGGCCGGGGGAGGGTCCCCGCGGAGGGCAGGGATGGAGCCAGGGCCTGGGAAGCCCGCGGGGAAGGGGCTTGGGGCTCTGGGCACTCGAGGGGCAGGGGGGCGCCGCGGGTGAGGTGGGTGGGGCGGCTATTTCTGTATAATGGGCAAGTGGTGAAGACGTAACTCGCCGAAATGGGGAAGGTAGGTGGGGCCGTGGGGCCAAAATATATCCTATGACAGGCAAGTTTGCTGTGGCTCTTACGAACTACTACCGTGATGGCTCGGCTTAAAGGGGTAGTTGGCGGTTAGTGACCTTGCCGGGGTGAAGGGAGTTGGGCGAGGAGACAAAGATCAGTTACTGAATCCAATGTGTGAAGGGAGGGACTCCTGTCTGTCCTGGGGTGAGCTGGGGATTGCGATGAGGGGGGGTGTTCTGCAGAGTCAATTGAGGAGATGCAAAGCTGGGATTCTTTTTGCACTCTCTCGGGAGGGGGGCGGGGAGCATAGCCTTGGGGTTCTGGAACTCCGTGGAAATATATGCAGAATTTTGCATTGGTGAAAATTTTTCTTTGAGAAGGGACCATATTTCTGCTCTACCTTCCTCCCCCAAGGGATAAGAACTATTTGGGTGGAGGACCATCCAATTAGGGGAGACTCAGCAATTCACTGAAAGAATTTAGAGTGGGTGGATCTGACAGAAGGGATAGAGGGATTCTTTAAAGTTATTTCGCTGTTAACGGAAAGGCTTTTATGTTTTAATGTTTCATTTCACAATTTTGGCGAACTTCAGGTGAACATTACCTCTCTCCAGATTCGTAGGCAAATATGGTGAACACGCATGATAATGATGCTTTTAGGATAATAGTAACATTGTAGAAGAAAAGATTGCAACATTTTCGAGGAGGACAGATTTTTTTTCCATCCTTGTTTCATTGTTGATTTAAATATTCTGTTTTGAGTTGAACCGCAGTGGAAAAAAATAAAACCTCTTCCTAATAAAATCATCAGAAATGAGACTTATTTGGCATCTCAATTGTTTTGTAATATGGCAGATTTTTCATTGTTCACGTTGTGCTTTACTGCAAACCAGAGCGATCACATATCACTTGAATTGTAAATTTGCTGGATTTTGCAGCAGGCCTGTATTTGCAAAGCACTTAAGGTAAACTATATGTGATGTGTATGTTACCTTCCCCCCACTCCCACCCCACCCCCCTTTTATGGTATAGTTTCATCTCAGATCGTCACTTCATTACTGTACAGTGTGATTTTAAATTTACTTCTAAGTAATCTTCAAACTCATGCATTGCCCCTTACAGTAGACACTCATTAAAAGCCTCGACTGACTCCACTACTTGAGTGAACTGTAGTGGGGGCAGAGGGGAGGGGAATCTTAATTAAAAAACCTCATCTGGGTTTTCAGAGGCTGTAAATCTTGTGGGGAGATTTCTCATCTTTCTCCCTTCGAGTCACTATTGGGCTAGCAACACAACTCCTTGCTCACTAGGCCACTGTTGTTAGTTTGAACCGGCTCATAGATTCACTAGCAGGTTTTCAGAGGCCACATCACATGGGAGCAGATTGCTCATCGTTTTCTCGAGGAGCAGCTGGTGGATTTGAACCACAAGCCTTTGAGATAACAGGTCCTGGGGTAGTAGCACTCTTGCCACTCTTCTAGCAGTGCTCCCCCACTAGGCCACTAGAGTTCTTGAAATGGTTTTTTGTTGTTTGCTGTTGAATTAGAACTGACCCTCCAGCAGGTTTTCAGAGGCAATAAATCACAAGGGATGAGATTGTCCATTCTCTAGTGCTGAGCAGCTGGTGAGTTTGGATTACACACTTTTGGGATTGTTGTTGGGAGGATATAGTGTATATTACCTCATAAATTACTGATTTTCCTTTTCCTTAAAAACTAGTTTTTTAATCTGTAAAAGTGTTACAATATAATCCAGTTATCTATTTTTGACTCTACATTTTAAAGATTTCATTTAGCAGTTGTAAATGATATGACTTCACAAAAAAGTTGCAAGATTAAGAGCAATTATGAACATCCCCAAAATCTTTCCACAGATTTATTGGCTTATCATTTGTTCTTTCCATCATACACACAATATATATATATATATAT
>NW_006399758.1:17990664-17993259 GCF_000299155.1 Elephantulus edwardii | reverse complement strand
TTTAAGAGTAAGTGACAACATACTTCGTAGCCCTTCTAAGTAATTCTGTGTGGAAAACCACATAAATTTTACTTTTTAAAAATGTCTACTTGACTGATTTAGAATGAAATTGTAGGATTGTGACTTGGTCCGCTTTTCAGCAAAGAATATTAAAAATATTGAAGATGGTCACCTGATTTTTTAATTAATAGAAACAAAGCAAGAGAGATGGCTAATATAAACCTTGTGATGTTTTCTCTTAGAATTAGAATCAGGCTTAGAATTTTTTCTCTTTATTGTCTTTTTACTCTTTCTTTAGTATCCCATCATTTGTTGTTGTTAGGAGCTGTTGAAATGACATACATCATATATAGATATGTTTGAACCTCTCCTTTTCTTGGTGGGGAGCTCTGGTGGCCCTAGTGGTAATAAGTATGCTGCCAACCCAAAGGCATGTCTGGCATTAATAATCATTTTAGCGTGTGTATGTGCGTGTATGCATGTATTTGTAAGTGCCCCTTGGAGATGAAAATTAGATAGATAGATAAACACACACATACACATATATAAAAATGTGTTGTTATGTGCCATTTAGTCAGAACTGACACATAAGGGACCTTTCAACCATTTACAGGTTTTCAGAAGCTGTAAATTGCATGGGAGGCGATTGTCCATTTTTTTCCCACAGAACAGCTGGCTGATTTAAGCTGCCTACTTTTGAGTTTACAGTGCAGTTGTTTGCCCATTGGGCCACTAGAACACCAGGTATAAACACACACGTATCATTGCTTCAATTTGTACTAAATTCCTAAAGTTTTTGACCTAGGAAATCAAGCCTTTGTCTTTGTTCCAGGAAAACTTTGACAAAGTCATGTCTTTATATTTTAGTACATGATCAGGAAAGGAGGCCTTTGAACCAGACAACTGATCTAACTATAAGTAGATTGTCCAACTTCTAGGAAAAAAATGAAGATAACACAACCCAAGACAGTGAGGATTAAATGAGTTAATTTAAAAATGGCAAATTATGGCACCTACTTTGTAACCTTCCTCCCCTTATTCATTGGCTGATGGACCTCTCCAGTGTACTGAGGAGCATGGTGGCAGTTTGAGGACCAAGGTGTGCCTGCTTCAGGGCATGGTATTTTTAATCAGTTGCTGTGCATCTGAGATTTGGACAGTGAATAAAGATGACAGAAGAAGAATTGATGTCTTTGAGCTGTGGTGTTGGAGAAGAGTGCTGAATATCCCATGGATGGCCAAAAGAATAAACAAATATGTCTTGGAGAAAGTGCATCCAGAGTGCTCTTTAGAGACAAAGATAATAAAACTTCTTCTCACATGCTTTGAGCATATTACTAGAGGAGGCTATTCCTTGGAGAGGGACATCATGCTTGGAAAAGTGAAGCATCACCAAAAGAGGAAGACCCTTAACCAGATGGATTGACACAATGACTGCTGCAGTGTGTCACAAATTGCGAGGATGGCTCAGCATAGGACAGGGTTCAGAACTATTGTTCATAGGGTTTACCATGTGCCATACTTGGCAGCACCTAACAACAATAATTAGTGAACTCTAGTGACTTATTGGTAAAGAATGATGCTGCATACTGAAAGGTATGCAGTTCTAATTCACCAGCTGCTCCATTGGAGAAAGATGAGCAGTCTCCTCTCATGCAGTTAACCACCTCAGAAAACCCTCTGGAGGGCCAGTCATGGGTCAGTTCTGTGCCATTGTCATATTTCTGAAATACTTGCGCCCTTTGCTGCAAACAGTGTCAGGCCATCTCATTGAAGGCCTTCCTCTCTTTCACTGACTCTCCTCCTTTCTAAGCATTGTGTCCCTTTCCAAGAAACATCCCCTTCTGGCAACGTGTCCACAGTATATGAGATGAAGGCTTGCTGTCCTTGCTTCTAAGGAGCACTCAGGTTGCACTTTCTCAAAGACATACCTGCTTGTTCTTTTGTTAGTCCACTGGATATTCACCATAACTCAAAGGCACCGCATCTTTTTCTGTCATCCTTATTCACTGTCCAGCATTTAGATGCATAGCAAGTGATTGAAAAAGACCATGGCTGAATCAGGTGCACCTTAGTCTTCAAACTGACATCATTGCTCCTTAAAAATTATTGATAGTATGCAGCAGTGAATGAATGGAAATCCAAAATCTCTGTAAATGCTCATTAAAATTATTTTTTTAAAAAAAGAAATCCAAAGCATAAACTATTAAAAATGGCACACTAGGAAAAAAATTATTGATAGTAATAATTTTGCAATGCAGTATTCTTGAAAATTATGTAGATTTAATTGTGTACAGTTTGCTGTTCATCAAGTGAATACAAGGACATGAGGGTAGTGTACCAGCAGCATTGCAATCATAACTCTTGTGCTTGGATTTTAATACAAGTAGATAATCGGGAGAGTAGTTGCTCTTTTCATAGATGAAGCCAGCCCTATTCAGAATGGTATGGCCAGTTGTCATGTTGGAATGGCATGCCACTACCTGTCTCCTACTTGAGCATCTATTAATGTGTTTAGTGGCCATTGGAGTGATGTCTTTGGTGAAATAGTCCTTTGACTATTTTATGTTTGAGCTGCATTTCCATTCATTAATT
>NW_006399758.1:17959027-17989984 GCF_000299155.1 Elephantulus edwardii | reverse complement strand
CTCACTAGCATTTGTTGCTTGCTGTTCTGTTAAATTTTGCTATTCTGACTGGGGTGAGATGATATCTCATAATTGTTTTGATTTGCATCTCTCTTAGAGTTAGGGATTTTGAACATTTCTTCATGTGCTTGTTGGCCATCTGAATGTCTTCTTTGGTGAAGTGTCTGTTCATATCCTGAGCCCATTTGTCAATTGGATTATTTACCTTTATCTTGTTGTGGTGTACTTTGTCAAAGTCTTACGCATTTTGGTAATTAGATTCTTACTGGATATATGATTTCTGAAGTTATTCTCCCAGTCAGTAACTTGTCTTTTCATTTTTTTGGTAAAGTTTTTAGATTAAACAGAAATTTTAAGTTTTTGTGAGATCTCATTTATTGTATCTTTTGCCATTTATACTGCCTTCTTATATTAGATAATCTGTCATTAAAAGCTAGGTTTGACAATATTACCTCTGCATTTTCTAATAAGAATTTTATGGTTTTAATTTTCATAGTTTTTAATCCATTCAGAATTTTTGTGTATAATCTAAGTCATAGATCTTTTTTTTTTTTTCATTTTTCTGCATGTGGAAATCTAATGTTTCCAGCAACATTTATTAAAGAGACATTTTGGTCCCATCAAAAGATCATAGTACCATTTTAAATCAGTTAATCATAGATGTGTGGGTTTATTTCTAGGCCCTCAGTTCTCTTCTATTGTTTTACCAGTACCAGGTTGTATTGGTTACTGTAGTTGTGCAGTGCAGTGAAATTTAAAATCATAGAATATAATTTCTCTTACTTGATTCTTCCCTTTCAACATTGTTTTAGCTTATTGGGGCCTATAGCAACTCTGTTTAAAGCTGGGGATTGTTTTTCATTTCAGTAAAGGTAATGTTAGAATTTTAATCAAGAGTTTGTTGACTCTTTAGATCAAATTGGGTAATACTGACATCGTTACAATATTAAGTCTTCCAGCCATAGAGCCTGGAGCATCTCTACATTTATTAGTATCTTCTTTAATCACTTTAGCAGTGTTTTCATGGTTGTATTTTCCATCCCTTGTTGGATTTATTTTTAGTTATTTTATTTGCTAAGATGCTGTTACTGGTATATGGAAATTTAACAGGTATTTGTTAGCTTTGGACCTTGCAACTTTGGCATATTCCTCTCTTAGTTCTCTGTATGTTGTTGTGTGCCATTGAGTCGGAACCAATCTGTATTTGACCCTCCAGCAGGTCTCCAGAGGCAGTAAATAAAACAGGAGGTGATTGATCTTTCTCCTGCAAAGCAGCTGGTGGATTTGAACTGTTTATCTTTGGACTGACAGTAAATTCCTTATGACAAAGGCACCATAGCTCCTTCTATGTAGTTCTTTAGATAGGATCACATTATCCAGGAATAGAAATAATCTTATGATTTCATATATGGATATATTTAACTCATTTGTTTTTCTTGTTTCATTGCTCTATCACTAGGACTTCTGATATTATACTGAATAAGAATAGTGTTGTGGCCCATTTCTTTTGTTTTTTATTTCAAAGAGAAAACTCAGATTTATTATAATGTTGGCTATTGGCTTTCATTTATGCTCTGAATTATATGGAAGAATTTATCTTCTAATTTAGTTTTCTTGAGAGTTGTTATCAAGAAAAGATATTGGATTTTATCAAATGCCTTTCAGCATTCATGGAGATGATCATGTGGTGAATTAAGTCTTAGAGGCATGTATTGTTATGGATATTTTGAATTATTCATGGTGTAAAGTGAATTATAATTCTTAGATTGATATGAATCTAATAGAACTTGTTTGATGAAAAGGAGTAATTTCAGAATGTCTCAAGTTGTTTCAAAATGCTGTTATTAAAATTAGCTTGTAAGTTTTAATTTGTATAGATTTTATTTGTGTTTATACAAGGTAGGATTTTTGAAGGAGGGACCCTAATGACACAGTGGTTAAGTGCTCTTCTGACAACCAGAGAGTCAGCTAGTCAAACCCTCTTCTTCGGAGTCAGACTTTCCAAGGTTGTGCTTATTTATGGATACAGATTGTCAATTTTTCTCCTGTGGAGAAGCAATTGGATTTGAACCACTAAGTTTATTTTAGCAAATGAGCACTTTAAACACTGCAAAAGTGAGAATTTTAAAGCACTCTATTAAAATTTTGGAAGCAGGAGTGGCATTTACTTCCTAAACAACATGCCTCTGGAAACTATGAACTTCAATAAAAGTCTAGAGTTATAGAAAGGCTTCAGGCCTTTTTTTCATAGGGTCGCTATGAGTCCTGCTTGACTCAATGGCCATTTACAACAACAGTTATAAAAAGTACAGCCTGGGTTCCTCCATAAAGATTACAGCCTAGGCAATCCTATGTAACAGCTCTATTCTGTCATCTGGTGTGGGGGGTTGCTATGAGTTGGAATCGACAGCACTCGACATCTAAAAAAATTGTGAGGGAATGACTTATAGGATAATTAAAGGTATACTCTCAATTTTAAGTCAAATGTGATCTTTATTTTATCACTGTGGAGCTAGAACTTTGAAAAACGGCTTTTGTATCCATCTCTTAGCCCCAGCTGGGGGCATGGCCTGCAGCACCTGCACTGTGGTCTTGCAAATCATCAACAACTTTTCCCCCTGACCAACCTCACCCTATACCCCCCCTTTTTTTTTAACTGAGCTTTTCCCATGTAATCAGCTACCAGGCTTACAAAAACCCTTAGAGTGAAGATATATATACACGTCTATAGATACATATTTATAGAGTTATTTTAAATAGAAAATAAATAGGGTTTCTCAAACTTGGTGAGTCTTAAATAAATATTAAATTCTATAAAGTAAACCCCACAATCATGAAGTACTTTTAGTGATTTTGTTTACATATTAGCTTGCAAATTATTTTCTGTGACAAAAGAAACAGTTAACTAGCTCTATATTGTTAGTTATACTTAATGTATGTGAACACTCTTTGAATAATATCACACCTTGAAAATTCATTTTTTGAATGAAATATATAAATGCTTCTGTTTTATAATTGATCACTTTCAAGTCTTAATGTTGCTAATTTGTTCTTTCTGAAGAGGAAATGAACTTTTCAGACCTATTTGAAAGTTCATTAATAAGTAAAATACTGTAAAATTATAGAATTGAACAGGGTTGTCTTAGTTATCTATTGTAAATTTTGTAAATCATGGTAAATTTTTCCAGAATTGGGCAAGTCCACTGTCAGGGACCTCTCCAAAATACTTAAGAGCAATGAAGCCAATTTGAAGACTAAGGTATACCTGGTTCAGGCCATGGTATTTTCAGTCACCTGCTATGCGTATGAGAGCTGGACAGGGAATAAGGATAACGGAAGAATTGAAGCCTTTGAGTTGTGCTGCATGAGAGTATTGAGCATCTTATAGATTGCCAAAAGAACAAATAGACATATCTTAGAAAAAGTACAGCCAGAGTTCTCCATAAAGACGGAGATGAAGAGACTCCATCTCTCATACTTTGGACATGTTGCTAGCAGAGGCTATTTCTTAGGAAGAGACATTATGCTAGGAAAGATGGAGGGAGAGTATAAGAGCAAGACCCTCAACCTCCAAAAAAAGATTGACACAGTGACTGCAGCATTGGACTCAAATATGTCAGAGATGATGAGGGTTGCACATGACAGGACAGGTTTAGGTCTGTTCATAGGATCGCTAGGAGTTGTATTCAATTTGATGGCACCTAACAACAACAAACCTTTATTGTCTTGCAGTCTGTTTGAATTAGAAGTTTTAAGTGCAGTGTCCTTGAATGTCTCTGGTTCAAGGTCTCTGACCATTTTTCACTCAAGCTGATCCCTGGGCTTTGGTCTGATCTGAAAGCTTTGCTGGGGGGAAGATGGGCTCTGGAAGCTCATTCATGTGATTCTTGGCAGTATTCATTCAGTTTCTGGTGAACTGTGAGAATGCCTCTTTCTTTCTGCCTGTTGGCTAGAAGCTTCCTTCACTTCTGTGACATCTCTCCATAGGGCAGCACAGTATATAGCGGCTAGCTTCCTTTCAAGCAAGTGAGTAAAAACAAAAGGAAGGGTGATTATCTAAAAAGGGAGTTTACAGATTTTTTGTAACTTGATCTTGAAAATAATACAGGATTATGTCTCCTGTATTGTATTTTACAGAGGTTAAGGATTATACTGCCAGTGCTAAAATCTACTGGTTTTCTCCACAAGGGAAAGATGAACAGTTTCCTGCCATGTGACTTATTGTGTCTGAAAATCTGCTAGAGGGTCAACTGTAGCTTAGTTCAGACTTGACGGTACACGACAAGAACAATACAGTAACCTACAACAAGAACTTAAAAAAAGGGTAAAAAACCCCTCAGCTATACAAGCTAATTTGGCCAAAGTTTACAATGTAATTGCCTGAAAAACTTGAACTGAAACTGATTTGCTGGTACCCGTGCCTTGTACTCAGTCTATTAGTGTCCTGTTCTCTCAGGAAATGTGAAATGATTAGAAAAGAGATGGAAATTGATACAGATACTGAGACCACTTGTAAGAAATAAAAAATGAACCTTCAGAGTAATTTTTAATTGACTTGGTTGTCATCTGGGGGAAATAAAGCCAAGAGGAGAGGATCCAGGGGGAAATACTCCTAGATGTAACAGTGGCTATGCGTCGGCATGGGGACACTGCGGGTGATTTTTTATGAAAATATTATGTGAAGTTTTCATGTGTATTTTATTTTTCTAACAATAAAAGTATAACCTTAGAGGAAAGAAGTCAGCTAGGTGATCTTACTGTGTTCTCTTTACCGAGAATACTTGGGCGTGTTTTTAGGAAGGAAACAAAGCTGTTTAAAATATCTTGGAGCGAGGGGAGTGAAACTACATTTTAAGACCCCCTCCCTTTTTTTTTGTAACCATCTTTACTTTTTTTGGATTTTAATACTCATGAGACAGAAGTGATTTTATACATTGCACATCAACACTGTTCAGTGTTAAGTTAGCCTTTAACGAACGATGTGCTTTAAATGAATTAAATTTAAGTTTTTGATGCTTAGTATGTGATTCTTGGTTACACAAACCTCTTTTGAAGCAGTAGGGCTACTGTGTTGGATAGCACAGATACAGAATAGCACAAGGTTACCATCCTCGTAGAAGGTTCTATACAGATATATATCAGTTCCATTTTAGATTTTATTTTAATCAAAGACGTGTTAAAATGCTAACCATTAAGGTAACTAAGTTGAACTTTATTTCTTCATTTTCATTTTCCAGTTTTTGGAGCCGTGAGGGATATAGCAGTTTGGTCAATATTGTCTTAACATGCTTCAGATAAATCAGGTGAGTTTTTATTAAGGCATGCTCTCCTTATATGGTATTTTGGCAGTAAATCGTAGAATTTTTTATTCTGCTTTTCTAGAACTATAATCTGACCAGTGCTTTTTAGAGCATACTGTTTCTTCATCAAAGGAGACTGACTGTAGAGCAGGTTAGGTTGTTCGAGGAGGCTAAGCCTTCAAAGTTGGTGACTTTTGAGTGTGCAGAACAGAAAGCCTGTCTTTTTTTGATATGACACCCCTCTGGGATTTGTTGGTGCGTGCAGATCTTGTGATAGTGACTTTGTTTTGTTAAGTGGCAATTCTGAAGGCTGAAAGCTTTTCTAGTGACAAATCACACTTGTGAAGTAGTTTTATTAGTGGGTTGAAAAGAGTTTCCTTTTCTAGAATACTAGGAAGACTACAAAGAAAAAGTGCTCTGCTAAATAAATCGCATCATATAATACCTTAGACTCACTGGGGTAGTATTTTCTTAATTCCTAGAATTTCTCTGAGAAGCTTACACATTTAATGTTATCTTTTTTAAACAAATGGGTTTTTACAGTTTAACTATAATATTAGAAAAGGCTTTTTTTATTGTAAACCAAGAGAGAAGTAATTAATTTCCTCCCCCCCCCTTAATTTGAAGCCATAATCCTGTATCTTCCTTTATCTTACTTACCTCATCTAAATCTCTTTCTGTGTATGACATACCATTTGCAAGCCAGGAACGTTGTAATTTTTATTTTGTCTAATCTTACTTCTGAACTCCAGACTCCTATAGCAAATACCAACTTGTTTTCTTAACTTGGTTGTCTTTGTACATTTAAGACCTAATATATACCAAAGAAACCATTGAAATATTCCCTTTACATTCTGGACTGTTTCTGTTTCTCACTTTGTCCAAGCCCATTGCAGCTGCAGGACCTCTGCAATGGAGATGATCTTTGCCTTTATCTCTCTTTATCGCCCCTATGCTTGGCTCACTTCTTGAGAGAACATTTGACTCCCAGAGTAGTTGATGCCCTCATAGAACTTTAAATTTCATGATATATGACATGTGCAGTTACATTCAAATATGCAGTTATTTAACATCTGTCTCCTTTGTTAGACAGTATGCTCTGTGAAAGCAAGATCTTTGCTTGTTTACTCATAGATCTCCAGGCCTACATCTTGTATATAGTTTTCATACATGTGCTGAATATGTGAATGAAAGATGATGCTAGGCTTAATTACTCAAGCAAGATCTCCATTTCTCGACAGTCACCACATAGATGTGCTGTAAGTTTTGATATTATAGGATGCTTGCATTGTAACAAATGCATTAACATTAACTCTCTTCCTTATAGGAAATTGTTTTGATTTTTCTCATTCTAGAAAATTTTCATGTGCAACCAGAACTTCTTTTATTAAAGATACTTAAGGAATATTAAAACTTCACTGTACGCAGTGCTTCCTTTAATTTTACAGAAGTTGCTGAAATCATCTATGGTGCTTCAAACACATGATTTGCAAGTTGTTGTAGGTGTGAAGTTGCTGCTAAATTATTTAATATAGAAACCTGCTATTAATAATACAGAGTAATTTATTTCTTTCCTCCCCATAAACGTATGGAAATGATCTTTATTTCTTACCAGCCACTTTATTGAAGATTATACATTTGTCCTTGTTAAGATTTACTAAGAAGCTGTGTCACATTGAATCAGGCAAACGATTTCTAGACAAACTTCTCCATGGCCAAAAGCAGTTTCCTGATGTGCTGGAAATAGCACATAGTGCTGGATATATACACATTTTGCATATAATAGATATGTATTCCTAAATTGGCTTATAGTATCTATCTTAATAATGTTTTCATCCCTCATAATACTTTAATATAAAAAAAAGTAAAAGGGCTTGAAAAATTATTTAAACTGACCTTCAACTTTGAAACAATTGAGAGCTTTAGTGTGATTTTTCATTTGTTGTTGTTATGTGCCGTCGAGTCGTTTCCGACTCATAGCGACCCTATACACAACAGCTCTAAACCCTGCTCTATCCTACAGTGTGATTTTTCAGTATAATCATATATTACTTAATGTCCATGATAGGTCATATGAAATAGGATGGTGTGTGATTTGGACATTATGTGATCACTGTTATTATGCAGTCCCTGGATTAGGAATGCTTTCCATTACTGCATCTGTCATTAAGTCAGGTTTGTATATAAATGGAACCGTTTAGGTATAGTTTGTATCTGATGTCAAATAGCCAAATGTTAACCCTAGTATATAGCCAATAATGTATGTACCTTTCTGTGCATAAAAAAACATTGAAAAGCACTTCCAGATACACTAAAATATAACAATACTGTAACAGTAACAATAATCTTCAACATAATACTGTAATAACAATAATAATATTTTGGTGTGCATTGCAAAGTAGCACTCATTTGTTATTGCAACAGTAATATGTAATGTAATAGATTGTGGAGTTTGAAACCACAGCAGCTCATGAGTCAATTAGATTTAGGGCTAAATTTTAATTGGGAAATCTTTAATTTTTTTTAACCACATCAACATTAACAGATACTTCTATATATGTTCCTAAAAGAATTAAAAATACTAAGCTAATCAATACTAAAATCTTCTTTGATATTAATTCTGCCTGGCATTATCATTATGGAATATGGCGATGCTTTCTGTTTTATTACAGTGATGATAATATTTCTACCTTTAAATTGTGGTTTTCAATTGTGGGTTTTTTATGTTTATTATACATGCGCTTATTTTCTATGTTGTAGAAAAATTTAGGTGCTTAAAAAATTAGGTATTAAAGCAAAAAAGAACAAAATAAAACAGTTCCACTATTTTTTTACAGAGATAATCACAGCTAACATTTATGGGTGTATACCTCTAGTTATATTCTGCGCAGGTATGTTTTTATGTGAATATAAGTTATTAATACTGGGATGAGATATAATGTTTTGAAATGATTTAATAATTCAGTTTGGTGTAGGTAGTACTAAAATTTATTTACACAACCACTTATTGTTGGACAGATTTTAATCTTGTTAGAGCTATGGTCAATTTTTTTTTCTCCAGATAAGGAATAATTGGTCTGAACATATGTAGATTTCAAAAATATTTAATGTATATATACAAAAACCCCACCAAATTAGGTCATCCAAAAGTCTGTGAAAATGTCTTTTTTTTGTACTTTCTTTACAAATTTTTGTTCTTTGCCAATTTGTCTGACAAAAAGTGGTACTTTTAATTTGCATTGCAATGATTTGTTTGTATTTGATTCTTCATTGTGTTTGCATTTTGTGAATTGCTTATTTGTGTTCTCTGTCATTTCCCCCAATTTTTTATTTTTGAACAAATTATTTGGATTATTTAGTGTTTAAAAAGAATTCTTTTTACTTTTTTTTCATTATTTAGTAAATAACTAATGAGAATCTCCTTGTTTCTGAGAGGTGCTTTGGCTGATAGAGGGAACTCTGGTGGCATAGCTGGTGTGGAATGTCACTGCTAAGCCAAACACTGTGCCTGTGGCTCCATGAGAGAAAGACAGGCAGTCTTCTCTGTGATTTTTAGCCTTGAACCCTACATGGAGGATAAGGTCTGAGTTGGTATGAGCTTTTCGTTTGTTTGTTTATTTATTTTTTTTTAAGTAGTCTTGTTACTTTCAAAGAAGTTGGCTGGTAGGTGTTTGAACCTTAAGCTATGGGAAGCTATATGAAAGGCCTGACTGCAGTGGAATAAGAACAGGCAAGGATAAGACAAAATTTAAGTGCTAGTGAAGTACGTGAACTCTGTTAAGACAAGATGGAACCAGATATTGTAGGATGTTACCCCAAAATATAAAGCCCCAAGCTATTATGATCAAGAACAAAAGTCTAGATAATAATCTAGATAAAGGATAATATACATATCTCACAGGTTTTCTTGTTAGGAATAATTGCAAGTGACAAAGAGAAAATGCTTAGTCTTGTCCCAGTATATTGCTACTCCTACTAGTATTAATATTAATATGGCTGTTGCTACCTGGCTCTGAAGATTGGTGAGAAAGGCAGGCAGACATCTAGGCAGGTTATTGATAGATTTTTGTTTGAGGAGAATGAATCACTTGGACAATCTCTCAGGCCCAGGCTGGTTTTGAGTACTTTCCTCTTTCTTGTTATGGCCACCAGAAACTCCCATTTCTTCTTTTCTCTTAGTATTTGGTTCTGTTATCTACTTTTGGTATTTTTAAAATACAGATTTTGGCTCTTTAGAAAGATCTTCTCATTTTCTCCTTTGCAGCCATAGAATAGTAAACTTCCTTTACATCCATAAAGGAGAATGAATATGTAAGAGGAACTTTAGGATTCTGCCAAATAATGTTTCTCAGTCAATGTTAAAAAGTTTTTTGTTCTCCAAGTTCACATGTAGAGAGTTGGTAATGATACATGGGACATTGGACAGAGTCCTTTGAAGGCTCCCAGTGATTCCAAGTAACTCAGTTGTGCGCCAGAACAAAATCCAGTGTTATCTAAAGCAATACAAAATAATTTAGAACCCAGCAATATAAAACTCATCCAATAAAAAAAAAGAAGATGCTTTCAAATAAAGCAGAAAAATACATTGACGCCCAAATATATAGTTACATAAATAAAAGCAGTAGCTACTGTGACTGTTTATGTACAGCTAAATGGAAGAGCAACAGTGTCAGTCTAGAGACTAAGGTGCACCTGATCCAGGCCATGATCTTTGGAATTACATGCTGTGCATCTGAGAGCTAGACAGTATCAGAAGATGATAGAAGACAGATTGATGCCTTTGAGTTATGGTGCTGGAGACGAGTGTTGAACATACTGTGGACTGCCAGGAGAACAAACAGATCTGTCCTAGAGAGGGTGAAAGTAGGCTGCTCCCTGGAGGCAAACATTTTGAAGCTCCATCTGCATACTTTGGGCATGTGGCCAGGAGGGACCAGTCCTTAGAGAAGGAAATCATGCTTAGAAGGGTGGAGGGACAGTGCAGGAAAGGAAAACCCAGAATGAGATGGATTGACTCAGTGACTGGAAGAATGGAATTAGGTCTGTTGGAGATGATGAGATTGACACAGGATAGGGCAAGGTTCAGAGCTAATGTACATAAGGTCCCTATGAGTTGCAGGTGATTCAATGGCACATAACAACAACAACAACAACAACAAATACCTGGTAGAATTTAGTTCTTTAGTTTGACAGTTTAGTTGGACAAATAATGTGAGTAGTGCTTCTATTCTACCTCCTACTTTGTTGCAAATTTTCTGCATTCTTAAAAGCTAGTGAGCACCCATCCAAGGTGCAGTAATTTGTCTCTACACCCGGGGAAACAGAAGAAGAACAGGAGCAGGATATATGGACTGGATGGCTAATTGCCTCCATAAACAGTTGCCTCCTTTGCTATGAGACCAGAAGAACTGGAAGGTGTGTGACTTCCATTACAGAGTGTTTTGATCATGAGTTCTGTAAGGGAAAGAATATAGAATAGAATTTGAAATTCTCATGAACATTAGATTTTCTGGAATCATGGAGAGTAGATGATCCCCCGAAACTTTTGTCTTTAGATAATCTTTAAATTTTAAATGAAAAATATACCTTAAAGTCAGCTTAACACCAAAGATTATTTTAGATATGCTAGTGAAAAAGCTCTCCATCAGTTTATGCTCTTTTTAAGGAAATATCTATGTGTGATCAAATTAAAAACAACTTGAAAGATTAGATGGGATCCTTAGGAGACAAGAAATTTATGTTTGTGAGGGAGGAGGAATCCAGAAGAATATGGTAGTACAACTTAAAAATGCAATTAGGTCAATAAATTATATATTCAGAAACAGTTAAATGGCATATACCTTGCGATATGCTCAGAAGTAAAATGAAATTTAAATTAGAAAAAAAAGAGAGAACAGTGACTTTTAAAGCACAATTTCATTTCCAGGGTGCTATTTTTGCCGTGTGAGATGACAAAAAGACAATGTCTGATGTAGGATTCTTGTAAAAACAAAAATCACAAAAGAATGAAAGTGAAAACATAACCCATGACCAGGTTAAAAAAATCATTTAATAGGAAGAGGCTCAGAAATGACAAGGATGATAAGGACATAAATTATTTAAAAGTTAAGAATATGGAAAAAGATACCATACTAACTCTAGCTAAAAACTTAAGAGTTAATCATATTTATATAGGTAATTACTATAACCTACTAAAAAGTAGATTTAGCATAAGGGACATTACCAGGGATAAAGAACATAGTTTCTTAATGATAAAGAGGTTAGTTAATCAAGAAGACTTAAGAATCCTGAACATGATCTTTTGCCACTTCTTTGTTTTTGGAGAATGACCCTTTCTTTCTGGGGCATCTTTTCTGAAAAACCATCTTTACTTTCACCTTAAGAAAGAAAAAAAGAATCCCAAACATTTATGGCCTAATTACAGATCTTCAAGTACATGAAGATAAAATTTATAGATGTGCAAGGAAAAATGATGAATCCATAATAATATGTGTTTTAATATCACTTCTCAATAATTGACACTATTATTTTCTCAATAATATCAGCTCAGTATTGTAAATTGTTAGACAATCATTAAACATATGTTGTTAGATGAGAGAGTCAGTTTGCAGAATCAAAATACATAAAAGGGAGGAAAGCAGTGACTGAAAGGAAATTCAGACACAAGTTAATCTTTAAGAAAGGGTCAGGGTCAGGAGACTCAACTCCTCAGGAAGGAGAAGAGCTCATATTTATTAGCTGTCTCAAAGAGCAAGTAAAGACAAACAGCTTTGTTTTTTAATTCCTTAGCAAGCAGCCAACTTGTTAATGCCACTGTATCCAGTAACATTGTGTGTAGAGACATTGACTTGGTCACTTTAGTACTTCCTCATTTTGCTGAGTTCTTGCTTATCCTGTGTAAATGGTCTGCCCTTTTCACATGATCATGGCACAAGTCTAAATCTCAGCATGAAAGTTCCTCTCCAGGGTGGTCTCCAACAGTCAGATGTCCTCAATTTGGTTCTGACTTTTAGCAAAACTCTATACAGCAGACCAAAATATTGCCTCGTCTTGTGCCATCGTCAGTCATTGATGTGTTTGAACACATTGTTGCATCCACAGTGTCAGTCCTTCTCTTCAAGGGTTTTCCTTTCATTTGTTGACCCTCCTTTTTACCAGAGGAGCTCTCATGCCTGGTCTGTAGGGATTATGCTGCTAACCCAGAGGCAGAGCTTTTCTGTTGTTTCGAATCCACCAGATGCTCCAAAGGAGGAATAAGAGCAGTTTCCTTCCATGGAATTTATAGCCTCTGAAACCCTACTGGAGGGTTTGCTATGAGTCAGTGCCCACCCAAAGACAGTGAGTTTGTTTAATTAGTTCTTCTTTACCAAGCATGATGTCTTTCTTCAGGGACTAGCCTCTCAAACACATAGTGTATTTAAAGAACACTATCAGACATCTTGATCTGATTGCATTTATAGAATACTCCATCCAAGAAGAGCAGAGTATATGTTTGTTTACATTTAGAAATAGATTCTAGACCATAAAAGAAGTCTTAATAAATTCAGAAGGTCCTCTAAAGAATGCTCTCTGATTAAAAAGGAATTGAATTAGAAATTTTACCATAAATATCTTGTGAAAAGCTCCAAATATTTGGAAACTGAATAACACATTTTTATGTAAAGAAAGGGAAATGATAATATATTTTATAATGAACAAAAATGCAAGCACAGCATTTCAAAAGATGCAGCTAACATAGTACTTGAGGGGTAAATTGATAGCACTACATGCCTACGTTATAAAACAAAGGTCATAAATAATCCCAGAGGCACACAGTTCAAATCCACCAGGTATGCTGCTGGAGGAGGAGGGGAAACCTCCTCCTGAACCAGTCAGATCCAATTTGACGGTACACACACAAAGAACAATAGTAATAATTTTTTTTAAAAAGAAAGGTCATAAATAGGGGTCTAGAAAAAGAAGAGCAGATTTATTCCAATGTAAGCAGACGAAAATCAAACCGAAGGCATTGCTGTTAAGTTGATGCTGACTCAGTGAGCCTGTGGGGAAGCTGAAACTGTTTCTGAAGCTGTAAATCTTTACAGGAGCAGACTTCTTCATCTTTTTTTCTTGAGTGGCTCATGCATTTGAACTGCTGACCTTGATGTTAGCAGCCAAGAATTTTTAATCACTAAGCCACTAGTGCTCCTTAAACAGAAGAAAGAAAATAATAAAGCAAAACCTAGGGGGAGGGGAGAGAAGGAAAACTGGTAGAACTCAAGCTGGTTCTTTGAGAACATTGAGAACATTGATAAACCTCTAAGCCTACTGATTAGGAAAAAACCAAATTACTATTATCAGGACTGAAAGATGATATGACATATTGTTGACACATAAGAATAATAAAGGTTTTTGAGAATACTTTTATGCTAATGAATTTGACAACTTATATGAAATGGGCAAATTCTGATAAGATTAGATATTAAGGCTCATTCAAGAAGAAATAGATAACATGAGTATGTCTATAAATATGCAAGAAATGGTAACTGTAGTGTAAAATCTTCCCACAAAAAGTTGCAGGTCCAAATAGCTCCCTAGTTAATTTTATTAAACACTAATGAATGAGAAAATACTAATCTTCTACATACACTTAAATAGATTGAAGGGCCTATGTTAACAGCTTCAGTTTGCTTTGCTCCACAGTCAACACTCTTGGTACCAGCATCCAGGAAATCATTGCATTGGGAAAGCCTGCTGTCAGGGACCCCTCCTGAGTACTGAAGAGCAACAGTGTCAGTCTGCAGATTAAGGTGTGCCTGATCCAAGCCATGGTCTTCACACTTACTTGCTATGCATCAGAAAGTTGGACAATGACTAGGGATGATAGAAGGAGAACTTATGTTTTTGAATTGTGGTGCTGGAGAAGAGTAATGAATATACCATGGACTGGTAGGAGAATGAACAGATTTGTCCTGGAGAGGCTGAAGCCAGGCTGCTCCTTGGAGGCAAGGATTTTGAAGCTCCATCTGACATACTTTGGGCATATTGCAAGGAGGAACCAGTCCTTGGAGAGGGATGTCATGCTTGGGAAGGTAGAGGGGCAGTGCATGAGAGGAAGACCCTTGATGAGATGGATTTACTCAGTGACTCAGGTAATGGGGGTAGGTGTGTCTGAGGCAGTAAGATTGGCTCAGGATAGAGCAGGTTTCATAGCTGTTGTATATAGGGTTGTTTTGAGTCACAAGTAACTCAATGACACATAATAACAACAATAACAATAATGCAAGTGTTATCTGGAAACTAAAACCAAACAAAGACTACAAGAAAATGATAGACTAATGTTCCTTATGAGCATAGATAAAATATCTAAACAAAATGTCAATGATGAGACATTAAAATTCAATGCAACATTAAAATTATCATGTTAGGGATACAAACTTGGTTTGACATTCTAAAATCAATCAGTGTGGTGTATTTGAACAGCCAGGGAAAAGCTGCTTCTCTCTTAGCAGCAAAATGGGATAAAACTGTTCTGATTCACACATGACCTAATTATCTAGGTAGAAAATCTGAAAAGAGTCTTTCTAAAACAAAAAGTGATGTTAGCAAAGTTGCATGATAAAACAAGATCTATATACAAAATCCAATTGTATTCTCTTTTTTTAAGAGAAATGAATAATAAAATATTAAAATAAAACATCTATAATGACAATGTATTTATGGATAAATCTGAAGAATATGTTAAAATTCAGAAGTATAATGTATTGCTGAAAGAAATTATAATATCACTAAGGACACTGAGAGAGATGTTTGTTCATAGTTTGAAAGACTATGAACAAATTTAACATGGTTTGAAATGTTAATTTTCCCTAAACTTACTCCTTACCTTCAGGGTAGTTAGATCTGCTCTAAATCCAAAGACCAGAAAAATTGTTGTCTAGTTGTGTCTGACTCTTAGTCAGTGACTTTAAAGGAAAAGTATGGTGTTGCCCTGTAAGATTTGTAAGATTCTAATCTTTATGGTGAAGCTTAATCTTATGAATTGAAGCTCAACTTCAAGAAGACAAAGATTCTCACCACTGGACTACTTGGCAGCACCATGATAGATGGAGAAGAGATTGAGGTTATTAACAATTTCAGCTTTCTTAGCTCCAGCAATCAAGACAAATCAAAAGATGAATTACTCTAGGGAAAGCTGCTGTCAGGGACCTCTCAAAAGTGCTGAAGAGCAACAATGTCATTCTGGAAACTAAGGTATGCCTGATTTCAGGTTACTGTCTTCGCAGTTACTTGATATGCATCAGGACAGTGATCAAAGATGACAGATGAAGAACTGATGCCTTTGAGCTGTGGTGCTGGAGAAGAGTATTGAACATACCATGGACAGCCAAGAGAACAAACAGATTCATCCTGGAGAGGGTGAAACCAGGCTGCTCCTTGGAGGCAATGATTTTGAAGTGCTGTCTCACATGTGTCCCTGGAGAGTGACATCATTCGTGGAAGGGTGGAGGGACAGCAGAGGAGAGGAAGACCCAGATAAGATGGATTAACACAGTAACTGGGATGATTAGGGCAGATATATTGGACACAGTGAGCCTGGCTCAGGATAGGGAAGAGTTCAGAGCTATTGTAATAGGGGCATTATGAGTCTCAGGTGTTTCAATGGCACATCAACAACAACTGTGATCATGTTGTCAAGAGAGGCCCAGTCTTGGTAAAAGACATCATGCTGGCAAAGCTAGAGAGTCAGTGAAAGAGAGGATGACCCTTAATGAGGTGGATTGACATAATGACTGTGATGAATACAAATATCAGGGCTAAATGCTTTCTGCAACATGAAGTCATTACTATTATTTATGAATGAATTCTGTAGTATTGCTATTATGGATTGAATCTCAAGAATACTATGTTGTGAATCCTAGTCCCTGTGCTTGTGGTTATAATCCCATTTGGGAATAGGTTCTTTGATATGTTAATGGGGCAAGATTGGTATAGGGTATATTTTAAAGCACTATTTTTGACATATGAAAAAGATTAAAAATACAAGCTGGCACAGATTAAAAACATGATGGGCACATAACAACACAACAACAAGAAACATGAAGAATTCTTACATAAAGGGCCAGCAGGAGATGCTAAGCATGTGAATATTGCCTAGGAACTAAAGCTCAGAAGAGACAAGGATCTCCTCCAGAGTCAATAAAGGGGAAAAGCCTTACTTTAGAGTAAGTGCCCTGAGAACTGCAGGCTTAGTGGTCAAGAATCACACTGCCAACACAAAGGTACATGGTTCTAATCTGAAAGCTGCTCTGTAGGAGAAAGATGGACAGTCTCCTTGTGTGCAATTAACTGCCTCTGAAAACCCTCCAGAGGGTCAGCAATGGATTGGTTCTCACTCCACAGTGCATAATAGCAAATAACAAACTGTGAGACTTAGTGGTAAGGACTTGGGCTGCCATGCAGAAGGCATGTAGTTCTAATTCACCAGCTTCTCCTCAGGAGAAAGATGGACAGTCTCCTTTTGTGAAGTTTACAGCCTCTGAAAACCTGCTACGGGGTCAGCTATGAGTTGGTCCTGACTTAAACTATCCACTGTGCTCTTTCTGGTATAGCAATAGTGGAGAACTAAAGAAAATAAGGATACTTTAAAATGAGTACACATTATTGTCAGGAGGGGCTAGTCCTTGGGAAAGGTGGAGAGTTAGAGAAAGAGAGAAAGACCCTCAACAAGATGGATTGACTGCACAAATGGACTAGAGCATGTGGGAGATCATGAGGCTTGTGCAGGGTATTACAAGGTTCAGATCTCTTTAGACAATAGCTAGGAGTTATCGATTTGATGTCACATAACAACAGCAAGCATTAGGAAGAGTTCTTGTATAAAGGGCTAAAGCATCTTTCTTAATGATCCAGAAAATAACATCATAGCTAGAACTCTCGTTTGTGCTTTTCATAGTGCAACTTGAAAAAAATATTGACGTAAATATTAGTGATTGTATCTAAAAATGGAGGTGGGTTTTTTTTTTTCAAGTTGAATAGATTTTCTTTTAAGAGAAAGTACTGTTAAAGATTATAACATTGGGTTTGTGAAAGCTAATAAAAGTAAAGATGATGGTAGGAGTATGCCTCATTTCCTTTTCCAGTGTTAACCATATTTCTGATTTTTTGTGCTTCTTGAAACAGTTTATTATGCTGATGAGAACATGAGATCTGAAACCAGACAAACCTAATTCATTTGACTTTCTACAAGTGAACAAAAGCCATTCAAAATGTAGACTTCCCCTGCCCCCCATCTAAGTGTATTCTTTAGACCATTAATAGTAAGTACAGTGTAAGATAGAGCTCTGCTGGTGTAGTGGTAAGAAGCTGTGCTGAAATCCCCAAGGCACATGGTTCGGGTTCACCAACTGCTCTGCAGAAGAAAGATGGGCAGTATCCTCCTGCATGATTGATTAACTACTTCTCAAAATCCTGTGAAGAATTAGCTGTGGGTTTTTTCCAACATGATAGTACAAAACAACAACAGTATAAATATAGGACAGCACTTTTCAGTTAAATCTCATTGGCAGTGTTTAGAAAGGTATATAACAATTTAAGATGGTTGTTAAATACCCAGAAACTCTGATGGTACGGTGGATAAACATTACCCCAAAAGTCATTGTTTTTAACCCGTGAGCTTCTCCAATAGAAGTAGCACCTCTATCCTTTGTTGCTGGCCTGTTGGAAATCTCAAAGATGTAGGGGTGTGGGGGGATACATAGGAATACACAGAGTGATTGTCTCAAAAAGAATTAATTGACACCAGAAAATTTCAGAAAATACCATATGAACAAGAGCCGATGGTACCAAAGAAGAAGTTCAAGATGAACTGAAAAGACTGGGGGGGGGAGTCCCCAGGAATTGATGTGGCATCAGTTATTAAGTTTCAGCTAAAGATACATCCTTGGACATGCTCATCAGTCTGTGCTGGGAAATTTGGGAGACAGCTAATTGGCTGGCTGACTGGAAGAGATCCATAATTGTTCCCATTCCCAAGATTGGTGATCCAACAGAATGTGGAAATTACTGAATAATATCATTAATATCATGTGCAAGCAAAATATTGGCTGAAGATCATTCCAAACCAGCTACACAGTACATTGACAGGGAACTGCTTAAAGTTGAAGCTGGGTTTAGAAGAGCCTGTGGCAACAGGGATATCATTGCTGATGTCAGATGGGTCCTGGCTGAAAGCAGAGAGTACTGGTGTGGTTGGTTCCTCCCCCCACCCCCAAAAACGACATTATTTTATTTTAAGAAAAAAATTTATTGACTGTTTAAGGGTATTTGTGTAAATAATAACAAATTATGGCTATAATGGGAATCCCAGAACACTTAATTGTGCTCATATGAAACCTCTACATAGATCAGGAAGCTGTTGTCTGAAAGAACAAGGGAACACTATGTGGTTTTAAATCAAGAAAGGTGTGCATCAGGGTTGTATCCTTGCTCCATATCTATTCACTCTGTAGCTAAGCAAATTACTTGAGAAGTTGGACTGTCTGAGAAGAATGTGAGATCAGGATTGGAGAAAGACTCATCAACAACCTTGATGATGTTATGTGCATAACACAATTTTGCTTGATGAAAGTGAGAAGGACTTGAAACTCTTGCTGTAGAAGGTCAAAGACTGTAGCCTTCAGACTACAGCCTTCAATATGGATTACAGCTAACATTAAGAAAACAAAGATCCACACCACTGGGCCAATACGTGATATAATGGTAGAGAAAAGATTGAGGTTGTCATTGATTTCTTCCTGCTTGGATCAACAGTCACCACCTTAGGTACCAACACTCAAGAGATCAGGAGACATATTGCATTGGGCAAGTATGCTGTCAGGGACCCCTCCAGATTAATTAAGAGCAATGATGTCAGTGTGAAGACTAAGGTGTGCCTGATTGAGGCCTTGTCCTTTCAGTCACTTGCTGTATATCTTAAAGCTACAAGGTAAATAAGGATGACAGAAGAATTGATGCCTTTCAGTTGTCCGATAGACTGCCAAAAAAACTAACAGATATATCTTGGAGAAGGTACAGCCAGAATGCTCCTTGAAGGCAAGGGTGACAAAGCATTGTCTCACATACTTTGGACATGTTGCTAGGAGAGACTATTCCTTGGAGAGGGACATGCTTGGAAAGGTGGAGGATTGGCAAAAGTGGAAGACCCTCAACAAGATAGAGTAGCTACAGCATTGCAGTCAAGTGTGTCAGAGATGATGAGGATGACACAGAATAAGACAGCATAAAGATCTGTTTTTCACAGGGTTGCTGTGAGTCATATGCAACTTGATGGCACTTAACAATAGCAAGCTGTTCCAAGGAAGAAAGTCAGCTTCCACAAAGACCTGCCACCTTGGAAACGCTGTGTGGCAGTTCTGCTCTGGCCACTGGTCAGTATGAGTTGGAATTGACTCAGTGGCATTGGGTTTCCTTGTTTTTTTGTTAAATGCCCTTGAAGTTTGCTATACATACTAAAATCATTCTTACGTGAATGAATGTCTTTAGATACATGAGTACTATTAAGTTAAGAGGCTGCTTAAATTGAAAGATGGCTTCCCTGGATCAGTTTGTTGGGTATACGTTTGTGTATGTGTATACATGCATACACTAAATCCAAAAAAACCAAGCTAGTTGCCATTAAGTTGACTGTGATTCATGCTGATCCCTAATGTGTTGGAGTAAACTGTTGTGGAATGGCTGAGTCTTTGTAAGTTGCCAGACGTTTTCTTCTGTGGCTTCACCAAATGAATATGATCTTCCAACTCTCCGGTTAAAAAAGGAATGTGTTAGCATCTGTGCCATCCATAGAGTTCACCTATCTGTTGTCACATGCACACACAGAGATACAAGAAGAGAATAAAATAGATGAGATGGAGTTGAAGAGATTTACTCACACAGTATTGGGCCTAGTAAATATGAAATCCGTAGGATAGGCTGGTGGGCTAGAAATTGAGGAGATAGTTGATGTTGCAGCCTTGAATTAGAAATTCATAGGGGAGACTGAACAGGCAGGCATGCTGGAAACTCTGAATTTCATGAGGCACAAATTTTTCTTTTCTAGGAAACCTCAGTTTTTGTTTTTAGAACCTTTAAGAAATTGGATAGACACAGTCACATTACTGAATGTCATTTCCTTCACTGAGAATCAACTAATGATACATTTTAATCACATCACCACAAACTTTAATTGCAACTTCTAGAATGGTATTTGACCAAACTGTTGTCTCTGTAGTCAGGCTAAATTGACATATGAAATTCACCACCACAGCTGGTGGGATAGACTGTAAGGTGACTTTCCTAGCAATATCTTTGGCTGGGTATTATTTTTGAAAAGTTGATACTTTTAAAGTTTGTCTTTTCATGTTTTAGTGCTTTTTCCCCCCTTGGTATTACCTCTCAAACGTTTTGTAGTATTCTACCTGCATTTTCCAGAATGTCCTCTGTGTATGTGCTTCCTCGTGCATCTGAGCTTTTTTCCCTTTCCCCCTCTTGCTAGCTTGGTAGATTTCTATTTTCCTTAACTAATTCAATCATCTTTTAAAACCTGCCTTCCTATGCCCCTGTACTTAAAAGAGTAAAATACCAGCCTTGTTTGTAACACCATACTGTAGTTTGTGTCTGTCTTTAGTTTTTAAAATTCCAACTTCTTGAAGAAGGCTTTTTTTCTCTGAAAATGGAGCATTTTAGTTAGAGGACTGACGTCCCAAAGAATCCAGGCCATTTTCTAGATAAATAAAAATAAGGTGATGGGAATATATCTATATTTTGTTGTATTTGCGGATACTATTGCTAATCTATTTTTAGCAATGTTTCTTGTCAGAGTTACAGAGAGTTAAGTAGAAACCAATTTTTCTATCAACAAAAGCAGAATATTTCACATAAGTATGACAAATGTCAAATTTATATCACACATGGGAGATTTTTCATTGGGAGCAAATTATGATGTTACAAGTGTGTGGAAAAAACTACAAACAAATACTGTTCCAGTAATAGTAAAGACCTACATCAAGTGTCCCGCAAACTACCCTCCCTCCCTCTTTGTTGCTTCCATGTCTTAGAAAGGGTCAGGACTATCCTCTCACATGCATTTCACTGAGGTTTATCACCAACTAGAAAGCTTCTAATTTATTAAATTTTAAGGGTTTAGACTTAATTGCAAAACTTTCCCAGAGTAAAATCTGTATGCACTTAAAAAGTTCCAGTCACAAGTGTTCTTTTGCATTTATGTTACTTCTGAAGCAGTGTCAGAATTAATGGAGAGGGTGGTGAGGGGAGAAGCAGACAAATAACTTAGCAAAAGGTAACCACCAAGTTGAATACAAATTAAAACAGTGGTGGGATACCATGTCCCAGCCATCAATAATAAAAAGCAAATTAAAACATTAGCTGGATGCCACTTTTCAGTCATCACCTAATAAAAATGAAGAAAACTGCTGCATATTTTCAAAGATGAGGGGGAGTGGGACCACCCATGCTGCCTGGTGAAGGGAATTTGATACCATTGTTTTGAGAGCAGTTTGGCAGAGGATTTTCACTTGTCACGGTGAAGAATTGCAGGCAATCTGTATGTCTTTCATTGAGGGAATAGATGAATTGTGGTATAATACAGTGATGGAGGTTACTCAGAAGTCATGAACAACACCTATATAAGTTAACATCTCAAAAACACAAGAATGAAAAATTTGTGAATACCTGTGTTCATTGTAATCCTATATGTGAATACAAAACCATGTGTATCAAACTATGTATTCATGGTCATAAGTATATATTTCAGTATGTTTAAAAAGATCAGAGAGATGCTTTCTAAATTAATCAGTGGTAGTTTATAGAAAAGATAAAGGATACTTAACTGGAATGGAATAGATTTTTAAAAGAAATAAGCCAGCAGTCATGGAAAATATGAAATAGTTCTGGGTAGATAGCAAGTATATGGCATTTTTTTAATTTTATGAGTAAAGTTATGATTATCACGTTACTGTGCTAATATTTTTGAACGGGAAACTTTCTAGGATAAATGAAATATTTTAAAGTCATTAAGCATGCTGTTATATATATGAAATATGTATACACAAATATATATATATATATCAGTACTGGGTACTTAGAAAAAAGGTACTGTAATGTAGTCTTTATATATGATATGTGTTTCTGCCTCATATAATTGAAGATGTTATATGATTTAATTTTTTTATACAATGTTCATGAAAATATTCCAAATGTACAGTGTAACGTCACTCTAAAATAAAGTAAAAACTACTTTTTCTCCATTTTGTTAAGTCATTCTTCACAAAAAAACTTTACAGCCTTTTTATTTGCAGCTTTTCTCCAAGATAAAATGGCAACCCCCAAAGAGAAAACTCCAGTGTGTCTGGTAAATGAGTTAGCCCGTTTCAATAGAGTCCAACCTCAGTATAAACTTCTGAATGAAAGAGGGCCTGCCCATTCAAAGGTAAGGTTTTTGAAGAGAGGTGGTGAGATGTACTTAAAAACTATCACCTTTATACTTTCAGTTCTAATTGTACTTTGTTCTTGAGAATGAGGAGAAGCAGTGTCTGGTATGAAGGTTTCACTTCTGTAGCAATAATTGAAATTCGTAGTTTTTTGTGGTTAACAAACCTTTTTCAGATGCTGACCTTCATAAAAATCTTAACACTATGCTCTGGGGATTTTTAAATTTCCGTTTTATAAATTAAACTCTGATGCTGACAGCTGACTGACCTATGGTTCTTATTGGCTACTAGCATTTGAACCTGTATTCTTTGCCTCACAAGTCCAGTGCCATAGCTACTAATATAAATGTGAGGTTATAGTAGGTATAACAATTATTTCCCTAACAAGCTACTCTTTTTCAATGTGATATTTGATTCCAAGATAGATTATTTATGAAAGTTGAATATATCATTATTGCTATTATCTGTATACTCAAATATAAATTGTTCTTTTAAATTAAAAAAACTGTTTATCGATAGCCATACATATATGTTACATATATACATGTTACAGGAATGTCTGTATCTAGTACTTTGTATAGTTCTGTTATCTGCTTGGAAAATTTCAATTGTGCTTAATTTTGCTTGCAAAGTTCTTAATCTTGGAAGTTGTGGTTGTAATGACAGGTTTTTGCATATTGTCAGATGTGTGGAAGCTGTGGGTTCTGTTGTTGTTAGGTGTTGTTGAGTTGGTCCTGACTCACCATGACTTTAGTATGTATTATGTTGCCTAGTCTTGCACTGTTCTCACAATCATTGCTCTGTGTGCGCCTCTAAGAATTGATTAATCCAGACCAATCCTTCTTCATGCACAGCGGTCACTTGTGGTTGCTGTGAGGCTGAACACTGTGGAGCTCCCCGATTAAAACAAGCTGGGAAGGAGGAGTGGCATCCACTTCCGTAATAGCTTGCCTCCGGAAACCCTATGAACCTGAAAAGAGGATGAGAGTCACCAAGCGTCGAGGACTCTCTTTCATAGGGTCACCATGAGTTGCCTGCGACTTGACAGCACTTAACAACAACAACAATCCTTCTTCATAAAGTGCTTGGCTTTGTGTTTATAGTATTGTTTATTGACATCTCACTCAAAACAAGGAAAAGAAGAGGATTCTAAAAGAATCACCTTTTTTTTTATCATTAGACCCTTTTATGAAGGATTTATGGTCAGCAATTTGATTTGTTGATAATTTCACTTTTACTAACATTCTCTAACAAAATGGTCCTTTCGTTTATTCTAACCTTCTGACCCTTTCATATCAACTCTCACCTTTAATCATTTTGAACTGGTTTTTTTTCTGAATTTTATTCTTTTTTCATATCTCTATGTTTTTGTCTGTGTGGCAGTGTTCTCTATGCATTAAAAGCCTTTTTGTTTTTATTCACATTTAATACTCATTTTATATTTCGCCTTTCCCAGAGCTCCATGAAACTTCTGATCCCCCCAGTGGAATTCTAGCAAGGCTGCCTTTGTTCACCAAGTTGTGGAACAATGACACATGTTAGTGGTTGTTCTTGGGCTAGACTGAGTTCTTTAGGGTGTGTTCTGCTCATCTGCTTTTTTTGGGTCCTCCACCAAAATTTTAGATTCAAGCTTCCCTCTCTCATACACACACTTCCAAACCTTCTGGTTCATTCTCTCTAGTAGTTTGGTTTCCACAGTCCTTCAGTACCACTTGAATTTAGGATTAATGGATTAGATCTCGCATGTTCCTCAGATCCCACACAGCTCCTTATCTAGCTTTTAATGTCTCATGTCATGTGTGCCTCCCTTAGTTCCCTTGCCCTCTCTTGACTAGCAGTACTTGATAACAGATCTAACCCCAAATCTGAACTCTGCTTTCTCTTCTGAATTATGGATGTACTGCTTGTAGAGGCCAATTCTTTGGTGTTCAGGAGTCTTTCATCTGCTCAAGGACGTTCCTTTAGCCTTGCTCTGCTGTGCTCTGCCAAGCTCTTCCCATTCCTTCCCCTCCTCCCACCACACTTTTTCGCTTTCCTCCTTCCTCTTACTCCTCATTTCTTCCCTAAATTGTCAATTTCCCTCCTAAAGGACCATTCTAATCAATATATAAGCATGCTGTTATTTTCCATTTTGAAAAAGAAATTACTAATTTCCAGAGAGTAATTTATTTCAGTTATACCCTTGTTTCTTCTCTTTCTCCACAAAGTTTAAAAGAATTGTTTATATTACTGTTCCCAATTCTTATCGCACGGTCCCTCTAGTCAGGCTTTTGCTCCCATTCAGACCTGTAGATAAGTTCCTTTAGAACCTATCTAATGAAGGTCACCATTATTATTAAATACAACAGTCAATTGTTGGTCATTGTATTACTGTCAGCTGCTTGTGATATATTTCATTGATGTGCTTGCTGAAATATTTCTTCTTTTAGCTTCCAAGACTCTGTATTCTCTGGTTTTTCAATTATCTCACTGACTACAATTTTAAAGTATCCTTTGATGGGTTTTCTCCTATCAAGATGGTTTAATGTTGGAGCGACCCAACATTCAAACCTTTGACTGCTTTTCCTGACTCACTTATTTCCTTGGTGATCTCATGTTGTTCCTTGCTGATCTCATGTTAGCTTTAAATAGCATAATTTACATGCTCACACTCTTAAATGTACATCTCTAGCTCAGAGCCCTCCACTGTGTCCTAGCATGGCATATCCATGCATTATTGGCATTATTGTTTCTACATTAGCAGAGAAAATGGTATGGACACTGTCTACCTGTTCACCTATTTATCTAATTTTCTTTCATACCTATTTTTGCCCTAAATCATGTTGAACTATTTACATTTTTCTGATTTTTTTTGTCTTAACATCTTATTAATTACATGGAAATCTAGTAGACATCAATGCATCTAAATTGGAATCTTGATGTCTGTCATTTTATCTTTTATTCCATTTTCTCTTTTTTAATGTCACCAACTTCTAATATTTTATTATTTGTCTCTTGCAATGAGAATATAAACTATATATTTGTTGAGTGAATGACAAGTCAACACATCTCGAGTATGGAGCACTGGTGGCACAGAGCTGGGCTACCAGCAGAAATGTTGGAGGTATGAACCCACCAGCCTTATAGCTGAACAGCTTGTTCCTGTTAAGATGCAGCCTTCCAAACTGGATACTGAAGTTCTGCTCTATCCTGCAGCATTGCTGTGAGTCAGTGTTGTAGATAGTTTGACAGAGAAAAGATGTGAATAATTTATGTGATAGAAAGATAATACTCAACAAGTTGAGGTAAACACAACCTAAACAGGATAGAGGAAGAGACTAGAAGGTGCCCAAGAGTAAAAGAAAAGTGGTAAATACTATTGCAAGCACAGCCTTAGCTGTCATCAGTGAGTTTTTAATAGACGTGCAAGCTCAACTGATGTGGGATGGCAAATGAGAGCACATCTGTGGATATATATAGACATGGCAGAAGATACTTTTATATACATATATACACTAATATATAAATAAAATAGATAATTTATTATTTATGTTGTTCTTGTTAAGTGCCATTCATAGCAACCCTATGTATAGCAGCTCTGAACTCTGTCGTGTTCTGAGCCAGTCTTACTGATTCCAACACACCAGTCCCTGTTGCCCCAGTTATAATATCAGTCCATCTCATCTAGGCTCTTCCTCTCCTGTGCTGTCCCTCCACCCTTCCAAGCATGATGTCCTTCTCCAGGGACTGGTCACTCCTGGCCACATGCCCAAAGTATGTGAGATGGAGCTTCAAAATCCTAGCCTCCAAGGGGAAACTTGGTTTTACCCTTCCAAGACAGACCTGTTTGTTTTCTTGGCGGTCCATGGTATGTTTAAGACTCTTTTCTAGCACCACAACTCAAAGACATTGAGTCTTCTTCTGTCATCCTTAATCATTATCCAGCTCTCTGATGCATAGCGAAAAATTGTGAAGACCACGACCTGGCTCAGGCTCACCTTAGTCTTTAGACTGACATCGTTACTTCTCAGTATCCTGGAGAGGTCCCTGACAGCATACAGTTAACCTTTTGATTCCTGACAGCTGGTGCTAAGAGGTTTGTTTTTGGTTTTTTTGTTGTTTTTTTTTTTTTTTGGTGGAGCTGAGCTGTAATTGTTAACAATCTCAATCTCTTCTCCATCTATCATGGTGCTGCCAGTTGGCCCAATGGTGAGAATATTTGTTTTCTTGATGTTAAGCTTCAATGCATATAGATTACAGTCCTTGATCTTCTGCAGCAACTGCATTAGGTCCTCCTCAGTTTCAGCAAGCAAGATTATTATCATCTGTATTATGAAGGTTGTTGATGAGTCCTCCTCCAGTCCTGATGCCACATTCCTCTTTATTATGTTCTGCATGCAGATCGAGAAGGTATGGAGACAGGGTGCATCCCTGACACTCTTTTCCTGATTTTGAACCATGTATTGTTTCCCTGTTCTGTTCTGAGGACTGCTTCCTGGTCTGAGTATAGTTTCACATGAGTACAATTAAGTGTTCTAGGATTCCTGTTTTCCTCAAGGTTAGACACAGTTTGTTGTGATCCACACAGTTAAATGCCTTTGTAGAGTTAATGAAACACAGATAGACATTTCTCTGGTACTCTTTGCATTCTGCCAAGATTTGTCTAACATTGGTGATAATGTCTTTAGTGCCTCCGTCTCTTCTAAACCCAGCTGTATTTCTGGTAGTTCTCTGTCGATGTACTGTTCGATGTATTTTTGGATAATCTTCAGGAGGACTTTGCTTGCGTGTGATATTAGTAATATTTTGATAATTTCCACACTCTGTCGGGTCACCTTTTTTTTGGAATGGGAATAAATAAGGATTTCTTCCAGGCAGTTGTCCTCCAGATTTCTTGGCACAACTTGATAAGCACATCCAGGGCAGCTTCTGTTTGTTGAAATATGTCAGTTGGTATCCCATCAATTCCTGGGGCCTTATTGTTTGCCAGGTCCTTCAGAGCAGCCTGAATTTCCTCCTTCATCACCATTGCCTCTTGATAATATGTTGTTTCAAGAAATTCTTCTGTGTCATCCAATTCTATTTGATACAATAACTGTATACTCCTTCCATTTTCTTTTAATGCTGCCTGGATCATTCAGTATTCTGCCCATAGCATCCTTGAGTATTACAACTCGTGGCTTGAATTTGTTCTTTAAGTTCCTATAGCTTAAGAAATGCCAAACAAGTTTGGTTCTTTTGATTTTCCAAGTCTAGATCCTTGTACATTTCATTGTAATACATTGTTTTGTACATATGTCAGTATCCCTTACCTGTCTGCAAGTTAGGGGGCTCTGGTGGTCTAGTGGTAAGAAGCCACACTACAATTCCAAAGGTACACAATTTGAATCTACCAGCAGCTCCACAGGAGAAGGATTGGCACTCTCCTCTCGTGCGATTAACTGTCTCTGAAAACCCACTGGAGGGTCAGCTATGGGTCTGTTTCGACTCGAAGGTGTAGTGCAACAACTGCAGCAAACACTTCTTGGCTATTATAACCAAACACCTTGATGGACTGAGTCATTGGGTTTGAGAGCATTAGACCATAGTTTCTAGGGACATCTAAGTCAATTGGTGTAACTTAGTCCTCAAAGACCACATTCTCTGTCCTACTATAGTGAGTATCAAATAGGATTTTAAAAGTTTGCAGGCCGTCTAAGATGCAACTATAGATATTTTCCTGTCTGGAGCAAAGAAGATTGGAGAGAATGCATGACTCAAGGAAACTATTAGTTCAAAGGCCTAACAAACCATGCATACCACAGCCTGAGACCAGAAAAACCACATAACCCTACCAACTGCTCCGATTGGGATCATAATGAAGATACTGGACAGACTGGGAAAAAATATTAAACAAAATTAAAAATTCTTAGAAAAGCCCATATTCCCTTGTTTGATACAGAATTAGTAGAGCAATGACCCATTGATATCCTTCAGACTCAGAACCGAACCCACCTCTGGGATCACCTTTATCAGACAGTGTTGTTAAGTGCTGTTGAGTCGACTGAGTGCAACTCACAGCCACCGTGTAGACACCAGCCCTGAACCTTTCCCTGTTCTACGCACTCCTCCAAGCTCTGCCAAGCTTGAGCCCACTGGTACAGTCACTGTGTCGGGCACTTTGTGGAGGATCTTCCTCCTTTTTTCTGACCCTGCCCACCTTTCTCAACATGATGTCTTTTTCCAAGGACTGGTTTCTCCTGATAACGTGCCAGATGTATGTGAGACACAGTTTATCATCCTTGCCTCGAAGGAGCATCCTGGTGCTTCTGTTTGTTTGAGTCAAGTCTTCAGCTTTGCCCCCGCTTCATTGTTCTAGATTCACTGGTAGTAAATGAATTTAAGAAGAAAATTATTTGATAATTTTATGTTGGCTTTTAAAAGTTTTAGGAAAATTAAATATATAGTAGTAACGTTGCAAGTGATTCAGTGACACTTAACAATATCTATTATTTGGGTCTACCATTTTATTCTACTGTCTTATTTTAATTTACTCATGAGTATATCAAACCATCACTGTTAGTATTTTTAAAGACCTATTTTAGCATATTGTGATAACTGTTTTGACAGTTGAATTTTTTGGTGTTCCAAAGTAATTCTTCCTTTTACATTTTCCTGACATTGCATTGTAGGCTAATAGTGAAACATTCTGATCTGGGAGAATAATTTTGATGTACACATGTACAAATAGCAGCAAACTAAGATGTGTTAGGATAATTGAGCATACACATTAAAAAGCATAGAATAAATATATTTTGTTCTTTCAAAGAGATAGTCACTGTTTCGTTTTTACGATCTTGGCATAACCTTAACATTTATAATCCAGAATAATGATGTGCTTCTAAGCATTCATTGATAGAGTTCAGATATGAACTCCCATTTTCTCTGAGTAGTACTGATTTCAGTTAAAGTAGAATAGGAAGATTTAAAATTTTTCATGGTAGGCTAAGGTGACAGTCACTGCTGTTTACCTGATCTTTTTAGCTAGGTTTGAGTTCACAGTAGAGTTGGAGTTAACTGAGGAAGGGATTTTTAGGCTACTCTATTAATAGTTTTGGAAATAGGAGTGGCATCCACTTCCTAAACAACATGCTTCCCAAAACTCTCTGAACTTTAATAAATATCGATAGTTGTAGAGGGGCTTCAGGCCTTTTGTTCATAGGGTAGCTATGAGTTGTGCTCGACTCGAAGACAATCAGCGACAACAACATTAACAGTTCTTGCCACCTCTCCAGGATTCCCTTAATCTGTCCCCTGTTTAGCCAAAGATGACTGTCTTCCTGGATGGATTCTGGAGGAATCCAGGGGGATACAAATATCTCTGAAGTTCTTTAGGAATTTACTGTGATTTAAAGAGGGACTGTTGAACCGACTGTTAAAATACCATCTTCTCTCATTGCCAAGGCTTCAAAGATAGCTTCTGTGAAGAGTCCTGAGTGAATCTTATAGATTCACTCTGTTACATACTCTTCTCACAATCCCCTTGGATTTTAAGGAATTTTTTTTTTGCCAGGCTATTACTTTGGGTACTTTGCTCATAGATTACCCATTAGCCTATACTTTATCCTTTTTTTTTTGTTTTTTTTTGTTTTTATCAGGAGAAAGTGAACTTTTTTTTTTTTTGTTTTTTTTTGTTTTTATCAGGAGAAAGTGAACCTCCAAGAGTTTAGTGTCTGCCAAGTCTGGAACTATTATTTCAGTCAGTCAGTGAGATATGGAACGTATTTCACAGTGACTGTTGTCCACGCCCAGCAATGCCTCCTCTCCAAGACGCCAGACGTGGCTGCATCTCTACCACCACCCTGGCATGTGGTTTTCCCTTTTCTTTTTCTGGATTAACTATGAGTTCATCGGGCCACCTTGTCGGTGGTCATTTTAGTTATTCATAAGTCCTTTCAGAATATCCTCAGAGAGTTCCATGAGGGGAAGCTCTGGAGATGGAAAATCTAAGGGAGGGAGATTGGGAATTGGAATGTCCTTGGCTTTCCCAGTATTTGTTGCAAACTTCTGCCAGGTGGGAGAGGCGGTAGCGGTTTCTGTGTGTGGTGGCAAGCTCCATAACTCTGATTTCTCTACAAAATCAGCATCTACATCCAGCTCCTTTTCCACTGGACCTTTCAGAAGTCTGGCCTTTTCGGCTTTTAGTTGTTTATTTTCTTTCCTTAATCTTT
>NW_006399758.1:17949241-17958922 GCF_000299155.1 Elephantulus edwardii | reverse complement strand
GGCTCTGCTGGCTCACTCTTCTGCTGAAGTAAAAACAGTAGTGTGTCTGGATCCCTGTCGAAGACCCCCTGAATTTCAGGCAGGTGTTTCTCTGTGGAGGGGTTGTACTTGTGAGAAAGAAGGGGACTCTGACCCTCCACGTCCTCGGCAGAGGGTCGATGAGATGCCTGAAGGTGGGTAGCTATATATCCTTGTCTGTGTTCTGCTGGGCTTTCAATCTCTCCTCACGCTTTGCTCTCTTCCATCTCTCCTGGATGAGCAGGAGTTGTTTCATGTGACTATCCCTTTGCAATTCCAGTGATAAATGAGCCTGCTCAGATTGTGTCAGCTTCATGGCTTCAGAAAGATGCGCAGCAGCCTTTTTGTGACAAGAAATAGCCTCTTCGTATTTCCCTGCAGCTAGTAAACGGTCTGCTCGTCTGCTCTGCTGATGAGCCAGATTAAGGGGTCCTTCCATTACTTCCATAGACCCCGGGTTAAGCGGTGGCCTGAGGAAGGGGAAAGGTGGCTCCTGGGCACATGAAGAGCAGCAGGAGGAGAGTGCGAGGCAGGGGCGGTGAGGTCCCTCACTTTATCCTTTTTTAAGAGCAAAGACTAAAGTTATTGGCACACTCCACCCCCACTTTTTTATTAGTTTGCTTTCAAAGCTTATATAAATTGTGTTTGACACTAGTCTTCATTCACATTTTATTTCATACAATCATTCTTATGCTTATGTTTTATAAAATTAATCACCATTGGACCTTGCCCATCATTACCCAGTCTTTTTGCCCAGGTCCTTCACGTTTGCCCACTGCCCACATGCACCAAACTGTGTAGCCCTGTGGTTTAATTGGCACATTTTTTATGAAGAATAATAGTTTGAATAGAAGTAAGCTCTTAAGGGAGCTCTGTGGCCTTGCTTATAGTGAGAAACTGTGTGTCTGTTCCAAAAAGCACACAGTTTGAATCCACCATCTGCTCTGCAAAAGTATGAGCAGTCTCCTCTCATGTGATTGGAGGGGGGTCCAAAAACCTGCTAGAGGGTCAGCTATGAGCTGGTTCCAGTTAGACAGCAACAGCATAAGTTAAAATCTTATTTCTTCAGTATGTTATTGCGGTTAGAGGCTGTCAAATTGATTGAGTAAGACTCATAGTGACCCTATGAATAGCCAGCCTAAACTTGCCATATTCTTTGCCATCCACCTCATCTCTGACACACAGGAGACCATTGCAGAAGTCACAGTGTCAGTCTGCCTTATTGGAGGTCTTCCTCTCTTTTGCTTATCCATCTGTCTTTTTCAAGCATGATGTTCCTTTCCAAGGAATAGCTTTGCTTAGCTACATGTCCAGGGTATGAAAGATGAAGTTTGGGCATCTTTGCTTCTGGAGCTGAAGAAAATGAAAGCAAGTGTAAACACAACAAAATAAAGGTAAACAACCCAATTGCAAAATGGACACAGGTATGAACAGACACTTCACCAAAGAAAACGTTTGGATGGCAAACAAACACATGAAGAAATGTTCAAAATCCCTAGCTCTAAAAGAGATGCAGATCAAAACAACTATGAGATATTTTCTCACCCCCGTAAGAATAGCAAAATTTAACAGAACAGCAAACAACAAATGCTTTCAAGGTTGTAGAGACACTGTTGGTGGGAGTGTGAAATGCTGCAACCACTATGGAAGGCTGTATGGTGCTTTCTCAAAAAGTTGGAAATAGAAATACCATTTGACCCAGCAGTTCCACTACTGGGAATATAACCCAGAACTGCCACCCAAGTAGATATATGCACACTCATGTTTATTGTGGCTTTGTTAACAATAGCAAAGAGTTGGAAACAACCCAAGTGCCCATCAACAAATAGAGAAGCTGTGGTACATTCACACAATGCAATACTGTGCTGCATTGAAAAACAAGGAACTCATGAATTATTATACAAAATGGGTGACCCTGGAGGACATTATGCTGAGTGAAATATCTCAGTCACAAAAATACAAATACTGCATGGTGCCACTGTTGTAGAATGGGACTGATAACAGGGTTGGGGTAGGACTGAGAAAAACTGGATAAATTATGTATAATGAATTGAAACAGATGAGGGAGAGAACAGTTTAAAAGTGATATATGATAGGGTATTATGGTTCTCACAAGAGTCCAGAATTAAGGTTGCATAGTGGAGTGTACTTGGGGCAGGTGGGGAGGAAGAGGTGGGAATTGTATACCAAAGAAGGAATTTTACTTTTCAAAGAGAGGAGCGAACTGAGGGGGGGGGAGGGATGGGCAGGGAGAAAAGTGCAACAATGAATGAATGGAAATCCAAAATCTCCGTGAATGTTCATTAAAATTAATTTAAAAAAAAGCTGGAAACCTGGGCGGTTTGGGTGGGGGGGAGACAAATATGGCATAATGCCACTATTATAAAACAGAATTGACATGGGGACTGGGGGAAAACTAAAAAAAGGGGTAAATAATCTACACGGCATTGAAATAGACATGGGAGAGAACTGTATACAAGGAATATATGATTAGGTATTATTGGCATGACAAGAGTCCAGAATAAGCGCAGCATAGTAAAGTGGTCGGGGGAGGGGGTTGAGTGGGATGGGGAGAGACTGTATAATAATGAAAGAGAGAGCTGGCAAGGAGGAAAATATGCAACAATGAACGAACTGAGGGGGAGGGGTGGGCAGGGAGAAGAGTGCAACAATGAATGAATGGAAACCCAAAATCTCTATAAATGTTCCCAGATTTCTTTATAAACTTTCATTAAAATCTCAATTAAATGCACACCCATGTTTATCGTGGCTTTGTTATAATAGCAAGGAGTTGGAAACAACCTAAGTGCCCATCAACAAACGAATGGTAGAGAAGCTGTGATATATTCACAATGGAATACTACGCTGCATTGAAAAAAAGGAACTCATGCAATATTATTCAAAATGGATGAGCCTGGAGGACATTATGCTGAGTGAAAGAAAGATCTCAGTCACAAAAGGAAAATACTGCATGGTGCCACTGTTACAAAACAAGACTGACGGTCAGGGTTAGGGGAAACTGAGAAAGATGGGATAAATAATGTTTACTGCATTGACACAGATGAGGGAGAAAACTCTTTAAAAGAGATATGTGATTAGGTATTATTATGATGACAGGAGTCCAGAACGAAGGCTGCATAGTGGGGTGGGCCTGGGGGGAGGAATTGTAAAACAATGAAAGAATTTTTATTTTACTTTTCAAAGAGAAGAATGTACTGGAGCGGAGGGGTGGGCAGGGAGAAAAATGCAACAATGAATGAATGGAAATCCAAAGTCTCTGTAAATTTTCATTAAAATTAATAATAATAATAATAAAAAATTATGAGCCTTAAAAAAAGTAAGGCCCCAAGAATCGATGAGATACCAACTGACATGCTTCAGATGACAGAGAGAGCCCTGAGTGTGCTCACCAATTTACACCAGGGAATTTGGAGGGCAGCTTCCTGGCTGATGGACTGAAATAGATGAATATTTGTTCCCATTTCTAAGAAAGGTGATCTCATATGATATGTAAATTATATAACAATATCAATATCACATGCAAGCAAAATATTGCTGAAGATCTTTCAAAAATGGCTAGAACAGTACATAGAGAAAAGCCAGCAATTCAATCTCTGTTTAGAAGAGGCCATGCTTACCAGTGTCAGGTGAACACTGGCTAAAAGCAAAGAATACCAAACAGTGTTTATTTGTGCTTTATTGGCTAGGCAAAGGCATTTGACTGTGGGTCACAACAAATTATGGTTTCCATTGAGAAGAACAGAAATCACAGAACACTTAACCGTGCTCATGTGAAACTTAGACCTAGACTAAGAGGCTATTGTGCAAACAAAACGAGGGAACATTATATGGTTTAAAATAAAGATGTGCTTGGAAAAAAACCACAAACTCAATTAAAAAATATTGGAAGTATTGAAGATTGGGGAAAAAAACACCTCAAGTCTACAGGAACCAAAATAGGACTTTGAGTCTTTCCCAGTTAAATATCTCAAAAAACAGGTTTGCGGCATGGAATACCAATAGTCAAAGACCAGAGAAAATGTGGGAGATTAGAAAAGAGCTTATCCATGAAGAGAGCAAAAGTTCTTCATTATAGACCTTAATATTTTATCTGCTAAAGTGGAATGCTTTTACAAAAAGCAAAATAATTTTCATTCATATTTTTCTATTATTAAGTAAGGCATAATTGTATTTTAATGAAATAAATTATAACTTCTGGCAAAAAAAGTTTGGACCTGGCTCCACTCATTATTTTTTGTAAGACATTAACCAGTTACATGGCAAATATATGTGTGGGTGTGTCTGTCTGTCTGTCTATCTTTATCTATCTATCTATCCATATAATTTAAGAAGGCTGTAAGGAAAAAAAATGTGTGTATGCACAGCCAATTCTTGGAAAAAGACATTTATTTGGAAACGTAGAGGATCAGTGAGAGGAAGACTGTCAGTGAGATTAATTGACATAGTGACTGCACAGTTATTGACTTGACCAATGGCAGTAATTATGAGGATGACAGAGGATGGGGCAAGATTTTGATCTGTTGTTCACTACAAGTAATAGTGGACACAGTGACATCTAACAGCAACATAATGTGCGTATATCTTAACCATTTAAAAATGCATAATTCAGTACCAGTTGCTTATTAACAAGTGCAAATTATCACCACTATCTATTTCCAAAAGGTTTTCATTACCCTAAACAAAAATTCATTACTACTTATGCTGTAACTTTCCATAGTTATCCTCCTAGCCCCCGGTAACCACTAATCTTTTTGTATACACTTCCCTATTTTAGATATAAATACATGCAGTCATATAATATTTATCCTGTTTTGTCTGATTTGAACTTAGCATATTTTCAAGTTTATTCATGTATTAGAATTTCTCTTTATGGTGGCATAATATCCCATGGAGTTTGTGTACCACATTTTGTTTATTCTTCTGTTGGCAGACATTTGTGTTAATATAGGATGTAGGGTTCCTCAAAATTTTCTTGAATATTGTAGGTTTTTTACTTTGTTCCTAGAATCCATTGATCCTAAGTTTTCAGTTTTGGTGCACTTTAGTATATTTTGTCTTTGTGCCTTTTTGATATTTAAAAATTTTGAAAACAAGGTCTCAATAAACCTAATATTTTAATCTAACACTGTTATAGTTTTGGTTCTGTTATTTATGTTATTGATCCATTTTTAAGTAAATTTTTGTGTAGTGTGAGATACAGGTTCCGTTTCATTCTTTTGCATGTAGAAACTAAAGTATCTCAGCACCAGCTTCATAGTCTTTTTTTAAAATAAAATTTTATTTTAATTGTGTTTTTAACAAACATTTACAGAGAGGTTAGATTTTCATTTATTCATTGTTTCATTGTTGCATATTTTATCCCCTCCATCCCTTCTTCCTCAGTTCACTTTTTAAAAAATTAATTTTAATGAAAGTTTAGAGACTTATGGTTTCCATTCATTCATTGTTGCATCTTTCTCCCTGCCCACCCCTCCTCCCTCCCAATTTGCTCTTCTCTTTGAAAAGTAAAAGAAAAAGTCTTTCATTGTTAAACAGTCCCTCCCTCCAAGTCCATACCACTATGCTGCCTTCATTCTGGACTCCTGTCATGACAATAATATCTAATTGTATATCCCTTTTAAACAGTTCTCTCCCTCCTGTGTTTTGATGCAGTACACATTATTTATCTCCTCTTTGTCGGTCTCCTCCTAACCCCTATGTCAGTCCTCTTTTATAACAGTGGCATTATGCAGTATTTGTCTTTTTGTGACTGAGATATTTCATTCATAAAATGTGCTCCAGGGTCACCCATTTTGTATAATATATCATGAGTTCCTTGTTTTTCAATGCTGCATAGTATTCCATTGTGTGAATATATCACAGCTTCTATATCCATTCATTTGTTGATGGGCACTTGGGTTGTTTCCAGCTGTTTGCTGTTGTGAGCAAAGCCTCAATAAACATGGGTGTGCATATATCTGCTGGGGTGGCTGTTCTGGTTTTTTTTGGGTTTATTCCCAGTAGTGGAATTGCTGGGTCAGATGGTATCTCTATTTCCTACATTTTGAGAAAGCCTCATACAGCCTTCCATAGTGGTTGCATCATTTTACACTTCCACCAACAATGAATAAGGGTTCCAGTTTCTCCACAACCTTGCCAGCATTTGTTGTTTGCTGTTCTGTTAAATTTTGCTATTCTTACTGGGGTGAGATGATATCTCATAGTTGTTTTGATCTTAATAGTCTGTTTAAGAAATCTCTTTAGTTAGAATATTTTTCTCTCCATTTCCTGGACTGAATACTCTTGTTATAAAGGTTGACCCTAGTTTTATGGATTTATTTAAAGATTCTCAATTCTCTTCCATTCATATGTATATGCATTGGTATGCTAGTACCAAACTCATTTGATTACTGTAGCTTTGTAGTAGGTTTTTAAAATTGGAAAGTGTGAGTCCTCTTATTTGTTCCTTTTCACCATTTCCAAGGATTATTAGAGGTCCTTTTAAACTCCATGAATTTGTGTGTCATCTTGCGCAGGGGCAATGGTAATCTTTTCTGTATTGTTCCAATTTTAGTATATGTGCTGCCAAAGTGAGCACGCTTTTTAACTCCATAGGTAGCTCTGATGGCATAGGCCATGGCAGGTGGTTCTGCTCAGCCAAAGGCAGTGCCTCTGATGATTCGAATCTTCCTGCAGTTCTTTGGGAGAAGGATGGACATTCTCAACTGATTTACAACCTCTTGGAAGTGCATTGAAGCTGTGAGTCATCTTCGATTTGACAGCAGTGAGTGAATGAAAAAGTGTAACTCTAAATCCATGAAGAACTCTGGTGGTGCAATGCATTACATGTTGTACTGCTAACCAAAAAGTTGGTTATTTGAATGCACCAGATGTTCCTCACTGCAAAAAAGATAAGGGTTTCTTTCAATAAAGATTTACGGCCTTGGAAACCCAGTAGAAGGCCATCTTGAGTAGAATTGACCAGATGGCTGTTGGGTTGATTTAATTCTATATAAATTTGAGGATTGGCTTTTTTAGTGCTGTAAAAGATGCTAATAAAATTTTGGTAGCGATTTTATCTAATCTCTGATCACTTTGGCATAGTACTATCATCGTAACAATGCTAAATCTTATAATCCATAAATACACATTGTTTTTAATTTCTTTCAGTCTTATTTCTTAAAGTAGTATAATTTCCTGAGATTGGCTCAAGATATGTCAGGGTACATAGGGTCGCTAGGAATTGCAGGTGATTCCTTGGCACATAACAACAACAACGACATAGTTTCAATGCACAAATGTTTTACCTCTGCTGTTAAATTTATTCCCAAGTATTTTATTTCTTAGATCCTGTTGTAAGTGAAATGGTTTTACTAATTTCTTTTTCAGCTTGTTCATTTCTGGTATATTGAAATACACAGATTTTTGTGTGTTGATATTGTGCCCTGAAATGCAGCTGAATTAAATTTTTTATGACAACTTTTTAAATGGACCATAAAAACAAATTATTTAAAAAATATAAAAACACAACAAATTATTTTACTTTGTGACTTTTTTGTTTTTCTTTTTTAAAATTAATTTTAATGAAAGTTTACAGAGACTTGGGTTTCCAGTCATTCATTGTTGCACTTTTCTCCCTATTCATCTCCTCCACCCAATTAATTCTTCTCCTTGAAAAGAAAAAACTTTCATTGTTATACTGTCCCTCCCCCTCTAGTCCACTCCACTATGCAGCCTTCACTCTGGACTTCTGTAATGACAAGAATACCTATTCATATATCCCTTTTAAATGGTGCTCTTTCTCATCTGTTTCAATGCAATATACACCATTCCTCCCCTCCTTTTCTGTCTTCCTTCAACCATGGATGTCAGCCCCGTTTTACAACCGTGGCCCTATGCAATATTTGTGCTTTTGTGACTGAGATTATTTCACTCAGCATAATGTCCTCCAGGGTCATCCATTTTGCATAATATTTCTTGAGTTCCTTGATTTTTCAATGCTGCATAGTATTCCATTGTGTTAATATACCAGAGCTTCTCTATCCATTCATTTGTTGATGGGCACTTGGATTGTTTCGAGCTCTTTGCTATTGCGAACAAAGCCACAATAAACATGGATATGCATATATCTGTCTGGGAGAAAGTTATGGTTTCTCTAAGGTAAATTCCCCGTAGTGGAATTGCTGTATCAAATGGTATCTCTATTTGCAAATATTTGAGAAAGCACCATACAGCCTTCCATAGTGGTTGCACCAGACTTTTTTGTTTTTCAGCTGACTTTTTAATTGAATTCTGAAACAACTTAATATACTTTATATTAATGTGGGTTGCTATACTACTCATTCATTCTGTTGATTTGGAAACAGCTCAAAGCTAAGTCTCCATTGGGTTTTCAGAGGCATTAAATCTCTTGGGAGGAGATTGCCCATCATCCTGTGGAAAAGCTTCAGATTAGAACAGCCTTCCTTTGTGTTGGCAGTATAACTCTTTACCACTAGGCCACCAAGAGCTCCTTAAAATTATTTGGTTGGTTGTTATATTTTTGTGTGTGTATTCTTGCTTGCTTTTTTAAATTTTTAGTTCTTAAAAAAATGTTGTTATAATTTAAAGTATAAAGAAAAGAGTAACATTGTGTTTGAATTCCTTATTTTCGCATTTGATAAAATACTGCTGTCAATGACTAAATGTTAGGAAATGTTAAGAAAGCTGCACTGGTTCTGGCACGTTGAAAGTGGCTGTCCTTGAGAGGGCCAGGATCACACAACAACCTCAAAAAGCTAACTAATCTTTCTAGTTTTGGGTCTTTTCTGGGGTCTTTTTTTAAAGAGTTCTGGCTGTATTGGCCAGTTTTGGTCTTTGTCCCACATTGCCCAGCTTTTGTGACCTAATTTATAGACTTAAAACTAATTTATAGACTTAAATTTTTTATCTGTAAAATGAGAAACAGTGGTACAATAGAACGAATATTTGTAAATAGTAAAGAATTATGCTTGTGATGGAGAGTCCCAAATACTTATGTCATTGCTTGTTAGTAATATGTAAGGATTTTTAAAAGGACTTGATAAAGTGACAGTGGAGTATGTATGTACTATGTACCAGGTGCTGCTTCAACAACTGGAAGTACATAAATAAGTAGAAAAATGGTCTACCCTTAGAAACCTAATCTCACTGCATCTGTTTTGAAGCCTGCAAACATCTTCTTGATAGTTGTATATTAAATTACTATGAAAATGTTCAAACTTTCACGTGATTAGAGTATCTTTGCCAATATTATTTTACTTATTATCCCCACCCCCCAAAATATGTTAAAGGATTTATGTCAGTTCCCCCTGCTTCTTTTGATGTGTATCTCTAATTCATAAGCACCAAAGAAATATACACATCTACCAAATTAATAATTCTTTTAAAAATTGTTGCAAAATTGTAATAACATGTTTACCAGTTTACCATTTTTTCACATATAGTTTTGTGATATCAGTTGCATTGATAATGTTGTGCATGAACTTGTAATTCTTATTATCTTCTAACACCTATTCATTGATTTTAATTTAGAATTGCCTTGAACTTGTAGAAAAATCTAGGAAAAATTAACATCTTAATAAAGTTGTTTATCATTTATATAAGTATTTTAAAAGTTTCTGTTAGCAGTATTTTGCAGTTTTC
>NW_006399758.1:17945068-17949141 GCF_000299155.1 Elephantulus edwardii | reverse complement strand
AAAATTCATACACGTTGTTTTTCACACTGAATCTTTCTTGTTTCCTTTACCTACCCTTCTGTCTACCCATCAAATTGTAAGACCCTATGATTAGCCTCCTGCCCATCCTCACCTTTCTACTCTTAGCCTCCCCGCTTAGATCCTCATACATGTTCCACTAGTTGTCTATTTCTCCAGTGACAGTCTTATACAGTATTTGTCCTTATGAAACTGAGTTAATTCACTTAGCATAATGCTCTCTAGTCCCTTTCAACTTACGTGGTGATTTACAAAATTCTTGCTCTTACAGGCTGCATAGTATTCCATCATGTGAGTGTACCACAACTTCTCAATCCATTTGATTGTGCTTGGACTTGTGGGCTGTTTCCATGTTCTTGCAATGGTGAATAATAGTGTGCTATTTTAAATAGGATTTTATTTTATATTTTAGGTTTTGGTTGTTTTTTGACCATACTTAACATTTAGAATATGTACTTTATATATTGATCTATTATTGTAAGATATTTTCATATCAGTTCAAACTCATAGTGACCCAATGTACAGTAAACTACTGCTCATTTCTGTACCATCTTCAAAATTATGACTGGGTTTGAGACCATTGTGTTAGTACATATTGTTCAGGATCTTTCTCTTATTCACTGCTCCTCTATTTTCCCCAAGCCTGGTGTCCTTCTCCAGGGACTGGACCCTCCAGGTAACATGTCCAGAGCACATGAGATGAGTTGCTTGCCATTCCTGATTCTAAGGAGTAATCTGACTATACTTCTTCCACACATCTTTGTTTGGCTTCTGGTGGTGCCTGGTATATCCAGTGTAGTGTGACAACAGCATAATTCAAAGGCATCATTTCTTTGGTCTTCCTCGTTCATTGTCCATTTTCCCCAAATATATAAGAAGATTGGAAATACTGTGGTTTGGGTTAGGTGCACTTTAGTTCTCAAACTGACATCTTTTTAACACTTCAGAGAGATCTTTTGCAATATATTTGCCCAAAGGAATGTGTTGTTTGATTTTGTAACTGCTGTTTTCATAGAAATTGATTGTGGAGCCAAGTAAAATGAAATCCTTGAAAGGCCAGTCTTTTTTAATTATACAGCGATTAGTATAGCGATTGATTGATGTCAGGTTTTTATCATAATGTTGGGTATTGGTGTAGTTGTAAGAGTATTTGTTTTGTGCGTGTTGATGTGTAATCTATACTAATAGCTTCAGTCTTGGATCTTCATCAGTATGTGCTTCAAGCCTCTTTATGTTCAGTAACCAAATTTATGTCTTCTCCATATGGCAGGGTGTTAATGAATCTTTCTCCAGGTTTTTTTTTCTTTCATTATTTAATCATTATATTTTTATTTTTTCTTTTATTTAAGTGAAAGTTTGCAAATGCTAGTTTTTCATTTATTAATAAACATTTTGTTTTAGAACATTAATTACAATTGATTAATAATTATAATGTCAAATCAACATTTTCATTAGTAATTATGATGTATTTCTACACTTTATAATTTTAGAAATGGTGCATACTTGGTGGAGTAAAACTGCATTATGTGTACATTAGTGTCCTAAACTTTAAAAAATGAACAAGATGTGTTTGGTTCATGTAGAAATACGGCTTGAACAGAACATAGATTTTTTTGAGGGGTAGAGTGAATGGGAAGTGAAAATGGACAGATAAGGCCTTTGTGCCAAGCCCAATATGGGGAGAATTGAAAGTTTCTAATTGGTGTTGGTGGGATTGATATTTGGGTTTGAATTTTAAAAGGGTAATGTTAGCAAGAATTAATTTAGAGATTACTTTGTACAAACAAAAGAGGATGAAAGGCTGGAACCAATTCAATGTCAGAGAGAGAGAGGAGGGAGATATGAGAAATACATATGACATTAACCTAAGTGGCAAAACTTGAGGACTAGTTATATGTTGACAGTGGAGTGCAGTTGAGATTATCTTGGTGATAGTATATTTAAGAGGGTTACTTAACCTGTTGACTAGAATATACAGAGTATAAAGTTTAAGAAATTAGAGTTTTAAAAGTGTTATAGAGACATAGCATTTGACTTCTCTTAGTTTTTATTTGTATTTATTCTACTTTTTTGAGGACTCTTTGAAAGAGAAGTTAACAACATGACTGAGGGAAGGAATTTCTTCTACATAAAACACAGACTTGAAGCTTTAGTGTGAATGAAGCCTTTTAAATAAGTAGGAGGTAATTCTTGCACTAGGTTGAATTGCAAGGTTTTTGGCAAAAATTACCTCAGAGTTTATCTGTAAAATTCCATGGTGTTTTTAACATTATTTATAAATGAATGTTTTCTGTGTCTGTTTATGTTTTCTAAGATGTTCTCAGTGCAGCTGAGTCTTGGTGAACAGACATGGGAATCCGAAGGGAGCAGTATAAAGAAAGCCCAACAAGCAGTTGCTAATAAAGCTTTGACAGAATCTCCACTTCCCAAACCAGTTCAGAAACCACCCAAAAGCAATGTTAATAACAATCCAGGTATGACACCAACTTGTTTCTTTATGCTGTGCTGTTGTGTGTTGTGTGTACTATTCTCTGTATCTGTATGGAGAATAATCTTTTGTTTCATTTGTACCCAGCATTTACTATTAGAGCAAAGAAAATATTTATGGCTGAATAGTAACTAAAGGTAAAAAATGGGATAAAATAATTTTGATTATCTTAAAAATGTCTTCAGTGAATACTAGAAAGACACATAATTTACCTTCCTGGCCACCCTCACCTCCAGCCCCTTTGAATTGTATACTTCTTATAGATTCCTTGGAGTATTTATGTGTAAATATACATTGTGTCCTTGTGTTATTTTCCTAGTGATGGCATAACAGAAGTACTTAAATGGAGACGAATATAAGAGCTTAAACTCATATTCTCCCTCTTCTGCAGCCTGAAACCAGGGCATCAGCTCTCAGTCTTATGCCCCTTTCAGCTTCTAGCAGCTGCTGGCAATCCTTGGCATTCCTAGACTTATAGAGGAGTCTACATGGTGCCTGTCTTACCCCCATTATTTACTTCTTAAATTTTGGCAAAAGCACATTTACATGTAAAACTTAGAAATTACATTAGATTTTTCTAAAGATAGAAAGTATCAGTATCTTTTATTAAATATATAATGTGGTTGTTAGGTGCCATCAAGTTGACTGTGACTCATAGTGGCTCTTTGAACAATCCACAGATTGAAACCTTGCCCTGCACCATCTTTACGATCTTTGCCATGCTCTAGTCCGTTGATGTAGTACTTGTGTCAGTCCTTCTTGTTGACAGCCTTCCTTTCTCTGACCCTCAATCTTTCCTGGCATGTTTTTCCAAAGACTCACCCATCCTGCCAGCATGCCCAAAGTATAGGAGACTTAAGTTGCCATCTTTGCCTCTAAGGATCACCCTGGTTGCACATCCTCCACAATAGGCTTGTTTGCTCTCTTGACAGTCCATGGAATATTCAGTACTCTTGTAACCACCATAATTCAAAATCATCCATTATTAATAATTTTAATAATGAAAATAATGATTAATTTTTATAATGGAAATAATTTGCCTTTATTTTAATACTAAATGTTATTAAAATTATGCCCTAAGCACCTTGCTGTCTTTGTTTATTGACATAAAATATTAGATACGGTTGCTATTTAATTTAAAATGAAACCTGCAAAGCCATGAACCACCTCTGTCCATATATACTGCTACATAAATAATTTTCATTTTAAGTGCTTTTAATGTTTAAAAATTGCTTTATGCATTATCAGTAATACTTTATGTTTACCTATCTATTGGGAGGCCTTCCTCTCCTGCGCTGTCCCTCCACCCTCCCAAGCATGATGTCCCTCTCCAAGGACCGGTATGTCCAGAGTATGTTAGACTGAGCTTCCTTGCCTCCTAGGAGCTGCCCGATTTAACCCTTTCCAGGATGAATCTGTTTGTTTTCCTAGCAGTCCATGGTACCCTCAATACTCTTCTCCAGCACCAAAGCTCAAAGGCATCAGTTCTCCTTCTATCCTCCTTAGTCATTGTCCAACTCTCTGATGCATAACAAGTGATAGCAAAGACCATGGCCTGTATCAGATG
>NW_006399758.1:17922200-17944933 GCF_000299155.1 Elephantulus edwardii | reverse complement strand
TGGAGCCAAGCAAACTAAAACTGTGAACAATCTCAATCTTTTCACCATCCATCCTGATGCTGCCAATTGGCCCAGTGGTTAGAATCTTTGTCTTCTTGACATTGAGCCTCAATCCATATTGGAGGCTGCAGTCCTTGATCGTCTGCAGCGAGTGCTTCAGGTCCTTCTCAGTTTCAGCAAGCAGGATTGTATCATCTGCATATCGCAGATTGTTGATAGATCTTCCACCAATCTTGATCCCACATTTTCCCTCATAGAACTCAGCCTCCCGGATAATCTGTTCTGCATACAGGTTGAAAAGGTACGGAGATAGGACACATCCCTGGCGTTACACCCTTCCTAATTTTGAACCAGGCAGTGTTTCCTCTGTTCTGACGACTGCCTCTTGGTTCAAGTATAGGTTTCTCATTAGCATGATCAAGTGTTCTGGGATTCCCATTCTTCTCAGAGTCAACCACAGTTTGTTATGATGCACACAGTCAAATGCCTTTGCATAGTCAATGAAACACAGATATACATTCCTCTGGTATTCCCTGCTTTCAGCTAAGATCCATATAATACTACCTACAATATCCCTAGTACCACGACCCCTTCTAAACCCAGCCTGGACTGGGGTAATTGGGATGGATGTATTGGAGACAATGCGATTGGCACAGGACAGAGCCGAGTTTAGAGCTATTGTACATAGGATCGCTCTTGAGTAGCAAGCAACTTGACGGCACATAACAACAACAACAACAACAACAACATCTATTAGGAAGAGACAGACGTGTTAATGCAAAGAGTATTAACTGATAAAAATCAGCATTATAAAGTCCTTATACCTATTGTCTGAACAGAGCAAGGGAATCCTCCATGGTTTAAAATCAGGAAAGATGTGTGTCAGGGTTGTATCCTTTCTCCATAGAGAGATGTGATGGCCTAATGGTAAGATTCTGCACTACGATCCTGAAGGCACACAGTTCAAATCCACTAGTTGCTCCATGGGAGAAAGATGAACAGTCTCCTCCCATGGGATTTACTGCCTCTGAAAACCCATGAGAGGGTCAACTATGGGTTGGTTATGACTTGACAGTACACAACAACAACAATTGAACAATAACAATGCAACCTGTATGGTTAGCAAATAATTGAGAATCTGATTTCTATGAAGAAGACTGTGGCTTAGCAAGGGAGGAAGACTTATTAACAACCTGTTTTATACAGATGACACAGCCTTTCTTGCTGAATGTGAGAAGGGCTTGACATACTGCAGAAGCTCAAAGATTGCAGGCTTTAATATGGATTGCATCTCAACATCAAGTAGACAATAATCCTCACCATTGGATCGATAACATCATGATGGGAAAAATATTGAAATTGTTAATAATTTCATCTTACTTCGATCCACAAACAATAGTTGGTATCAGTTGTTAGGAGATCGAAAGACATAGTGCAGCTGGCTGTCAGGGACCTCTCCAACTTTCTGAGGAGCAATGATGTCAGGTGAAGACAAGGAGTGCCTGACTCAGGGCATGGCATTTTCCATTACTTGCTATGCATCTGAGATTTGGACAGTGTCTAAGGATGGCACAAGAAGAGTTGATGCCTTTCAATTGTGGTTTTAGAGAAGAATGCTGATTATTCTGTGGACAGCCAAAAGAGCAGATATTTCTTGGAGAAAGTGCAACCAGAATGCTCCTTGGAGGCAAGGATGACAAAGCTTCATCTCACATATTTTGGGCATGTTACTAGGAAAGGTTGTTTTTTGGAAATGAACATCATACTTGGAAATGTGGAAGAGGCTCAGTGAAAGAGAGTAAGATAATTGACAAGATGGATTGGCACAGTGACTGCCCCAGTGGGCTCGGACATGTCAGAGATGATGAGGACGGCACAAGATAGAACAGGGTTCAGATCAGTTGTTCAGAGGGTTGCCATGAGCTGTACACGACTTGGCACTTAACAACAGCAGCAATGTAAGTTTAGTAAAAACCAAACATCCATTTATTCATTTATTAATTTATTAACTCAGTCTTCTGACTAATATTGTCTTGTGCATTTTTGTAATTGAAACAGACATGATACCTGCTAATTAGAAAAGTCTCTGTAAACTTTCACTAAAATTAATAATAAAAAAAAATCTTAAAAAAAAATGTAAAAAAATAGTGATTTATTTAACTATAGTTCCTATGTTTATAATTAAATAACACACGCACACACTTCTTTTTTAAAGGCACACTTTGGAGATGTGGGTTTAGTTCCCGTTTCAGGTCACAGTAATAAAGTGAATATCAGGTCACAGTAATAAAGTGAAAGCCAGCCATAGGATTTTTTTCTTTTCCCAATGCATATAAAAGTTATGTTTACACTTTACATATATTAGGTATATATTAGCATTATGAAAGTTTGAAATATTGCAAAAATTACCAAACTCTAATACAGAGACAGGAAGTGAGCAGAGACTGTGGGAAAAAGTGATGCTGATAGATATACTTGGTATAGAGTTCTTTTTAATATGTAATAGAAATATTTGTGTAGTACAGTAAAATGAGATATCTGATATTATGCATGCTTGGAAAATATAATCTACTTATTCAAATTCCACAGTGTGCTGTGCCTGGTGTTAATTTTGTTTGGAGGGAGCATTGTTCTAAGTGGTTCAGCACTTACCTGTTTTCTGTACTGAGATAACTTGGGGTTGCTGTAATAGTGAAATCTGTGCCGTTGGTGTGTCACATGCCATAAGGGTTACCCATGGGGACAAGTTTTGGTGGAGCTTCCTGATAATACAGACTAGGATGTGCCTATTTCCCAAATGACAGGCTTTCGAAAAACCTCTGAACACTAAAGAAAGAGGATAGTTTAGCGGTAGAGCTTATATTGGAAGTTAGTTGAAATGAGGAAAAACCATAACAAACATCGTTTAACAATTAGAACATGGATTGTACATAGCTTGAATACTGGAAAACTGGAAACAGTTAAAAATGAAATGGAATGCATGGATATCGGCATAATAGGCATTACTGAGAAGAGATGGACCAGCTTTGGCCACTTTGAATCAGATAATCATAAGATGCGTCTGATTCAGTTCTTCCTGGTTACTTGCTATGTATTTGAGAGCTGGACAGTGAATAAAGATGAAAAGAAAATAATTGATGCCTTTCAGCTGTGTTGTTGGAGAAGAGGACTGAATATCCAATGGACGGCCAAGAGAACAAACATGTGTCTTGGGGATGGTGCAGCCAGTGTGCTCTTTGGAGGCAAGAATGATGAGGCTTTGCCTCACATACTTTGGGCCTGTTGCTAGGAGGTGCTAGTCCTTGAAGAGGGACATTCTTCTGGAGAGGGTGAAGGTTCAGCGAAGGAGAGGAAGACCTTTAGCCAGGTGGATTGACATGGCAACTGCTGCAATGGCATCTTCTGTATCAGGAAGTAGGAGGGTGGAACAGAATAGAATAGGATTCAGATCTTTTGTTCATAGGGTCACTATGAGTCATGCTCGACTTGACAGCACCTAACAACAACAAAGCTTTTTTATTATTAGTTTCCTTACTTGTCTTCAACTGATTATAGTATTCTTATATAAAGGGAAAAAATTAATTTAAATTTGTAGTTGATAGAGCCATTCTACTTTGATTTTTTTCCCCCTACTGATCATGCTGTCTCTCTGGAGACTAAGGTGCGTCTGATACAGGCCATGGTCTTCGCAATCACTTGTTATGCATCAGAGAGTTGAACAGTGACCAGGGAGGATAGAAGGAGAATTGATGCCTTTGAGCTGTGGTGCTGGAGAAGAGTATTGAGAATACCATGGACTGCTAGGAAAACAAACAGATTTGTCCTGGAAAGGGTTAAACCAGGTGGCCCCTTGGAGGCAAGGATTCTGAGGCTCCCTCTAACATACTTTGGACATGTTGTGAGGAGAGACCGGTCCTTGGAGAAGGACATCATGCTTGGGAGGGTGGAGGTACAGCGCAGGAGGGGAAGGCCCTCTATGAGGTGGATTGATTCAGTGACTGGGATAATCGGGATGGGAGTGCCAGAGACAGTGCGACTGGCACAGGACAGAGCAGAGTTTAAGGCTGTTGTACATAGGGTCGCTATGAGTCGCAAGCGACTCGACGGCACATAACAACAACAACAACAACAACTGATCATGGATATCACATCACCATCAGTATTTGTTAATTGCATGCTTTTATGTATTTGGATTCCCTGAGTAATGCAGACCATTCACATGCTTGACTGCAAATTGATGGGATGGAGATTTGAGAGTTGTGGTGCTGGAGAAGAGTATGGAAGAGTACATACTGTGGCTTGCCAAGAAAACAAGGGTGAAATCAAGCCACTCCTTGGAGGCAAGGATTTAGAAACTCCATCTTACATATTTTGGGTATGTTGTGCAGAAAAACCATTCCTTGGAGAAGGACATCATGTTTGGAAGGGTGGAAGAACAGTATGACACAGGAAGACCTTGAGTGAGGTGAATTGACACAGTGACTGGGGTTATGGGGGCAGGTATGTCAGAGACAGTGAGAAAAGACACTGTCCTTTTCAGGTAAATTCTTTTAGTCTTATACATAAACACAAAACTTAATAGTAAAGATAATCTCCACAAGTGAATGATAAGTGCTATTAATGTTCTAGGTTATCATAAACATGGATTGAAGTAATTTAGATGAAGTATAAAGGCATATTGGGCAGGTATAGAGGAAAGGAAAGAATGTTCTAGACTGGGAACTCCTCTAAGGAATGACATTCTCTTGGAACATCGACAATGGCTTTCCTTAAAAAATTACTTTTGTAGATGATTTTAGTGCTCAGGTCTTTTGTTCATAGGGTTGCCATGAGTCATCTGCAACTTGACGGCACTTAACAACAACAACAACAACAACAACAACAGATGGTTGTAATCAGAGTAGCTAAGTTATTTGTGAGAGTTAAAACAGGAGATGTAGATTAGAGCTATTGGGGAATTGTTTAAATTTATAAGCAGGTGACCTTTTAAGTTGAGTTTGACATGTGAATGAAGTGGGAAGGTACTAAAAGTATAGAGATGAATTGGGAAACAATTGCCATAGTTGATGAGTGAGAAAAGAAGACAGAAAAAAAGTCAGACTTATGTATAACAGTGATGGCTGAGCGCTGGGCCAAAACCCCATTTAGAGGGCTGGAATAGGAAGGAAACTGCTAAGGAGTCAGAAAAAGGAAGCAGGTGAAAGTCTGAAAGGCCAGTGTAGCTAATGATTTCCATTACTGCTTGTTGTATTGAGATGAAAGGATTCAGGCAAACATTTAAAATAAAACAGAACATTATGTGGAGATGAGTATACAAATTACAAATGTAGAGATTGACGAATAGACCAATAGCTCACAGTCTTTCTCAAGCCAGTTTTGGGGGTTAAACAATTTCAAGGGAAACCACTGTTTTGATTTCTGCCATTTTACATTAATTTTGTGTGCTTGTTAGATCATACATATAATCTTGTGATAGCTTTTTTAAACTCAGGGTGTGTGACAATCCTATGTGTAGCAGTGTAGTACTTTATTGCTGTGTACTACTTGACTCCATAAAGGTGCCAAAACTTATTCATTATTTGATTGATGAACATTTGGGTTGTTTCTGGTTTGGAATTGTTAAAATAATATTGTTGTGAATATTCTTATACATTTGTGTTTCCCTTGGGAACACCTAGGAGTAGAAGGGTGAGTCATAGGTTTTGCATATGTTCAGCATTAATGCATAAAGTGTTACTGCACCTTCACTTCATAGGAGTGTTTTCCATGTCCTTATCAACATTTAGTAACTTCAGTTTTCAAAATTAGTAGCTGTTTTTTTTTATGTCATTGTAACAACTTATTGTGGTTTCAATTTGTATTTCCATAATGACATCATGCTGGGAAAAGTGGAGGGTCAGAGGAGGGGAAGACCTTTGACAAGATGGATTGTCACAGTGACTGTAACAATGGGCTCAAGCATATGAAAACTTGTGAGGGTTGGGCAGGATAGGGCAAAGTTCAGATCTGTTGTCCATTGGGTAGTTTGTGAGTCATCGTTAATGTTATAGTACCTAACAACAGCAACAAAAATGACTAAATTAGGTGAACACCTCTTCTTAATGCCTGTTAACGTTAGGATATTCTCTACTATAATGTACTGGTTGAAAGAATTTGTCCACTTTGAGAAGCAAAACAAAAACCTGCGTTGTCTGTTTTTATTGACTTGTAAAGTTCTTATATATTCTAGATTTACAGATCCATAAGGAGCCCTGATAACATGTTGGATAGGTAATGTTGGCAGTTTGTACTCACCCAGCAACTTCATGGTTCAAAGACCTGACAGTCTGTTCCTGAAAAGACTAAAACCTAGGAACCCTACAGAGGCAGATTAACTCTTATCACATGGGGTCACTCCTGAGTTAAAAAAAACCAACATAATGGGAAAGTCAGCTGTTAGGGACCTCTCTAAAGTACTCAGGAGCAGCGGTGTCTCTCTGGAGACTAAGGTGCGCCTGATACAGGCCATGGTCTTTGCAATCGCTTGTTATGCATCAGAGAGTTGGACAATGACTTGGGAGGACAGAAGGAGAGTTGATGCTTTTGAGCTGTGGTGCTGGAGAAGAGTACTGAATGTACCATGGACTGCCAGGAAAACAAACAGATTCATCTTGGAGAGGATTAAACCAAGCTACTCCTTGGAGGCAAGGATTCTGGGGCTTTGTCTGACATACTTTGGACATGTTGCCAGGAGGGATGGGTCCTTGGAGAGGGACATCATACTTGGGAGAGTGGAGGGACAGCACAGGAGGGGAAGACCCTCTATGAGATGGATTGATTCAGTGACTGGGGTAATCCGGATGGGTGTGTCAGAGGCGGTGCGGTTGGCGCAGGATAGAGCAGGGTTTAGGGCTGTTGTGCATAGGGTCGGTATGAGTCGCAAATGACTCGATGGCACATAACAACACAACAACAACAATGTGCCTTACTCTGTTAGTTAGAAGTATACCAACAAAATACTTTCTTTTATTTCTTTTAACTTCTAAGGGAGAACTAATTTCAGATTTATGTAAAATTTACAGATATAGTTTATATTATGTTTATAGACCCTTTACCCTGTTCCCCCGATGGTTAACATTTCTTAACCAGTTTTAAAAAATTATAGGTAAGATACCACTTTACATACAAGAATACTTTCTTATCAGGGAGTAAATATGGGATGAATACATGCCCCATTAGGATTTTAAGGAGTGTCCCAGTTTCCAAAGATCATGTTATATTTTTACTCCTCTTCTATTCTTCAGTCTAGAACAGGACCTCAGTGTTTCTTGTCCTGTATATACTCAGTATTTTTAAATATTACATGCTACATGTTTTGTAGATGTCCCTCAGTTGAACTTCTCTGATGCTTCCTCTTGGTTTTTATACCATTTAATCATATCACCCTCATGCTTATTTCTGTGCTTTTTGTCAGGAGATGGCCATACTGATTTGTCTCATTAGTGATGGCTTTCATTATTCAGTGAAAAGCATGTCTGCTAAGTTTCTCAACTGTAAAGTTAATGATAAAATATGTTTAATTTTTAAAATAAAAGGTAATGAGTAAGTATTTCTGAGCTACTTTAAATCTCTGTCAGTATGGTATTCCTCATTGTTTTTTACCTGCCAGATTTAACAACCATTGATTACAGATTCATAATTTACTTAAAGACTTAAATCTATAATTACTTGTTTTGATGCTTATAATTAAATCTCCTATTTGGCTAGTGGTACAGTCTCTTCATGTTGACTTCTGTGTTCTTCTGAAATTTTCCTCTCAATCGTTGGATGCTTTTTCCTTCCTGGTTTAATAATACAATGTTCCAGAGTCACCTTGTATTTTCCAAACTGGCCTTAGAAGCCCTGATTAATAAATCCATTCTTTTAACAAATATTTACTGAATTACTACTATGTACCAGGGACTTTTCTGATTTTATACAAAGCTCTTTTCTCACATATATGTAATATGTAAGTCTTTGAAGATTATTTGGAACAGTTTTGTTTGGCCTGTCACATGGAGGAATGAAAAATTATTATGTATATTTATGTACATAATTAGTTAGCCTTTTTATACTTAATCACTGATAAATAGAAATTTCCATTACTAAATCCAGAAGCTTACTGAAGATTGATTATAAGTTTAGTTGACAGTGTCAGCTCTAAGCCTTATAATATATGAGGATTTCTGTATAATGCTCATGCTTTGCAACCTAGACTCCAACTATTGTACACTGAAAACATTGAACACTGAAAAATGTATGCTGAAAACAGTGGTAGTTAGCATTACCTGGAGACATTTAATGTTCGGTGCCATCAAATCGACTTATAACAATCCTATTAACAGTGAACTGTTCATTATAATCCTATGTACAGTGAATCTGAGCCTTGCACTATCCTGTGCCATCCTCATAGTCACTGATGTGCTCAAACCCATTGTTATAGTAACTGTGTCAATTCATTTCATTCAGAATCTTTCTTTCTCTGACCCATCACCTTTCTCAGCATGACAGCCTTTTCTAAGGACTGGCCCCTCCTAGCATCATGCTCAAAGTATGTGAGAGGAATTTAGTCCATTCTTGCCTCTATAGTGTACTTTCCCCAAGACAGCCTTGTTTGTTCTTTTGGAAGTCTATGAGATGTTCACTAATCTTATCCAGTACTATGATTCAAAGGCATTGGTTATTTTTCTGTCTTCCTTATACATTGTCCAACTTCAACAAGAATAGGAAGTAATTTGAAAGGCCAGAGCTTGTTGTTGTTAATTGCTGTTGAGTTGAACATAACTCATAGTGATCCTAGCGACAAAAGACCTGAAAACTTACTATAACTATCATTGTTTCTCAAAGTTCATAGAGTTTCCAGAGGCATGTTGTTTAGGAAGTAGATGCCACTTCTACTTCAAATCTGTCTTAAATTGGGAGCTCCATCAAATACTGTCAACCTTGACACTCCAATGGCACCACAACCACCTCAGTACAACATATTGACAGAAGAGTACTGTACCACTTAGAAAACTGTTCCTCAAAAAAATCGTAAAAACTGACTTTTAAATACAGAGGCCCTTCTCGAGGTCTTGTTGACTCTAAACAAGAGGCTTAAAGAAAACAACCAATATAGTATGTTGTTGTTGTTGTTATGTGGCATTGAGTTGCCTGTGACCTGTAGTGACCCTATGTACAGAAGCTCTGAACCCTTCACTGTCCTGAGCCAGTCTCACTAATTCCAACACACCAACTCCCATTGCCCCAGATACTGTTTCCATCCATCGCATCTGGGGTCTTCTTCTGTGTTGTCTCTCTGCCCTACAGGGCATGATGTCCTTCTTTAAGGTCCGATCTCTCCTGGCCACTTGCCCAAAGTATGTTAGATGGAGCTTCAAAATCCTAGCCTCCAAGGAGAGACTTGGTTTCATCCTCTCTAAGACAGACCTATTTATTTTCTTGGCAGTCCATGGTGTGTTCAAGACTCTTCTCCAGCACTGTAACTCTAAGGCATTAATTCTTCTGTCATCCTTAGTCATTGTCTAGCTCTCTGAAGCATAATATGTAATTGCGAGGACCATGACCTGGATTAGGCACACCTTTGTCTGTAGACAGACATCATTACTTTTCAGCACTCTGGGGTGGTCCCTGACATAGTTGCACTTAATTTTTCAACTGACACTTTGGAAAGGTCTTTGATAACTGGTTTTCCTGATGCAGCATGTCTTTTGATTCCTTGACTGCTGTCACTATGGATGTCGATTGTGTATCCAAGTAAGGTGAAATTGTTGACAATTCCAGTCTTTTCTCCACCTGTCATGATGTTGCTTATATCTAGGCTGAGGATTAATAGTTTAATGCTAGTCTTGTCTTTTTGGAGGTCTTTAGTCTGTGTGGATAAAGAAGATGTATGTAAGTGAGCATGTCAGTCTTGTTCTGTCTGAAGCAGTTAGAGAACTTTGTTCTAAAGGTTGAAATCTTATCAGCCTAGTTTATGCTGCCCTGTTTTTTCTTCTAGCCTCCTTTGTAAAGACAAGTTTCTGTTGAAGAAAAGTACTGCAGCCTAACTTTCAGACAAGGAATTTAGATTGGAATGTTTATTTATTTAAATGATCAGAATACATTTTAATGCAAGACTTCCTCTTACTTAAAAATCCAGTTTAGCCTTCACCCGGCTTTAAATGCCAGTGGACTAGTGTTGAGAATCAAGCGTTAAAGCTGGGATTCACTTCACACTGTTGCATCTAAAACCTTAGTTTAGAAGTTGTAATGCAGTGGGACAGAAGTTAATTCACCTGAGCGAATGCCACTCCTGCTTTCAAGCTTGCTTTAATCGGGGAGCTTCACCAAACACTGTCCACCATAGATAACAGTATTTAGCTTCACATCAACAACGAGTTACCTCTGTACAGCAAGTGGACATACCAGGGTTGCACTACCTAAAGAATGTTTCACCAAAAACAAAGGCAACCCTGAGGGCCACAGGCCTGAGGGCCTGGTGGAATTTGAAACTAGGGCCTGGAGTAGGCTCGACCCCACTCTTAATTACCCTTACTCTAGGGGTCAGGGCCGCCCACCAGCCTTTGGAGGCCAAAAAGGACAGTAACACAAAGAACAAAAGACCCCAGAAAGTTCCCTTGCCTGACTGCCACCAAGAGGAGCCACCAAACATCCTGCTGGCTTAGCTGGCTGGCTTCCAGAGTGGAGGGAGACCCACCTTTGGAGGCCATAGGTTTTAAAAACTAGTTTACCTTTTCAGAAAAATTTTCAATTACCACACATTAATCAATTTAGAAAAAAAAACAGCACCCAAACCCCTAGGTTTGTTTAATATAACTGTTTCTATGTCACGAAAAACAAGCTTATGGTTGTCCTGAAATGCATCATACTGTGCAAAATGAAATTATTGCACATTTCAGTTTCCAAGTGTAAAGCTGTATGTATATCTTTTTGAAGTTTCATTGTATTAAATTTATAGCCTATTTACTTTGTAGGCTTCTACTTGACATAGAAGATGTAAAGACAGCTTTTCCATGGGGAATATTAAGTAAAAACAGTTTAATACTATATTACCTTGGGGAAAAAAAATCCAGTTTTAAGTTTGGGTTGCAGACACAATGAATTTCACTAATGCATTCAAAATTACCTCACTGATAGTTGAAACATATTTGTTTCCTATTACTATTATTAAAGGATAAAGTCTTCCAAGTTTGCAAGGCTCTCTTCCTCTTTAATTTTGGGTAATCGTGAGTATAATTAATATAAAGTAGGATTCAAAGTAACATAAATCTTGCATGACTAGCTGAAATGAACTGAAATCTTTTTGAAATTAGAGAAATTTAGACTTAAGTGCACATTGTTCTGAGTTAGTTTGGAACCTTTTTAGGCAATTTCATTTTTATTTTTTTTCCTGATTAAGTTAAATGCAAAAACTATAACCCAGTAGTTCTGCTGCTATGCTTGTACCCAAGTGAAATGGACACATTTTTCTAAAAGATTGATAAAAATTGTCCAGTGCAGTTTTATTCATGATAGCCTTAAACTGTAAACAATCAAAAAAGCAGAATGGATGAACCAGCTGTGTTATAATAATTCAGTGAAATACTATACAGTAATAAAAACATTTGAAATATGTATGCAGAAAAATCATTGTTGTGTGAAACAACGTAAGGAGAAAATAACTATTCACACATGAAGAATAGACAAAACTAATTTGTGGTGATAGAAGTCAGACTTGGAAGAGGCATGAAGGAGCATTGTTGTGATGAAATGTTTTGTGTTCATTAGTGGAATTATGGTCATATGAGGTTATATATGTAATAGTTTATTGTGCATTTTCCTATCCCTCCGTAAAATAGAAAGAAAAGATAATCCCATTATGCTTTTCTGCTCACTCTGTTATAAACATATGTATTAAATCAGGGATTTGGACTAATTGGAGTTAGTATTCACCCTGTAAATTTTTCCTTGCCGTCTTTTCTATCTTTAATCTTTATCCCCTGCTTTCTCTTCATTCATTTTTCATTTCTTTTAAATCTTGGTTATATTCTTCTTTGGTTTTATGTGAGTTCTTTGGGGGGAAAGAAAATGGGTGCTTTGTTGACTCATGATGGGTTTCTTATAACCTGGGTGCTGATTGTGTTTTTATATAAAACTCTATTACCGCTTTGCTGAGATTTTGTATCACCCTTGCTTTCTCAGCTGCTATGTGAGTGGGCTCATTTTTGGATGTTATTGTTATGTGCCTGCGACTCGTAAGCGACCGTATGTACAACAGCCCTAAACCCTGCTCTATCCTGTGCCAATCTTATTGTCTCTGACACACATATCCCATTACTCCATCACTGAGTCAGTGCATCTCATCAAGGGGCTTCCTCTTCTGCACTGTTCCTCCAGCCTTCCAAGCATGACGTCCCTCTCCAAGGGACTGGTCCTGCCTTGCAGTATGTCCATATTATGTCAGACAAAGCTTCAAGAATCCTTGCCTCCAAGGAGGAGCCTGGTTTAACCCTCTCCAGGACAAACTTGTTTTTTCTTCTAGCAATCCATGGTATATTCAGTACTCTTCAGCATCACAGCTCGAAGGCATCAATTTTCTTTCTGTCATCCCTAGTCATTGTCCAACTTTCTGATGCATAGCAAGTAATAGCAAAGACTATAGCCCAAATCAGGCACACCTTAGTCTCCAGACTGACATCATTGCTCTTCAGTACTTTGGAGAGGTTTCTGACAGCAGACTTTCTCAGTGCAATTAATCTTTTAAATTTCCTGGCTCCTGATATCAAGAGTGTTGATTGTGGAGCCAAGCAAACTAAAGCTGTTAACAATCTCTTCACCATCTATCATGAAGCTGCAAATTGGCCAGTGGGGAGAATCTTTGTTTTCTTGATGTTGGTATCTGAATGTATGGTATGACAGATGGAATGAAAAGAAATACAATATATATATTGAAAATAGATTTTACTTTCTAGAAGAGCTTTATATGACTTTGTAGTTTGCTGTATATATACATGAGGTGTAAAAGAACTTACATAAAAATAACGACATAATTATTTTAGATTCCATTGTAAAATTTTTATTTGTATAAGTGGGATTGTTTCTGAGGCAGTCTCATAATTTGCTATTTCTTTTTTCCCCCATGTGTATTATTATTTTTATTTATTCATTCATTGTTTTCACATTTCCTCCCTCTCCCTTTTAATTTCCCCCTCTCTCAGGCCACTTTGTAATGCACCTCTTGTTCCATATTGTTGTCATACATACAATGCCTAATCATATACCCATTCAGACCATTCTTCCTCTCACATATTCCATTTTTTAATATGTGGCTTTTCAGACATATGTAATACTAGAATAAAAGTAGAATGTTGTTGTTGTTGTTATGTGCCGTCGTCGAGTCGCTTGCGACTCATAGCGACCCTATGTACAACAGCCTTAAACTCTGCTCTGTCCTGCGCCAATCGCACTGTTTCTGACACTCCCATCCTGATTATCCCAGTCACTGAATCAATCCATCTCATAGAAGGCCTTCCCCTCCTGCACTGTCCCTCCACCCTCCCAAGCATGATGTCCTTCTCCAAGGACCGGTCTCTCCTCACAACATGCCCAAAGTATGTCAGACGGAGCCTCAGAATCCTTGCCTCCAAGGAGCCACCTGGTTTAACCCTTTCCAGGATGAATCTGTTTGTTTTCCTAGCAGTCCATGGTATTCTCAATACTCTTCTCCAGCACCACAGCTCAAAAGCATCAATTCTCCTTCTGTCCTCCTTGGTCATTGTCCAACTCTCTGATGCATAACAAGTGATTGCGAAGACCATGGCCTGTATCAAACGCACCTTAGTCTCCAGGGAGACACCATTGCTCTTCTGGAGAGGTCCCTAACAGCAGACTTTCTCATGGCAATGCACCTTTTAATTTCCTGGCTACTGGTGCCAAGACTGTTGACTGTGGAGCCAAGCAAACTAGAGCTGTGAAAAATCTCAGTCTCTTCACTATCCATCCTGATGCTGCCAGTTGGTCCAGTGGTGAGAATCTTTGTCTTCTTGACATTGAGCCTCAATCCATATTGGGGGCTGCAGTCCTTGAACCTCTGCAGCAGGTGCTTCAGGTCCTCTTCAGTTTCAGCAAGCAGGGTTGTGCCATCTGCATAACACAGATTGTTGATAAATCGTCCAGCAGTCTTGACCCCACATTTCTCCTCATAGAGCCCAGCCTCCCAGATAATCTGTTCTGCATATAGGTTGAAAAGGTATGGAGATAGGATGCATCTCTGGCATACGCCCTTCCCAATTTTGAACCATGCAGTGTTCCCTTGCTCTGTTCTGACGACTGCCCCGTGGTACAAGTATAGGTTTCGCATTAGAACGATCAAGTGTTCTGGGATTCCCATTCTTCTCAGAGTAAATTTGCTTACTCGATACTAGCGTCAACAATTGTCAATACCTAGCTTTTTTTTTTTTTTAATTTTTGTGTGAGTGTACCATCAAATCAGATCTGACTGGTACAGGAGGAGATTGTCCCTCCTTTTCCTGGCAGAGCATCTGGTGGATTGGAACCGTGTGCCTCTGGGATTGTAGTTGCAGCTCCTTGCCACTAGGCCACCAGAGCTCCCCAATACCTAGCATTTTAAATCCATCAGATATCACCCTGAAAGAAAAAGCCTGGAAGATCTGCTTCCGTAGATTGTTGTTGCTGTTACTGCTGTTGCTATGCACCATCGAGTCAGAACTGACCCTCTGGTGGGTTTTCAGAGGAAGTTAATCAAATGAGAGGAGACTGCCTCTCCTTCCGCAGAGAGGCAGAGGGCCCACCTTTGGGATTGCAGCGCAGCTTCTTCCCACTAGACCATGAGAGCTCCCTTGTTGCTATTGTTAGATGCTGTCAAGTGACTCACTGCAACCTCATGACCCCATGATCCCATGACCCCATGACCACCAGATTTGAAACTTGCCCTATATTGCACCATTCTTAAAATCTCTGTCATTCTCAAATCCTTTGTATTAGTCACTGTGTTAATCCGTCTAGTTCCATAGATTATAGCCATTAAGAAACTGACTCATGGGATTGCTCTGAGTTGGAAATGACCCAAGAACAGCATACTTGATTTTAATGGTCAGTCTTGTTTCCCATCTCTCTCCTTTTACCTTGCCCTGAATTAGTTGATAAGTTTCTTCTTAGCCAACATTTTGTATTTATGACAATAGTAAAAAAATCCACTATTTAGTACTTTGCATTTTAACAAGGTATGTTTGACAGTAATAAATGCTAAGATGTGAGTGTGAGCAGAGTCACACTAGCTGTATAATATGTAAGGTTATGTGTCAGTTTGGCTAGGCCATCATTCTCAGTGGTTTGGCAGTTACAGAATGAATGATGTAACTTGGCAGTTAATATAATCATGTAATTTGACAGCTATGTAATGATAAAGTCAGCCTCCATTTTACTATGTAATACCAAACTTTGTTTTTTTCTACTGCAGAGTTTCATTTAACCACCTAGCCTTTGGAACTTAACTATGTGCATAAATGAGGAGGAATGAGTCTGTATCACTTCATCAGTAAATGATCAGTATCTGTTCTTAAAGATGGGTCTATCTTTTCATATTTGTTACAACTAAGTAGCATTTTAATGAAAGAAATACTTAAAGAGAGCATTACTTTGTCCTGCAACAAATAAAGTAATTTTTATTCTCACCAGAAAAAATCTTCAAGAATGATTTTTTTGTTATTGTATTAATAATTTTTACTGATGTCTCTATTAACTTAGAATGTTTTGTTGTTTGCTAATCAAAGTATAAACAAAAAATATTAGCTATTTTTGTTGATTAAATAGCAATCTGGGGTAAGTGTTGTTGAAGTTCAGTACTTCTTAAAATCATAGTAAAAATAAGAATTGTTTTGAAATAGTTTGACTATAAGTTGGATTTTTGGTTATTAATGTTTAGACTAGTATAAAAACATCAAAGAGATTTTGTTGCAGATTGTGTTCTTGTTTGTTTCGACAGTCCTTAGTGAGAGAGTCATGCCGATGGACCATCCGGTCCCACCTTCTTTCATGGTAATGAAATGTCTTACAAGTGTAGCATGCATGATTTACTGTGGAAATATTTCACTTGTGTGCCTTTCTTTTGAACAGGCAGTATAACGCCAACTGTGGAACTGAATGGCCTTGCTATGAAAAGGGGAGAGCCTGCCATCTACAGGCCATTAGATCCAAAGCCATTCCCAAATTATAGAGCGAATTACAACTTTCGGGGCATGTACAATCAGAGGTTTGTATATCTCCTTTGGTTTTGTTCTTATGTTATTATTTTATACATGTTATAAAAATTTCTGAAACTAAGAGTATTGTCATTGGAATAAAATATACTTTAAGCAGTTTTCATGAAATTTGGGTAAATCAGGCTCACAAAAATATTTAAAGTGAAATAGTTCTAACAACATGAGTTTTCAGTAAATAATTTTTTTTATTTTATTTTTTTTCAAGGAATTACAAAGCTAATTTTAAACTTTGCAGTGAGCTCTGTGATAACTGCAGGACCCAGTTTTAAAGTCACAGTACAGATTCTAGTGCTGACTTCCCAGTGACTTTCTTTACCAACCAGCACAGTGTTGATTTGTTGTAACACATTACAAACATGAGTGTTTATAATCTCTAGGAAATTTTCTGGAGAAAGGAAAGATTTACAAGTCTTTATAGACATTGCATGGTTTTGTGATGATCAGAGTATGACAGAATTTTCTTTTAAATTGATAAAATATCAAAATAAAGTTGAATTGGGTTTTTTTTTTTGCTTCTCATAAAAGTCATAGATCATTGTGGAGAAAGGGGGGAAATGCAAAATGCAGGATGTTAAAAGAAAATAAAAATAATTTGCAGTCTTAGCACTAACTAGCATAAATGTTCCAATAACCTTTATATTCTTTTTTTCTTTGCCATAGGTACACATATTTAACAAAATTAAAATTATTCTTTCTATATTAACTTTGTAATGCTTTATTTAGGTATAATAATAGGGGAAGTGCCCAAATCTTAAGTATGTCTTGATAGTATTAGTATTTATGTATATATGTACTTATACTTTATTTATAAGATGACTTTTTAAAAAAAAATTTATTATTTTTGTGTGAGTGTACCATCAAATCAGATCTGACTGGTACAGGAGGAGATTGTCCCTCCTTCCCTGGCAGAGCATCTGGTGGATTTGAACTGTGTGCCTCTGGGATTGTAGTTGCAGCTCCTTGCCACTAGGCCACCAGAGCTCCCCTTATAAGATGACTTTTTAATGTTTAATTATCACAGCATAGGGTGTCATAGAAAGTTCATCACCCCTTTAAGTTTTAAAATGCCTCTTTGCAATTGAAGGACCATTTTCCACAAGTAACCACTATTCTGACACTGTCACTATAGATTTGTCTTATCTGTCATTAAACTATGAACTATAAATAGATCCATATGGTATTTACTCTTTTGTATCAGACTTTTTAAAAAACTTAAGTTACCATCAAGTCAAAACCAATTCGTAGCTGACACTCCAGTGAGGTTTCAGAGGCTGCAGATCACACAGGACAAAATGACTCATCATTCTTTTTTTTAGCAGCTGGTTTAAACTGGTTGCCTTTGGGTTGACAGTACAATTCCTTATATACTGGGCACCAGCGCTTCTGCTTTACCGTATTTTCTTTAAAGGCAAAAGTTCTGTTTGTTGTTCTTGTTTTATTGAGAATTGTCTGTTGCTTGTGTGTGTCTGGGGTTCATCTTTTCTACTGCTGAATAGCATTTCCTTGTGTTTGTTTATCCTATGTGTGCATTTTTATCCTATGTGTGCATTTTTATGCCCTTTTTTCACTTAATCCTTGAGAATATTTTTGATGGTAACATTGTACTTCATATGACCCTCATATATTTGATAATCTTATGCCCTATAATAATCATCTGTTTGTTTCTTTTTTGCTGTTGGAAATAATACCACAGTAAACTTTATACATAATAAGTCTTGGTTTAACTCATTATTTCCTTAATATGAATTTCTAATGGGGAATATTGGTGAAAAAAAGTGCTACTTAACTGCATTAAAGTTTGTACTAATTTGTTAGTTTTCAGAAAGTGACTATTTCACTGTAATACAGCATTGTACGTTTAAGAAAATTTGATAGTGTAAAGTAGTATGTTCTCATTTTCATTTTATTGATTACTGATGAGACTGAACAGCTTTAAAAATCTTTCTTTGCTGTTCTTATGGTATGATGATTTTTTTTAATTGCATTGCTTGACAAGTATTCAAATGCTTTTACGCTAAAGGTAGTATCATTAAACTGTCTTCTTTGTTGTAATTCTCTTGCTTTTAACATTTGACTTTCAATTTTAATTTTACTGTTTAATGTACTATAATATTAGAATACAGTATGATTCAGTGTATTTTTTTTTAAAAAAAGTTCTATTTCTCCCATTGCTTTTACGCTTGGGAATTTATTTTCCATGTGTAATTTGCTGATACATGTGTTAATACATATTTTGTTATGGTATTATGCTTTTACTGACATCACAACTCAGAAGATAGTCTCTAAATTATATAATACTGTTTTAATATCTTACTCGATAGAAAAATTATCATTAATATTACTAATTAAAAACTTACTTGTATTCAAATGGTATATAGTTAGTTCCTTTAATTATTTGTTACTCAGAGTCTCTAAGAAAAACATTAATGATCTTTTAGATTTTAGACTTATAAAAAGTATAAAACTTTCTTGTAGAAACAGAGTGAGTCTTTACCTCTGTATGATTGTCCTGTATTATCCTCTGATTACTCAGGTCATTGTGTTGATGACCATTGATTATGAGGTGACTGTATACTTCTTTTGCTGTCTGCCCTGAAATCTGCTTTGATGACTTGCCCATTCATTTTGCTCACATTATATTTTTGGAGGATGTCTGACATTTCCACCTTGCTACTAATTTAGCCGAACCTTCACTATGACTGATTCCACTGGTATGCTTCTGGCCCATTTTTTTTCTGTGGCATTTCCTTTGATTCCCATTTCTTCATTCTCTATTTGGAGCCCATACTATGTAGTCAGCATGGGAGATTTAACATTTCTGCAATTCTTGCTTTGCACTCTCTTTTTCTTAGACCAGTTGTCTTTCAGTCTAACGTTACGTAATAAGAAACTAATTGCCTGCTGAATTTACATATAAGCAATGTGTTTGGTCATCTGAATTGGGAACACTTCTATTTTATATTTCCAAGAGATATTATTTTTAATGTACTATAGTGAATGCTTATACTGTTAAACATTTTGTTGTATTTTATATCTGTGGTCTTTTATTGAACTTTTGCTAAAGTTTTGACTAGTAAGTTTACTACTTTCAAGTAAAAGAAATTTAGTACTAAAACATTGAAAAAAATCATGCAGTCTTTGTCTTGATGGAGCTTCTTTCTGAATAAGAAGAGAGCTAGTCAGTAAAAGAATTCCTGCATATATTGTGTTTGATGGTGATTAAGACTCCTTAGAATGAATTAACTAACAAGGGAAAGTATTAAATGGTTTCATTTTATGTATGAAGGCTAGTCACATTAGAAGGTAAATTTTGATAAATAGTTAAAGGAAGAGGGAGGATATGAAGGGTTAATTTCAAGAGAACATTCTAGGCAAGAGAAGAAACAGCAAGTGCAAAGACTCTGAGGTAGGAGTGTGTCTGTTGATGAACATCTAACAGGCCAGTGTGACTGGAGAAGAGTGAATACGGAGGCAGTCATTTAGGACCAGAGGAAGGGGTTCATGTGGTCATGTGGTTTTATTTGATCTTATTTTGATCCCAATGGCTTAGTGGTTAAACATTGGCTGCTAAAAAGCTGCCAGTTTGAACACACCAGCTCTTCTGGAAGAAAGATATGACAGTTTGCTTCTGTAAGTATGTACAGCTTTAGAAACCCAATGGAATAGTTTTCTTCTGTCCTGGGAAATCAGAATCCACCTGAAGGCATGCTAACTTTTCTGTCAAGAAAGTTGTAATTTTTCTTTTGTTGAAAATTTTAGTTATAGAATCTTGCTTGGAGGAGTGCAAGAATGTTATGTATAGCTTTTTCCTAACTGTTACATCTTACATCATTCCTATTTAATGAATAAAGTGGATTTTCCTTTCAGCTGTTTGGAGAATTTTTAGAATTTTCTGTAGATCACAAAAAGTTAAAAATGAAACATGAAAGAACTACTAAAGTCATCCTTTAACTTGAACATGACTGTCTGCTTACCGAAGGGCAGACCTAACCATTACTCAGAAGGCTGTTAAAGATTCTCGTTTTTCACACATGAGTTGACTTTTTAAATGAACATGCTTGACTGTATTCAGAGAATTAAGGGTCAGAGGTCAGGAGAGAGAGTCTCTTATCTTTGCCAGACATCAAAATAATCAGTAGTTCCTGAGTAAGGTAAAGAATGAAAGACTAAAGAGTTCAAAAAACAGGTTATTTGAAAGAGTCATCTCGCTTTTTAGTTATAATAATATTAACTAATAATTAGAGATTACCCATAGTATTGCACTGTGGAGTTTTTGAGAAAAGTTTTGTGTGAAAGATTACAAAGCAAATTGGTTTATTTAACAGTTTTTTATACAAATTGCTTTATGACATCAGTTAATTTTTCACATTGTATAACCATTCTCATTATTTTCATTCTGTTTCTATTAATTTAGCTCCCTGACATTTCTTACTTTTTCATTTTTGTTTAACCATTTGGTCTTATATAGTTGTTTTTTAAAAGAAGCATAGTACTCATAGCTGACACTATTTATTTTATAAGCCATTCTGTTATTTGATTGCAAGGTGACCTCTAAGAGTAATTTCATTTCCAAATTCAAAGGGTTTCTTAGGGCCATTGTCTCCAGGGTCCTGTAATTTCTCTCAGTCTGGTATGTCTACCCTTTTTTAGAAATTTGAATTTTGCTCTGCATTTTCTCCACCTTCTATCCTTATTGTTTTCCTGGTCAGAAAAGTTGGTAGTGGTAGCTAGGAAGCAGCTTATCTTCTAGAAGCTGATCTTCCAGTTCAGGTTAGATGAGGATGTGGCTTGTATCCTTTGAGTTTTTGATTGTATTCTTTGTCTTTTGCTCAGTGGGAGTAGAGTCCAGTAGTTGTACCTTAGATGCTTTTGCAAGCTTTTGAGACTCACCGAATTAGCATTTAGAATATAATCTTTGTGAACTGTGCTATGCCAATTGATTTAGTTGCCTTCTAAGACTGTAAATCTAAACTTTTTTTTAAAAAAAACACTAGTTTATTTATAAAATTCAAATACATTGATTTTGAGAATAGATTCTTCCAGTTTTCCTCACCCCCCCCCATCAAATTGTACATCCTCATGATTAATCCCCCCTTCTGCTGCACATCTTCATCCCTTTGCTTTCCCCTACCCCTCTTGGATCCTTATACTCATTCTACAATAACGGTTTTATACAATTTTTGTCCTTGTGGGACTTACTTATTTGACTCATCAAATGCTCTCCAGTCCCTCCCAAGTTGGATAATAATTTACGAAATTATTGCTTCTGTGTGCTCTGTAGTATTCCATTGTGTGAAAGTACCATAATTTCTTAATCCATTCATTTGTGGTTGGACATTTGGGCCGTGAGGTGTTTGAATATGTCTACAAGTCTCCATACCAGTGTTGCCCCTATGTGCTTTATTCTGCTTATGGATATATGTAGATCACAAATAAACATGTACAGAGACCTACTGATTTTATTATTGTTGCTGTGGTTAGATGCCAGTGAGTATGACTCAAAGCAATCCTATGAACAGATCTGAATTCTTTCCCATCCTGTGCCATCCTCACACTTCCTGAAACACTAGAGCCTATTGTAGCAGTCTATCCACCTGGTTGTCTATCCAACCCTCTACTTTTTCAAGCATGATGTGTCTCTCCAAGGAATAGCCTCTTCAGGCAACATGCCTGATTTATGTGAAGCGAAGCTTTTTCTTTGCCTCCAAGGAGCACTCTGGCTACATTTTGTCCAAGACATATTCTTTTGGCAGTCCCTGGGACTCTTCTCAAACACCACAGCTCAAGGACATCAATTCTTCTGTCACCTTTATTCATTGTCCACTTCTTAGACACATAGCAAGTGATCAAAAAGACCGAGGCCTGAATTAGGCATATTTTAATCCATAAGCTGACATCATTGCTTCTCAATAATTTGGAGAGGTCCCTGACTGCATTTTATTGTACTTTGCAGATATTGCATTTTTCATGGATTGAAAGTTTGCAGCAATCTTATGAAAAAGTCTTTTAATTCTGTTTTCCCCAACAGTGTATGCTCTGTTCTGTCTCTGTATCAAATTTTGGTAATTTCTGTACTATTTCAAACTTTTAAAAATCTATTGCACACTTAATAGACTATACTGTAGTGAAGTGTAACCTGTATATGCACTAGGAACCCACAAGTTATGGGACTCACTTTATGCTTTGTGATGATGAATAGTACAGATGACAAAGAGGGAATAGTGTTTTCAGATACGTGGGAAGTAGACTTGATAGTGATTGACTGGATGAGTTACAAAGGATAACATTTATTTGTCTCTGTGGCAAGTAATAGTCACCCTGAGAAAAGTTGGAGCAGTCTTTGGGAAGATGAAGATTTTTGTTCTGAACCTGATGAATTTAAATTGAGAAGGAGGTCTTAGGAGGAATGACGTTTCACTATTTTTTTTTCTATAATTATATTTTATTAATTTT